>NW_003852397.1:5408933-5418579 GCF_000181295.1 Otolemur garnettii | reverse complement strand
CTTGGAAGGTGGCGTGCTTCTAAGTATTGGTTGATTTCCTTCAGATTTTCATATTTCTGAGAATAAAGTTTCTTGTAATATTCATTAAGGATTTTTTGAATTTCTGAGGGGTCTGTTGTTATTTCGTCTTTACCATTTCTGGTTGATGAAATTAGAGATTTTACTCTTTTCCCTGGTTAGGTTGGCCAAAGGTTTATCTATCTCAATGACCTTTTCAAAAAACCAACTTTTTGATTTATTGATCTGTTGTATAATCCTTTTGTTTTCAATTTCATTTAATTCTGCTCTAATTTTGGTTATTTCTTTTCTTCTGCTGGGTTTGGGATTGGAATGTTCTTCCTTTTCCAGCTGCTTGAGATGTCCCATTAAGTTGTTAATTTCCTCTCTTTCCGTTTTCTTGAGGAAGGCTTGCAGTGCTATAAATTTCCCTCTTAGGGCTGCCTTTGCAGTATCCCAGAGGTTCTGATAACTCATTTCTTCATTATCGTTTTGTTCCAAAAATTGGTCATTTCCTTCTTGAGCTCGTCTCTGACCCATCTATCATTCAGCATAAGGTTATTTAGCTTCCATGTTTTTGTATGAGTCTGCAGATTCCTGTTGTTACTGAGTTCAACTTTTATTCCATGATGGTCTGAGAAAATGCAAGGAATAATTTCTATTCTTTTAAATGTGCTGAGATTAGACTTGTGACATAAAATGTGGTCGATTTTGGAGTATGTTCTGTGGGCTGATGAGAAAAATGTGTATTCAGTTTTGTTAGGATGAAATGTTCTGTAAATGTACGTGAAATCCAGATGCTGAATGGTTAAGTTTAAATCTAAATTTTCTTTGCTAAGCTTCTTGTTGGAGGATCTATCCAACACTGCCAAAGGAGTATTAAAATCTCTGACTATGATGGAGCTGGGAGAAATCAAGTTGCTCATGTCTATTAGAATATCTTATAAATTGAGGTGGTCCATTCTGGTTGGGTACATAAATATGGATAATTGAAATCTCATCATATTATTACCCTTAACAAATATAAAGTGACCATCCTTATCCTTGCTTACTTTCATTGGTTTAGAGCCTATTGTATCTGCGAATAAAATTGCAACACCTGCTTTTTTCTGGTTTCCATTTGTGTGGAATATAGATGACCATCCCTTCACCCTGAGTGTATATTTGTCTTTTAAGGTAAGATGGGATTCTTGTATGCAGCAGATATCTGGCCTGAGTTTTTGTATCCAGTCAGCCAATCTGTGCCTCTTTAGAGGGCAATTTAAGCCATTCACATTGATTGAGAATATTGATAAGCCTGGTAGAATTTTGGGTATTGAGTTTTTCAGAAGTCCAGTGGACATCTTGAATCCTTTCACCATTGTGGAAGCTGGAATTTGATCAAAATTTTCTGTGTGAGTTTACTTAATGTGGTGGCGGATTGCACTGATCATTATGGAGGATAGGTCTGAGAATATCCTGGAGGGCTGGTTTAGTTATGGCAAATTTCTTCAATGTGTGAATGTCATTAAAGTATTTAATTTCTCCATCATAGATGAAACTCAGTTTAGCTGGATACAGGATCCTGGGTTGAAAGTTATTTTGTTTTAGGAGATTAAAAGTCGATGACCATCCTCTTCTAGCCTGAAAGTTTTCAATAGAGAGATCTGCAGTCCTTCTAATATTCTTCCCCTTATAGGTTATGGTTTTCTTATGTCTAGCTGCTTTCAGAATTTTCTCTTTCATATTAACTTTAGTGAAGTTACTTATGATATGTCTGGGGGATGTCTTATTTGGGTTGAGTCGTGCTGGGGTTCTGAAACTGTCTGCTATCTGAATTTCAGAACCTCTTGGCATGTCTGGAAAGTTCTCTTTCATAATTTCATGAAGAAGAGTCTCTGCATTTTGTAAGCAACTTCATCAACTTCAGGGATTCCTATAAGATGAATATTAGTTTTCTTCGAATTATCCCAGAGCTCTCTGAGAGAATGATCCATTTTTGCTCTCCGTTTCTCTTCATCCGTGAGCCTTTGGGCGCATTCAAAAGCTTTGTCTTTAAGACAAAAGAAAGATCCTTTCTTCTGCCTGCTCCGTTCTGTTACCAAGGGATTCTACCATATTTTTCAGATATTTGAGGGCAGCAACCTCTTGCCTCAGTGTGTCAAAATCTTTGGTCATTTTACCTTTGAAATCATTGAATTCTTGATAGCTTTTGAATAATTTGAAATTCTAATTCCCTCTTTTCCTCCATTCTGTTAATCTTATTTGCTATCCAGATTCTGAACTCGATTTCTATCATCTCAGCCATCTGTTTATGGATGGGATCTTCAATTGCATCTGCCCCAGCTCCTTGGGGGGAGTTGATCTACTCTGGTTATTCAGGTTACCAGAGTTTTTCCACTGATTCCGCCCCATGCTGAATTTGCACCATTTGAAGACTGTCCCAAAACTGTTCAGCCATTAGCTACTACTGGAGAAGATGCCTGCTTCCTCTGGTTGCCCAGAAAGGTAGGGTGTGTCTGTCCCGAAAAGCCTCTGAGGTGTGAGCCTTATTGTTCTAGCTGTTGTGGCTGCTGCTTTTTGCCTCGGGGTACAACCACTCCAGTGTGGTTCCCTCTGAACTGACTGTCCTCTTGCAGTTCTTGGGCAGCCAGGCCTGGGGTGCCAAGAATGCGCAGGTTGATCAGTCCTCAGGGTGCCCTGCTCGGGTGCCAGGAGCAGTGGTGGAGTGCCAGCAGCTGCACGGGTCAATCAGTTCTCAGGGCGCCCTGCTCAGTGGAGGGTTGCCCTGAGCAGCAGTGGAGCGCCTGCAACCGTGCTGGGAATGCGCAGCTCAAGCAGTTCTCCTGCTGCAGGGCCCGGACAGGACACTTGGTCCCACAGTGGTGGAGGGACGCTGCTCTTGAGCCTCCTCTTACTATCTCTGTAGGCAAGGAGGGAAGGGTGGACTGGGAATTCAAAATGGCAGAGAAACGTTAGTTTGATTTTTCTGCCTGGCGAGAGGGTGTTCAGAGTCTCAGCAGGGTCCCTCTAGGGGAGTAGACCCCACTTTCTGTAGCTCTCACACATAGGGTGAGACACTAAGTCTCACCGCTCGCCTACAGGAAACTCACAGGAGCAGACAAAGAGAAAAACACAACTTTCTTGGGGGAGGAGAGGGACACCTTTCCTTTGGAATGTATTATGTACCTGTAGATTGCTTTCTAAGAGTCGCAACTTGCCTCAGCAGAGGGTGTCCTGCAGATATCACTCTTCTCTCTCAGCTGGGCTCCTAGTGTTCAGCTTTGTTGGGTATTTTCTGGACTTTATCCTTCCCTCTGGACGGGAGCTTCTGTCAGAGGCTGGTACCTGTCAGCCATCTTGCCCCTTCCCCTCTTTGTCTCCTTTCATAAGCCAAGTAGATTGATACTTAAATAATGCTATATTCAGATGAGCATTATTATTACCTAGTACCATTTTTATTTTGGAAATAGCTGGTACAGTACCATTCCTAGTCCCTTTTGAAATGAAATGCTTTAGCGTGCAAGTAGAATTTTAAGAATTATTAGAAACAAGGATTCATTAAGTAGACTAAAGAACCAAAAAGATACTTTATCAAACAACTAGAAAGAGTTATAAGTTTAATTGAAAGTCATCAGAACATTTATTGAGCTCAATCTGCTATCTGCTTGTTTATAGGGTGGCATGAAAGTGGGGGTTGGAGAGGGACAATGTTGAATAGAAGTGATACCTGCCCTCAAGGATATGTGCCTTAGTGAGAAGACAAGACCCTCACCTTACAAAGAGACTATTGTCTTTAGTATGTATTTGAAGAAATGAATAAGTCCATTGCAATAATGTACACATGGTCCTACCTGTTAAATTTGCATCATGCCTTTTTCTTCTTCTGTCTGCTGCGTTCCTACCATAGCAATACAGATAAACCCAGCTAGTAAGTCTGCACTAGAGATAGTTAAAATTTTACTCATTCTGCTTCTGCTCTTTCTTCTTTACACCTCCTCTTGAAAATCCAAAATTCCTAGTATTGGTCCTAATCAGCAGCAGTGCAATCAGAAAGCAAGATCTAATAAATGCATAGTCTTAGTACAGTAGACTTTATAATCACTTAGAAATCAGAAGTTGAAGTTTAAATTTCAATGTGTAAAAAATTATGTTCATACCTAAAGTAATAAAAAGTACATGTGATACAAAGTTGACGTTTCAGTGCCTCATATTAAAACAGGTGCTTCCTGTTACTCAGGGTGTTTTCTCAAAACTAAACACACAGGATTTCTAATGTTACTATAATCTTTGAAACAAATCATTTCCAAAATAATTGGGGAAGCCAAAGGAAAATTATTTCTAAAAAATCATGGAAAGATTCTGGATGAGATTCCCAGGATTTAATTTTTTTAATCCGAAATTTTGGTAAAAATTGGGAGACTTTTTTAATCAGGCCAAACTTAAGAATGGTACTATAAGAATGAGCTTAAATTCCAAATTCCCAAAACACTTCTGTATTCACTATACTGAGGTGTAAGTTCATTACAAAAGATGCTGATAAATTAAAAACCAAGAGGTTTCTTTTTAGACAGAGTCTTACTCTGTTTCCCAAGCTAGAATGCCTGGTGCCATCATAGCTCATAGCAACCTCAAACTCCTAGGTTCAAGCAGTCCTCCTGCTTCAGCCTCCCAAGTAGCTGGGACTACAAGCACCTGCCCCCAGGCCTGGCTAATTTTTCTATTTTTAGTGGAGACAGGATCTCACTCTTGGTCAGACTGGTCTCAAACTCCAAAGCTTAAGTGATCCTCCCATCTCAGCCTCTCAAAGTGCTAGGATTACAGGCCATCATGCCTGGCCTAACTAAGCCAAAAGGTAAAAACTATAAGTTTAGCTATTCCAAATTTGTTTTGAAACAGGCCAGTGGTAGACCAGTGGTAACATTAAAAAATGCTTATCTAAAAATTTTTATTGATCAAGGTACTCTGAAAGTTTATTAGCATATTTGTGTATATGAATTACCAAGGGATAGTAAAAGGCAGGTAAATAGGGAGTAATGTCAGCAGGAAGGTGGACTCATTCTCCTGCAGAGACACTCAGTTAACATCAATATATGGTGCAAAACACCCTTGGGAGAACTCTTAGAAACCAGCTGGGAAACTGCAGTACTTAGGTAAATGTAAAGCAAGGAGGTGGCTACACCAAAACGGGCAAGAAAGTTTGTGGCATTTTGCTTACCTCAGCCCCTCCCTGCCATAGTATAGTGTGATCATGGGAAAACCTCCCAGTTCCCAGCTTCTTCAGGAATAAAAGTATAACTACATGCAATGTTCTAGCTTGTCTGGGGGCTACTTGAGCATCCTGACACATCATTTTCCCACTAATCCAGCTTTTAAAACACAAAAAGCACAGGAAATAACTCACTACCAACTTAAAACATAATTTCAGGCTGGGCACAGTGGCTCATATCTGTAATACTAGCACTCTGGGAGGCCAAGGCAGGAGGATCCCTTGAGCTTAGAAGTTGGAGACCAGCCTGAGCAAGAGCGAGACCTCATCTCTAAAAAATAGTCAGGCATTGTACCAAGCACCTGTAGTTTCAGCTACCTGGCAGGCTGAGGCAAGAGGATCACTTGAGCCCAAGAGTATGAGGTTGCTGTGAGCTATGATGCCACAGCTCTACACAGGGCAACAAAATGAGACTCTCTCAAAAAAGAAAAAAAAAAAATGGTCAAAGAAATCACAAGGCAAATTAGAAAATACCTTCTGACAAAGGAAAATTTAAACAAAGGATACGAAAACTTACTGGATGCAGTGAAAGCAGTGCTAAGAGAGAAGTTTATACCTATAAAATCTGACATTAAAAAAGAAGAAAGATATCACACCTTAAGGCTAAAGAAAGGACAAACTAATAAGCCTAAAGCTAGCAAAAGGAATGATAAAGATTAGAGCAGAAATAAGCAAAATAGCCAATAGAAAAAAAGAACAAAAAAAAAATCAACCAAGAGTTGGTTTTTTGAAAAGATTGGCAAAATTAACAAACTCTTAGCTAGATTACCTTAAATGGGGAATAAAGATTTAAATAACTAAAATCAGAAATAAAAGAATAAAAGAACATTACAACTTCATTGATATAAGAACATTATATCAATGTAATAAAAGAACATTACAACTGATATTACAGAAATAAAAAAGATTATATTATGAATACTGTACAACAAATTGGATAACCTAGAAACACACAACGTACCAAGAATGATTGAATAATGAAGTAATCAAAAATGTGAACAGATCTACAACTAATAAGGACATTGAATCGGTTATCAAAAAGCTCTCAACATCTCAATAGATGGAGAAAAAGCATTCCACAAAATTCAGCATCCTTTTCTGACAAGAACACTCAATAGGCCCCCTACAGCAAACCCACAGCCAATATCGTATTGAATGGAGTAAAACTGAAAGCATTTCCACTTACACCGAAAACTAGACAAGGATGTCCACCATCACCACTGCTATTCAGCATAGCACTGGAAGTCCTAGCAAATGCAGTCAGGCAAGAGAAGGATAATCAAGGATATTAAAATGGGGACAGAGGAGGTCAAACTCTAACTCTTTGCAGATGATATGGATATGATCTTATACTGAAAACCCCAAGGTCCCAACGACAAGGCTCCTGGAAGTGATCAAGGAATACAAGTGATCAAGGATACCATACAAAATCAATGTCCACAAATCAGTAGCCTTCATATATGCTACTAACAGTCAAGCTGAGAACCAAATCAAAGACACAATACTCTTCACAGTAGCTTCAAAGAAAATGAAATACCTGGGAATATACCTAACAAAGAATGTAAAGGATCTCTACAGAAAGAACTAAGAAACCTTGAGAAAAGAAACAGCAGACAATGTTAAAACATTGTTAAAATATCTATACTACTCAAAGCAATCTATAATTTTTTTTTTTTTTTGAGCCAGAGTCTTACTCTGTCGCCCTGGGCAGAATGTTCTGGCATCATCATAGCTCACAACAACTTCAAACTCTTGGTCTTGAGCAATTCTCTTGCCTCAGCCTCCTGAGTAGCTGAGACTATAGGTGCCCACCACTATTCTATTTTTAGTAGAGATGGGGTCTCACTCTTGCTCAGGCTGGTCTCGAACTCCTGAGCTCAAACAATCTACCTGCTCTGGCCTCCGAGGGTGCTAGGATTACAGGTGTGAGCGTCAGCACTCAGCTGGAAAAACGTAATGATACTGGGCTGGTGAGAGATTTTATGAAGATGACCCCATTGGCAACAACAAAAAAATAATTGGGACCTGATCAAGCCATGATGTGGAAACAACCCAACTATCTATCAACTGATGAATGAATTTAAAAAGACATATACATACATACAATGGAACACATTCAGCCTTAAAAAGGAAGAAAATCCTGTCCCAGCCTACAAAATAGATTAACCTTGATGACATTATGCTAAATGTGGAAACAAGCCAGTCACAAAAAGACAAATACTATGTGGTTCCCATTATATGAGATATGTAAAGTGGTTAAATTCATAGAAACAGAAAGTAGAATGGTGGTTGCCAAGGGCTGGGGGGAGGAGGAAGTGGGGTGTTCTTGGTTAATAAATAGAGTTTCAGTTTATAAGATAAAGAAGTTCTAGAGATCTATTGTAGAACAATCTGAATATACTTAACACTACTGAACTGTACACTTAAAATGATTAAAATGTTAAATTATGTTACGTGTTTTGTTTTTTTGTTTTGAGACAGAGTCTCACTATGTCACCCCTGGCAGAGTGCCATGGTGTCATAGCAACCTCAAACTCCTAGGCTTAAGCAATTCTCTTGCCTCAGTCTCCCAAGTAGGTGGGACCACAGGCGCCCACCACAATGCCTGGCTATTTTTTGTTGCAGTTGTCGTTGTTTAGCAGGCTTGGGCTGGGTTTGAACCTGCCAGTCTTGGTGTATGAGGCTGGCACCATAACCACTGTGCCATGGGTGTCAAGCCATTGGTAATGTGTTTTTTAACCACAATTTTTTTTTTTTGAGACAGAGTTGCCCCAGGCTAGAGTATGGTGGCATCATAGCTCACAGCAGTTAACCACAATTTTTAAAGAAAAAAGTTCAATAGACAGTTCCAAATGGTCCTGCTTGCACATGAGTCCAGACGGAAAGAAGTATGGAAGGGAACAAGTATAATGAATGGTGTTCTGCCATAAATTACTATTTAATATTAACATATTAGTTATAAATACTAAGGGGACTGACTGTTGGCAGGGAGTGGAGTTTGATTTTGTTCACTGAAAGCAGAATACCAAGTCTAACAATTAAGTTCATGAACTCATCCTAGAAAAAGTGCTACATATCTCATTGCTAAATATCACTATGGTCACCTTTGAAGTTCTCCCCTTGGGAAGCCATGCACTGATGCCAACACCTAGCTCTCCCTTTAAACCAATTTTGGAAGTCATTTTCTAGAATGACCATCAGAGCTGTTGTCATATGAGGTCTGATGATTAAGTTCCCAAATTTGCCACTGTGTGCTTACGCTGGCAGCACTGTACAAACAACCTGGGAAGCTTTCCTAACCTTGGTGTCTCAGTCTCTCACAGCTGTGTTTGTGTCCACATGGGGCAGGGTCTTGCTGAGTGGCGTTCATTATTATTGTATGTTTTTGTGTGCCATACGACAACAGCTCGGATGGTCATTCCAAAAAAAGAGTTCCAAAATTGCTTTGAAGGATGGACTGGGTACTGGCATCAGTGCATAGCTTCCCAAGGGGAGCACCTCAAAGGTAACCATAGTGATATGTGGGTCATTATGAAAGTTTTGAGAAACATAAAAATCAAGAAATGTAAAATCCCTGCAGATGGAAACAAATGAAGCCCTCCCAGCAACACCAAGAAGCCAAGCAAGCTGAAACTCGCATAGGTGAATCAGAAAGGATGCTGGGGACTGTATTTACTAGAATTGAAATACTGGACCATAACACAGTCTGTCTCAAAACTGTCATAGTGAAATACGTATTCAGCAACGAGATACATAGCCCTTTTTCTAGGATGAACTTGCAAACTTGACTGTCAGACCTTGTATATAGCTTGCTATGGTTATAATGCAGGCTTACACTCTTACAAGTTTTGGAGAGATGAAACTCTATGACTAACCTGATTTCATCTATTGGAGTGAATTTACTAGCATATATTAGGGATTATTCACTAGGATGACAATAAGGTGAGTGTCCCTGGAGGATTTTATGGGCCCCAACCAGGAAGGAGCCCCAGAGTAGAACTGCCCTCAGAAAGTCTGTTTGTTCCTGGAAATGTAGATTTATTCTAATACACTTTAAGAGCCCATGCAGTCTAGAATGGCCTCATCCCAGGAGTCTTGGTATTTTGTAGGGTGAAAAAGGAGCTCTTTATTCATAATATCTTTTTTCCAAGAAGAGTAGTAAATTTGCTTTTATTTATAAATCTTCTTCATTTGGCTAGTATAGGGTAACAATAGTACTCTAACTTTCTTTTTTTATCATTTATTCAAAGGCCAAACTTATACTACAAAGAGCAGCAAACTGATAAACTATTTGCCATCGCAGTGTTATAATTTACTAAGCACTTACTTCACATTATACACCGGACTGGGCAACTTGCACAATGTATGGTTTGTTCTAAACTATACTACAAAAAAAAAAAA
>NW_003852397.1:5384298-5408913 GCF_000181295.1 Otolemur garnettii | reverse complement strand
CCATTATGCTATGCTATGTTAAAATAGATATTATTCCCATTTTCTAGTTGAAGCTCAAGAAATTCAGTTACTTGCTCAAGGCCCACACAGCTAGCAGGGGAGAGTTACAATTCAAACCGATCTGCCATATACCTAGGCCTGCATTTCTTATACACCGATCACCTCTCCAGACACAGAGACTTACAATCAGAAGGACTGTTTAGTCCAGTCATTTTATTTCAAATGAAAAGAAAGAGGTAAGACATTCCTTTTTTCATCTATTTTACTTATTTAGTAAAGAACAGATGGCCTAAAGCAGTTTTCTCCAAGTTTTGCTGCTTACTCCTTTCTCTGAATATAAGGACTGGGAAAACACCAGGACCTAATCAGAAAACATATTCTTAGACGTAGTAAGAATTAGTTAGATGCTCATGTGTTCACTCAGGCTGGCCACCGCTCTTTCCCCATACATCATCTTTACTGCCATGTTCATTTAACTAATAGACTGACACATACTTACATTCCCAATTGCTAAATCAAGATTTTAAAACTAGAACTAAATTATTTAATCGATCATAAAAGAAAAAAGTTACTTACATAAAAAAAAAAGTATATCTTTCCATCTTACATTTCTCATACCAGAAAATATAACACATATATTCATTGTTCCATCAGACCTAACAAAGGTAAATGCTTATTCCTTTTAAAAGACCTAGGCTACTCACTAAAATCAGTACTTGAAAATCTTTGAATATTTGTTAATATCGAAAAAAAAATGTTCATATTTGTTACCACTTCTTAAAAATGAGGGAGACCTGGCTTCCTGTTTCTGTTGTTAATCTGCATCGATCGTATTAGAAAGAAGCCACAGGCAGGGGTTCCAGGAAGGTGTGATGTCTCTGAATCCGCTTTAGAAGCTGCTGTGCCACAGGTTTGAATTCCGTTTCCCAGTGGAATTTGTGATAGTTCTTTAGGTCTTGGTCAAAACTGCCATTCAGTGCTAGTTCTTCATCTGCATCCGAAAAATTTAAATTACAGCAATTATTCAGAAATGTGATCCTGTGGAACAGTGTTTAATGTTGACATGATTACGCTTATCTATAATACTAGCATAACACAAGATAAGATTTGGGAGACATTCTCTACTCTCTTCTGTTCTTTAAAATACATCATTTTTAAATAAGCATAATTCAGTTTCTTTTAAATTTTTTTAAATAGATTCAATTGAGCTTGTATTTTAACTAATTTCTTGGGTTTTTTACATGTTAAGTGTATATTCAAAAGTCAAGTGACAATATCTCAGAATAAACAAAGTGTAATATTAGATTACTTCTTTGTATGTACATTAAAAATTACTTAAGTAATTTTGACAGATATAAAAGATGTCAGGAAATCTTTTGGGAAAGCAGTTCAGTTAAATTTGACCCTTGAAATTTTACTGAAAATCAAAAAACTTTGCTGTCTTTGAAGCAGTGGGGATATAGTGCTTTGAAAAGACAACTCCTTATCCCCACACTCTCTCAAATGACTGTGAAAACTGGGGGACTTTGAGAATCTCAGGGAGTATTAAAATTAAAATTTTATGTGAGTCCATGGATGGCACATGGATGATTTATTTTATTTGTAAAAATAAAATGCAAAATTGCAACTTTAATTTGATTCCTCATCCACGGGCACTGAATTTTTATGAACATCATAACACATTTGACCCAAGTCAAGATAAATGGCCCCTGAGGTGTCTGTGCTGACTTGCCACCACATTTTTCCTTGTTTGTGTTGGGCTTCACACCCTGAGTGACAGACCTTGGGACAGTGCGCTGGCCTGCAGGTCAGAAGCTTGGCTGTACCATGTCCTAGGTCTGTGGCCTGAGGCAGACTTCTTAGCTGGTAACCAGTAAGTCCTAAGATGACCACAAACATTGCTACGGACATAATTTGCAAACATGTTTTCATAGGGCAAATTAAAATCCTGTTACATAAAACGCTCCACCACTCTGTTTGTATCAGATTTTTTACGCTGAACCTTTGTGTACATTCAATGTCTACTTTAGCACTACAGGTATTAATGTCACCACCCAGAATAAGATAAGGGAGTCTGGAGTCTGTTTGTACCTTCCCCTCCTCCCAACCAAGTGGACAGCTATGCAGTTCTGAGATAAGCTCCAGGCAGACACAAACACTTCAGCAGCGAGCTCCATGGAGACCCTGGAAGCAACCCTGGATCTCCCCACCTATAAGATAACCAGGCAATGCAGGCAGCAGAAGGCCGGTGCTGCTTGACGGCTCGATGCCGTTAAAGCCCTTCCCATTTAGCCACTTTCAAGTCGGAAGAGTCTGCCAGACTCAGGGAATTCGCATTTTAGGTCATCTTCCTGCCCGCTCTTTACCAGATTTTCTGAGCACTAAACTTTTGTGAAAAATGCATTCTGTTTGATGCCCAGCTTTCCCAAGCTGCTTAGCGCTAAGCAGTGTGGCCCAAGCACTTTGCAGTTTCTTCTTCAGCCCAGGGCTTTGGTTGGATTTGGTAGTTTTAGCAAAACCTGTTGTTGTTGTTTTTTTTTAATCTCATGTCACAGAAGACAATGTTACTTCTTGAGGCCCAGCCTATAGTTAATCTACACACAACCCATGTTAATTCTAAATTGGGTTAGACAAGACAATAAGAATAGCAAAATTGCTGTAAGTAAAAGAAATGCAGTCTGAAGTTTCAAAGTAAATATAGCAAAATAAAAAGTGCCATATTACATTGGGTATTAAATGTGAATCTGTACTGAAAAGAGTAGTCGTGGCTGACTCAATACAAATTTAGATCTATGATTCAAATCTTTTGACTGCGACCCATAGTAAGAACCATTTTATGTCATAACTTCATATGCATATACTTAAAAGATACTCACATACAAATAACAGATGTTTACTAATAGAATACATCCCCTTACGACATGTAATGTGCCCTGATATTTTCTTTCTTTGCTACTTTATTTTTTAATGATGCTGGTCACAACCAACTAAAACTGATTTTATAGCCCACAGTGTGAAAAGCACCGTTTTATACAACCCATCATTCTTAAGCTTCTTCGTGCCTGGCACATTTCAAAATTCAGTGTGAAATTTGGGGGCAAGTTCTTAGAAAGGATTAGAAGACTTCAAACAATTAAATTTGTCTGTGATTTGTAAAGACTGTGTTATAAATCACAATCACCATTATAGTTTAAGCTTCCCCTATGTGCTACACTGCTGCCCAGCTTGCTGGTCAGTGCCAGCTAGCTGTGTAAGGAATTTCTTATTGCCCTGACTATTCTCTCATAAGGTACAGTCCTCTTGCTCCAGAAGCACCTGACAGCTCTCTGGCACAGGTTTCATGATGTGATCCTCCAACTTGAACACTGGGCCCCTCTACTTGTCACAAAATCTGGGTGCTGTGTTCCATACACCTTATGATAAATATATAACAGCCTAACTTACTTCTTGTTTGTAACAATAAACCACACACACCGGCCATCAGTTGCCAGCCCTCCCCTCCCCCAGAGGGGCTCACCACTTTGGAAGCGCAAGCCCAGCACACCACTGGTAAGTTCATAGGACGTAACTGCTGTCTACTGGGAAGTCTCGGACAATACTCTTCTTAAGCCACTTTCCAGAAAACCTGTCAATGTCCTCCTTTTCTTATAGTCACCCAGCAAGAAAAAGTTAGGCAAAGCATATTACTTTGTTACTACCAAATCCAATGAAGCTCTGGGTTGAAGAGGGAACTGCATGGTGCTTGGGCTACACTGCTCTAAGCAGTGTGCAGCCCTAAGCAGCTTAAATGGAATAACTGCCGTTATTTCTACACACACACCAAAAGAAAAAAAAAAAAACCCAAAACAGTGCTGCTACTTTAGCACGGGCCTTTGTGATTGAATAGCTCATCCTGTTTTCAAAATGGCCTGTGTTTTAAGAGAATCGATACTCGAAGAAACTCTCATACACGTGTTCATTTCACGCGCCGCAGCCCAACTGTCCAGTCAGCGATGACCATGTCAGCAGGGTCTTCGTGCCCACTGCTGGGAGGAAAGCCAGGAAGCAGCAGATTCCCCACAGAGTCCCCAGGTTCAGAGGGGATCCCAGTCACATGAGCGTCTGTGATTCAGCTCCCTGACCAAACTGTGTTTATCTGTTGTCATCCATGCCACAGTCCCTTCCACAGGCCGGGGGGGTGTGAGGGTGTATGTCATGGAACAGCAGGAAAATACAAGGCTCATTTTCTCATTCATGGTCCTGGCTTTGCTACAGTTTGACCTTGGGCAAGTCACTTACCCTCCTAGGCCTACTGTCTTGTCTTGTCATCTAGCTAATGACCTCAGAGAGCTCTTGGGAAAATAGAATGAGCATCCCTTTGGAAGGATATCGCACCATCAAAACAAAGGCGCCGCTATTGTTAGCCAATCCAGGCATCTGCCACATACTGTCTTTCTTTGTATGAGGCAATATCCTTTTCCTAATGTGGCTTAGTGGGAGTGGGGAAATAAGATAAAACTTACAAAACAATAATACAGGAGAAGTTACGCAGTTCATGTTGAAAACTACTCAAGAATACAGATTCACCATGATTAGACCACAACTGTGGGATGGAAGAGCTATCCAAGAAGGGCTTGCAGGGGCGAGCAGCATTTGGCCAGCCAGGGAGGGAGCCTGGGGTGTGCAAAGCCAGAGGGTGCAGAAGTCCGAGCAGACGCCTGATTTGACTGTCAGAGCACACTGAGAGTGGAGCACAGTCGGCTCTGCGTAGCTGTGGGCTCCCACAGATTGAAACGATTTGAAAAAATAAAATAACAACAATACAACAATAAAAATACAAAATTTAAAAAACATAGCATAACTATATAGCCTTTTCATCGCATTGAGTATTGTAAGTAATCTAGAGCTGATTCAGGCATAGGTTCCGTGCAAATACTGCACCATTTTATATAAGGCACGTGAGCATCCCTGGGTTAGGCATGGGAGGGGGTCTGAGGACCAACACCCAGCGGACACTAAGGAGAGACTGTAACAAGTAATAGTTCCACTAAACCAAAGGGCCTTCCAGGTGTGCTGCCCTGCTGAGAAGCCACCATCCCACACCTGCTTCTGCACCATCTGTGTCACGTGGCCCCCTTATCCTTGTTATTTATGGCTGATTGCCCCAGATGGAGGTAATAAAGGAAGCCACAGAAAGCCTGTCAGAGGCAGCTGCTGCCTACGGGAAGCCTTACAACCCAGCAAGGTGACACGGGGCCACTTGCATCTTCTCCCTGCATGGGAGACACAGAGAAGGGCCCCAACAGAGGCGACCTAGAGAGACGCACAGAGGGCAGCTGGTGAGAGCCTGGAGGTGGCCAAAGCCATGAGCGAGCAGGAGCCTGGAGGGAGCAGGAGGGAGAGAAGAGCCGTAGCAGAGCTGGGTCTCCGGAACAGGGGAGCCCAGGAGTAGAGCATGTGGCGTCTGCTGCTGAGGGAGTCAACTCGGGACTCTGGGTTTTAAGTGGCACTCTGGAAAGCTCTGGGCACTATCTTGTTTTCTGGCCTCCTTCTTCTGCAGACATCCTCCCTGTTCTCAGCCCTGGCTATGAATCAGACTCACCTGTGGAATTCTTAACCCAGAGATTCTCAGCCTCACCCCAGAGGCTGGGGCGAGGAAGCCATGTATTTGATTTCCATGCTCTGCCACCACTGAAAACTGAATTAAGGCAACCTGAGGTAGCACGATGTGTACAGAATGGACCGTGAACCTCAATGATTTTAAATCATGCTCATTTTCATTCTTTCTGTGTTTTAAAACGCATACACAAAATTGTATTTACTTGGAAAAAGCAAATTTCACATCGGCCTAGTAAAATTGATTCTTTCTTCTTATTATTTTTTTTATTTTTTGCAGTTTTTTGGCTGGGGCCGGGTTTGAACCCACCACTTCCAGTATATGGGGCTGATGCCCTACTCCTTTGAGCCACAGGTGCCACCCAAAATTGATTCTTTCAAATAACTTTTGAGTTTCAGTGCCTGTTCAATTACATTACAACTCTTAAGAGTTGACAAAGCACTGTAGCCATTTTTCAGTACTTGCTACATATCAGGCACTGTCTCGTTTGTACTCATCTGCTCGTTTTTCCTCTTACTACCTGCAAGGTGGACGTTAAATATCCCCATCTTGGAGATGATGAAGTATCATTTCAGAGAGGTTAAGCACAAGGTTTAAAAACTTGCAAATGGGCTGGTGGCTCACACCTGTAATCCCAGCACTTTGGAAGGCCAAAGGCAGGAGGTTGGCTTGAGGCCATCCTGGGCAACATAGTGAGAACTCATCCCTAAAAAAAGTTTTTTTGAAAATTAGCCAAATTTGGTGGTGTGCACCTATAGTCCTAGCTACTTGGAAGGCTGAGGTAGTAGGATCACTTGAGCTCAGGAATTTGAGGCTGCAGTGATCTATGAACACACCAGCCTGGACAACAGAATAAGACTGGGTCTCAATAAAGGAAAAAAATAAAAAAGGAAAAAAACCTTGTAAGGGATGAGGTGAGAACTTAAATTCAGAACGGTCTGATTACAAGCTTTCAGGGTCTTTCCATTATGTTCTGAGGATGCTTACTGGACAGGGGTCATGTTCCCATTTTAGAGATGAAAAGACAGATTATGATAGATTCTTTTGTCCAAATCACACCACTAATGAGAGCCAGAGGGTTCGAGCCCATAGCTCTGTGTCACACCAAGCTCTGTGACATTGCCCCAGCGTGTGGCTGGGAAGTGATGGGTACACCTCCTTCATTTTGGGAAAAGGATTACTGAAAGCATCCAACTCATTTACTGACCCAAATGATTGTTTTTTAGACTAAGACAGGATGAAAAATACTGTACCTTTCAAGGATATGGACCCCACTGGAATGTCAAATAGTTTCACAGGCCCTCCCCCACATTAAAGCTGCTAATTAAAATGTATAGATGCATTTAAAAGCATAACATTCAGAGCGGCTTTTAGCCATATTTTCTCAATTACAACAGTGTCTGTATACTTTTTAACAACAGAAATACATGTACACTGATTTTCTTATATTTATGCATTCATACAAAATGCAAAAAAAAAGCCATTGAAGAAATCATGACATTTGATTTTAACTAAGTTAAAAGTCCTTCTGTCCCTATTATAAATAACATTCTGCCTCTTCTAGATAGTTCCAAATTATAATAAATTTTTTTTTTTTTTTTTTTGCAGTTTTTGGTCAGGGCTGGGTTTAACCCATCACCTCTGGCATATGGGGCCGACGCCCTACACCTTTGGGCCACAGGCACTGCCCACCAAATTATAATAATTTTAACATACTCTCTTGCTTATAGAAATATAGCTACCCAGATGCATACTGATATTTATCCATACAGTTCGTGGAAAAAAGATTTTTTTCATCTCCCTCTGATAAAACTCTGGCTCACCATAATCAGGAGTCTTACCTAAAAATGATGACAACAGCACTAAGAGTTTGTTAGCGTCTTCATCTCCAAAACAGGATGAAGCATTCGTGATATTTTCGCTGAAGTTCCATAAAGTTTTGCAAACCAAGCAGGCCAGCTGCCAATCAGTGGGACCAAAATCTCTTAAACAATCCACTAACCTGAGTTAAGAAAAGTCAAATGGAGAAGTTAGTAGGTCCTAATCGATTTTTAATTATAATATTTTTAGCACAAAGATATTTAATATGAGTTATACGTAATTCAGTGATTTTTAAAATTTTCCTATCTATAAATTGAAGTGACTATAAAAGTAGCAATAATCTACTTCTGAATTATTTTCAGTGTACAATGGAATCTAAATCCTCTCTTCAGTCCCTGACTGGGACTTCCAAGTGTTGAAATACCTTTGCTCCAGTGGCATGACGAGAAGGGCCCCAGCTCCCTACCTAAAGGAGTCCGATCTCCATACCTTGAAACTTACTTTTTAATGCCACCTCCTTCTTTTAGGATGACTCGCTTGTCTTTATCCACAGTGAGATTTAGGAGAACACCACAGGCAGAAAAACAAATGTCCTGATGCTTAGCATCCAGCAATGCAATCATGAACTTGTGTACTGGGAAGGCAGAGAACAAATGCAGACCAGTGAAAGCTCAGGGTTCTCAGCTGTCTCTTGTTTCATAAATGGCACTGGGAAGTGAGGCATGGCTTGAAAATGGAACCCCTATTAAGGCACTTATTCTTCTTAAGGCTTCACCCCCAGTGGGTTTCCCTACACCCCCCACTCCAGAGCCTGCTTCCTGGCAGCAGCTCCCTCTCCAGGGTAGTGACAGACTCCCCACTGGCGGAAAGGAGGGAACACAGGTAACATTCATCTCTAACTGCTGGTTACTCTCAAGGGCCTCTCTGAACCTCCAGCATCGACTATCTTTAAATACACAGCTGGGGAGGGGGGTGTTGGTGAGTTGGCTCCTGGTGAGATCATCCTCGAAGTCTCCCAGGGCCACATGTAAGACTCAGGTTGCTGGAAAGCACCTGGGCCAAGGCAGGGCTTCCAGTGTAGCGATGTCTCCTGTCTCAGGGGAATCCTTTTCCCCTCCTCCTAGGATATTGAACTGGAAACTGTCCTGTTCTCCCATCCCACAGCAGGGCTGAGCAAAGGGTTAGAGGAGAGAGAACAAGGTGCGTGGTCTGCCTCCTCCCACTGGACTGTGCTCCTGAGGGGCCGCCCTGCTCTGCCTGGGCCCTGCTGACTGGGTTGGAAGTGAGCTCAGCAAAGGCTACATCATATCCGCATGCACTCTGAGGAGTCTAACGTGCACACCCAAATGTTCACAGTGACCTCTGGAGTAGAGAGATAATGAGTGACAGTTTGCTGCTCCTGCGTTTCATATCTGCATTATCTGAATTTCCGTTATGAGCCTGGACCATTAAGCTTTTAAAATTATTCTTATATGAAATCTTTGAGACAAAGAGTGTGGTTAGCATAAACACTTCGGTAACTGCCATCCGTTACACTCAAAACAACATGGTCTACATGTAAATATATACAATTCGTATTTACCAATTAAAAACAAAAAGTAAAAACGCTGCAGATCCAAATTTATGTTTTTAGACATCCCTTTCCCTCCAAAGGCAAATTCTGTGGAGTTTACCATTTCTAAATACTATTTATACTTCATACCATTATAACATGAATACACACCAATGATCACCACCCAAGATAGCTTTGCATGTTTTAAAACTCATTGGCAGCATTCTTCTGTACATATCCTCTTATTGCTAACTATATTACACCCGCGTTATGTGTTTGACCCCTGTGGGTATGTGTATGTTGAGTTCATTTATTTTAGGTGCTATAGAACATTTTGTTACATGAATATTACACAAAGTATTTACCCTCTTGCCTGGTGATGGACATCTAAATTGTTTTCACTTTTTGTTATAACAAACAAAATGTGAAAATTCTTTGTTATAACAAAGAATGTCTCTTGAGGCCATTCCCATGGGCAGAAGTGATGACTGCAGATTGTTTGTTTCCAATAGACCCACATGAATACAAACCCCCTGTATCTGAGTGCAGAGGCCATTCACAGGGAGAGGGGACACTGCTGGAGTCCATCCTGACACCATGAGCCAGGGGCCTCACACTTAGGGCACAAGGTAGGCACTAGGTATCCCATGTACCTCAAAGCAGAGGAAGTGTGATGCTGCAATGACCCAAGCTCCAGAAGCACTCAGCTGATTGTTGTCAAGAAACACTCATTGATGAATTTAAGCATCATTAACTCACCATTGTTCTGCACAATGAAAGTGCAGATATCTTGGTCCTGGGAGAGATTTCCAAAAACGCGCACAGCCTCCAGGATTCCATCCATGTTGTTACTCACAAGAAGCTTCAAGAGCACTAGATTTGGTGACCAAAGAATTAAAATGAGTGAATTTAAGTTTTCATTTAAGGCTGATGAAAACCAATACCGTACTAAATCCTGACCATTTAAAAGTTGAACATGGTAATAAAATACTAACTGTAAGGGACTCGAGTAAGAACTAAGAAACCAGTTTTTCCATAGTCTTATTTCCCTATGCTCTAGTTTCTTAAAATCAGATCAGGATCTGAGTCTTTGTACCAGAAGACAAGATATTAATGTCCCCACTTCTGTATTTAGTTAGTAAAATTAAAACTTAAATGAGCATTTATTCCTCCAAACTCCACTCTGAACCTTACATTCAGCAATATATAGCTTCTTGTCTCGAATTACGGAATTCTTCACTTGGTAATAAGATAAATTGTTGATCGTTGCTGTTGTATTGATCACCAGCTCCTCACAGTCATCAAGTGCCTTGTATTCTGAAACAAAGCGGGGACAGGGGAGTCAGAGACGCGTTGCAGGTGTAAAACCAATGACGTCACAACTGCGGCACCAGCACTGCCAGGGTCTGTCTCTTTATTCTCCCCGATTCTTCCTGCAGAGAAGTGTACCAAATGCAAGGGACCACTTCTGGCCAGGCAGAGAGGACACTCCAAGGTCAATCCTTACAGCCAGGAGGCCTGGAAAAGCCCAGCTGATCTAAGTAAGGCCTGTGTGGGAAGTAAAGCAAAGGGGCCAACACCCCAGTGAGGGAGCTGTCTAATCCCCCGTTAGCCCCATCTTCGGGAGCTCCCAGGGGCTCTACCAGCTGATTCCACACTCCCCCACACCTCGCCTCCCAGCAGAATAATCCATCCATGACTATCAAGCTGTCTTCCAAACACAGACTCCGATCCCTTGTAACCGCCTCTACCAGCCCACCTCTCATTCCACCAGCTTCTTTTCTTCCTCTTTTGCCTCCCTAAGTCTATTCTCAAAACCAATCAGGTTGCGACCCAGAAATGGCCCCACCTGGGCTGCCCCAGGCCTTACCTTGCTTGCCTCACCTGCTACTTTGGCCTCCAGCCCCAGTGCCAGAGGGTGGGTGACAGGATCTGTCTCCCAGGCTGGAGTGCAGTGGCATGATCTTGGCCCACTGCAGCCTCAAACTTCTGGGCTTAAAAGATCCTCTCAGCTCAGCTTCCCAAGGTGGGACTACAGGTGAGAGCCACCACACCTGACCTCCTACCTCTGTGAGCACATCAGCACAACCCTGCCCAAGACCCTTTGCACTGTGAATGTCTCTGTCTGGAGAGCACTCTTCTTCCAGTGCCCCTCTTGGCTCCCCCCTCACTTCCTTCCATCAGTACTTGGATGCCAGCTTGTAGAACACACTTTCCTTAACTGTCCCATATAACCACCCCGTATACAGTAGCATCTGTCATTCTCTTCCCCCCTCCCCCTGCTTTGATTTTCTCCGGGGCACATGTGACCAGCTAGTGTTACACAGGAACACACCAGCTCCTTGAGACTGCGGGGACCGGCTTGATGTCTTCCACGTATGCATTTATCTTTATACCAGCTCAATAAATTATTAGGTTGTCCCACCCCTCTCCGGTACAACCAAATAAAAAATCTACCGTGTTACAAAAAAAAAAAAATAGCCGGGCGTTGTGGCGGGCGCCTGTGGTCCCAACTACTTGGGAGGCGGAGGCAGGAGACTCGCTTGAGCCCAGGAGTTGGAGGTTGCTGTGAGCTGTGATGCCACGGCACTCTACCCAGGGGGACAGCTTGAGTCTCTGTCTCAAAAAAAAAAAAAAAAAAAAGAGAATGAGGGGTCTGTTTTATTCATGGCTGTGTTCCCAGTGTCTGGCACATAGCGAGACAGTAACTAGGTGCTGAATGTAATACTGAATGAACAAAGAGTGAATGGGCATGAGCTCAGCACATCAGACCCGTACACATCAGGCCAGTGATTCTGGCCCTGCCTCCCAATCAGTCTCAGAAGCATCTCTTGATTGCTCTGCCACAGTGCAGGGAAGAACAGACATGGGCATGTATTCAGGACGATTCCAGATGATGGTGACAGAGCTTAGACATGGATGATGATGGAGATGGGGCAGAGGGGACAGACTTAGAGGAGACTGACTGGGGTGTGAGGGAGAAGAGCCACCCAATGGGTCCTGGGTTTGGGGCTTACATAACTGGGTAGATGTTGACCACATTCACTGCATTAAGGAAGAGGGCCAAGTTGGTGGGGAGACCATGAGTTCAGCTTCAGATATTCTATGGCGCTTATGAAGCACCCACAGGAGGGGGGTAGGCAGTTGGATAGAAGGGTCTGGGGATCAGAGGTACAGTCATGAGCCTGGTGATACTGAACTAGTCACAGCAACTTGCACAGCCTCTGCCTTTCACCTCCTGCCCTGCGCAAGTCTGCCAGGTGCTGGAGTGCCTAAGACAGGGGTCCTCAAACTTTTTAAACAGGGGGCCAGTTCACTGTCCCTCAGACCATTGGAGGGCCAGACTGCGGGCCCCGGGACGAGTTGGCTGCTAAGCAGGATAGGCAGTGGCGGGAAAAACACCCAGCAGGCCAGATAAATGTCCTAGGCGGGCTACATGTAGCCCTTGGGCCGTAGTTTGAGGACGCCTGGCCTAAGGGGTTTAGGTTCCTTGACGGTCCTCCACCTGGTCATCGCCTGCTCCCGAAGGCCAGGAGGGAGGCCCGCAGCATCTGTGCACACCTTTGCCCATGGCTTGTCCACTGTGTTTCATTGGCTAGAAAGTGCCTGTTAACTCCTGGATAAAACCCAAGTTCTTCAGGAACAAGTAGGGGGGCTATGAGCTGAGTGAGAGGATGCCGCCAGCTCTTAAATTCCCTTAGTTATCATACCTTGTAGACCTTTTCCTTTTCATTAAAGAGAATAGCCTTTTTATAACTTATGACATGCAAAGGAAAAGACTTTTCCTGGGCTACAGACATGGCCCAGGCACTAGCTCTCTCCCTCTGCCAGTGGGCCCTCCACCCACAGCAGTCTGTACAGGGTCCATACATGAGACACTCAGTGAATACTTGCAGAGAGAAAGAATAAGTGAGGCCCGAACTGCCTGCTTTTCAGTTTACATACACAGGAAGGAAATAGGAACTGTATTATCTTGGACTTTGGTGTGGATTCCACAGCAAGGTGTTATCCTAGTAGTCTCAGTTTTCTAGGGGATCTATGAAAGGATCCAAATTATTTTTGAAGGAGATAAGGTAAAAGATGGAACAGGGAGCCACCAAAAGTATCTCCCTTTTCTTTAGCCATGACTCTTGAGTAGAATCCTGGTGCTTCCACTCTCTGGCTGTGTGACCTTGACCTTTACCCTTCCTGGCGTTTAGGTTCCTTGACAGTCAAATGGGGGTGATAATTGCATCTACATTATAGAGTTGTTGTTATAAAGTTTAAATGAATTAATATTCATAAAGGGCTTAAAAGAGCACACAGTGGGTACCAAGTAAACATTTGTTAACAGCTGGGCCATTGGGAATGACAGCTCACAGGGAGCCACTCAGGTGAATGTCTAACTCTTAGGCAAGGAATGTCTAACTCTCAGGCAATGTCTAACTCACAGCACCGGTTCCTGGCACACCAGACTGATGGTGCTGGATCAGGGGCAGTGGTTAGGGACATGTTTTTCTCTTGCCTTTATAGAAGAATTCATTAGCTTGCCTGAAAAATGCAGGGTAGCTCTGATGTGTCCCCACCTCTTGTAGGACCACACATTTCGGCAGGAGAAATGGCATCTAGGGCAAGTGGATAAGTACTCATAGTTACCAAGCACCTACCATGAACACCACCCAGCACTTCATGTGCATTTAACCCCAGGAAAGTCAATCACAAGTATTTAAACCCCCAATAACTCATTTTCCAAAGGTGCATCTGTTTCAGTCATCAAGGGCTGCCATAACAAAATACCATCAACTGGGTAAGCTTGAACCAACAGAAATTTATTTTCTCACAGTTGTGGAGGATGAAAGCCACAGATCAGTACGCCAGCATGGCCAGGTTGTAGTGCGGGCTCTCTTCCTGGCTTGTGGACAGCTGCCTTCTCCCTGTGTCCTCACATGGCAGAGAGAGAGGGAGAGCTCTAGTGTCTCTTCTTCTAAGGACATTGATCCCATCATGAGGGCCCCACACCATGACCTCAAGTTAATTACATACAGCCTAATTAACTCCCAAAGGCTGTATCTCCAAATATTATCCTGTTGAGGGTTAGTACTTCAACAGATAGACTGAGAAGGCGACGTGTGAAAACATTAACAGGACAATATCTAATTCTGCAATTTCCTAGTGCTGGTAACAGTTAAAGATCGATCTTATGGGTTCTCTCACTAACAGGTCCCCCACCAGGAATTGTTTTGAAAAGAACTGAGAGATGGAGATGAGATGTAAATCTTTCTCTTTCAAGACTGCTTTTAAGAATCTGCTTTTACGGAGTTCCTGAGTGAACAGCAGGAGAACGAGTTTCAGACCTCAATCATATCTGAAGGGCAGAGTTACATCTCCTGTGATAATCCTGTCTCTAAGGAAGGGCGAGGGAGCCAACTCTTGGGCAGTGACATCCGGCCCAGCTTCAGTTCCTGTTATCTGCCTGTTGCCAAGATGAAAGAAAGGCATGGATGCAGCAGTTTCTCCACTGTACCTGCGGATTTGTAAGCCTCTAAAAGAGCATCAAGAGCCGGTGTTTGAGGCCAGCACACTCTTCCTTTTTCCACCTCATGTTGGTCCTTTTCCACTCAGGGAAAAGTAAATAAACTTCTTTCTGTCCTAATCTTTGTCTTGGGAAATCTTTCCCAATACTCACAAGCACTAGCTCTCCAAATAACATTTGGGGGGTCAGAAGAGAATACTGAAGTTCAATACTTTGCCTGACTCCACATAGCAAGCATCTGGATCCAGGTCTGTCTGACCCTACTACTCCACTATTTCCATAGCACCCTGCTCAGGCCAAGGACTCAGCATTACTGAGCTCCCATTAGAGCTGATTGGGACAATGAATCTGCCTCCACAAAGCATGAAAGAACCATATGACCCTCCATAACTGACTCATGGATGTAAGAGAATCTGGAATTTGGAACTTGCCACTATGTCAGCAAATCTCTGAGACTAGGGGCTTTCTGAGACGGCTGGTTCTTACTAGAAACATTTTTAATTTTTCAAAGTGTCTCTGCAATGAGACTGTTTTCTCTAGGTGAGTCCTGGGACACAGGCACCTGCTCTGTGAAGGATGTAGGGCTGCAGAGTGGTGAAAAACAAATGACCCCCAGGGATGCCTTTCCCATGTGACTGGGGGATAGTACGGTAGGACCAGAGCCATCAAGCTGGGAGGAGTGCTCAGTTCTGAGGATAAACAGTGAGCATAACCAGACCAGTGGGTGGGCCGCTTCAAGGTTCACAGCCACAACCTGGCACTGCCCTTGGGTTGCCCTAAGCAAGCTGCTTGGTCTATCAGAGGGGCAGGAGCCTTCTCCTGGAATCTGATCACTATTCCACACTGATGCAGATAAAGCAGGTGGGAATTCAACAGAGATCATTAGAAGAAGAATTGGGAGGGCTCAGAAAATCACCCAGCAGTTGAACTGTATAAGGGGAAGGTAGAGGTGGGTGCCCTCCCATCGCTTTTATTTGGAGACAAAATCTTTCAGGAGAGAGAACAGACAAGAGTTCACCTGCTCACACAAACAACTGCTAGAGGCCCTGGCCAATCACAGGACAGCAAGGTTTCTTCACTTTTGCTCAGCCTATACAGTTCCAAGCTCTGACTCTGCAGAGACTATGGCATTTCTCAAAGGGAAGCCACCCCCGCCACCACCACCTGCAACATGATCAGCCAGGGGGCTATTTAAAATGCAGGTTCCTATTCATTTATTTTTATTGCCATTGTGATTACTTTTGCAATCTTTATAAATTCTTTCCCACGGCAAATATGTTGTTGAGTTTTTCTCACACTTCTAGAGTTTTTGTAGTTTTGTGTCTTAGGTTTAAGTCTTTTATCTATCATGAGTTAATTTTTGTAAGTGGTGAGAGGTGCAGGTCCAGTTTCAACTTACATGTGGCTACCCAGTTCTCCTAGCACCATTTATTAAATAGGAATTCTTCCCCAGTATATTGTTTGGTTTATTGAAGGTCAGATGGCACTATAAAGCTGGCTTCATCGATAGGTCTTGGGTTCTATTCCATTAGATCTATGTGTCTATTTTTATGCCAATACCATGCTGTTTTCATCACTATGGACTTGCAGTGTGTATCTTATTAATCCAAAATAAATAAATAAAATGTAGATTCATGGGCTCTACATCTACCCTCTGAGGGTAGGACCAGGAATCTGTGCTTTTAATAAGCTCCCTGCGTGAGTCTTGTATGCAAGCAAGTTTGAGAACCACCTGTTTAGTTTCACTGGTCACCTAAGAGCAAAGAAAAAAATGCAGGCTATTCTTGAGTTCCAGTAACCTCTGGGGGTACAAAGGCAAGACTCACCTGGGAATCCTCCAGATGATGAAGGCAGAGCCCCTGGTGAAGGAGGCCTGGAGCAGACAGGGTGCCAGCCAGGGGACCTGGGCTAGCCCTGGCTAACTGTCTCATCCTGGGTCATGTCTCCTTCCCAGCCTCTTTGTCCTGCCCCAACACATCATCTTCTTCAGAGCCAAAAACAAGCTGTTCATTCTACCTTTAGTTTATAGGTAGAAATGTAATTTCTAAGTTCATGAATTATATGCAAAACCAGGAATTTTCCCACTTTATCCATGAATATTGACAATGGTGGGAAAACAAGTCACGCATGACTCTACCCCTTCACTTAGCTGTTCACAATCACATCACGTATCCCCAGTCCAGGTGTTTGAGGTCTGGTCCTCAGGCCCTTCCCAGGTAGTTGCAGACAGGTAAAGGGATGATGCCTGCAAGAGATGAGAGCTACTGTCTCAGGGGTCACAGAGGATCCGTGGCTCCCTCAAGCACTGGGTCTCAACATTTAATGGGCAGAAGACTCACCTGGGGGCAGGGGATGAGTTAAAAGGCAAATTTCTGCCATGACAGGCATCATTCTCGCAGCCTGGCTGGCTCTGCAGCTGGGGCCAGGACACAGCAGGGACTGCCATGTCCCTGGCCACCCACACTCCAAGACCTAGCTCACAAAGAACATCCAAACCTGACCACCTACCAAACAGAAAGCACTTCCTCCTAAGACAGAGAAAATGGCTGTTGACCAAGACTGCCAGGTGTCGATCCTGTTGCAACACCATTTAAACCCTCTGCAGTACCTCTTCCCATTAGAATGGGGTATCCAGTAAAAGAGGATGTGCCCATGGCAAAGAAGGGAACTCTAGAAGGACTGCTCTACATTTGGCTTGTGCCAACAGCCATCCAAAGGTGGTAACTGTCCCAATGGACCACAATTGCAAGCTTCACAATTGACAAATGAGTCAGAACATCCTGATGAAGAACCAAACCATTTGCCCTTGACAAATGAGAAAATGATGAGTGAAGCAAGCGACACGTTGGCTGCAGCACTGGAGCAGATGCATGGTGTCATAGCAGGTTCTAAGTAGCTCTGGAATATTCCAGTGGGATTTCTGATTGCCAGTCCTCCACTGCTCTGTTCATAGGATGTTCACAAGCTCTACACCAGGCATCCTCAAACTACGGCCCACAGGCCACATGCGGCCTGCCTAGGACATTTATCCAGCCCTCCCAGTGTTTTTGCCACCACTGCCAGTCCTGCTTAGCAGCCGACTTGTCCCGGGGCCCACAGTCCGTCCCTCCAACGGTCTGAGGGACAGTGAACTGGCCCCCTGTTTAAAAAGTTTGAGGACCCCTGCTGCACACCTTGCAGAAGACCAGGTGGATTGTTAGAGATGAGAGAAACAGATATGAAGGAAGGCGTAGGAAGCCCGATCTCAGACCCAGCAGCAGAAATGCTTATTGAACGGGTTCAGAGTCGAATGACAAGTTAAACACCTGCCTGAGAACAGAGATGTATATCAAGGAAGGCTGGCACATTTAGAAAATGAGAAAGAATCCCTAGTTCTTCAGGTGAGTATGTCAACAGACTATGTGGATGCTCAAGGAGAAAAGATTAGAGATTTAAAGTTTCCTCTGGAGATGCAAGAAAGTGGCTGAGTGCTGCTATAGGAGCTTCTGAGTAGGGCCTCTTCAGAAACCCAGAAGTCACATCTGATGGCCAAAATATGTAACTTGAAGTTCAGATGGAGAAGGACAGATGTGATTATGAAGACAAGTTTAGAGGCACAGAGGGGCTAATTCAGTGACTTGGGGCTAAAAGTCCGTGAAATGGACAGTGAAAGACTTGCCTATGAAAACAAGCTTCAATCAACCAAAGATGAACTGGCATCCTTAAAAGAACAGCTGGAATAAAAGGAATCTGAAGTAAACTGGCTACAAGAAAAATTTGTTTGCAAGATGAATGGAGAAGGGATTGCAATTCTTGATGGAGATATTGAAGTCCTAAAAATGAAAAAGGCCATGGACTCTTTGATGGTGACAAATGAAGACAAGAATTGGAAAATAGAAGAGCTTCAACAGTGCCTGAACAGGTCTGAGAAAATGCAAGATATAATGGGACCGGACCAAGTAACAAAGTACACCTTTAGGAATGAGTGGCTGGATTAAGGAAGCACTTGCTGATATTAAAGAAAGTTTGTTGAAAGAGTGAGAGATCACGACAGAGCAGCAGGATCTCTGACTGAGTAACCCAGAGATCTCAACAAGCAAGGAGAAGCCATGAGGCAGTATCTGGAAAAAAAACTTAGAGCCCTTGAGGGACACTAGCCACAGCACACGTGGGTCACGGAAATCCAGCAGACAACAGACCAATCAGAGAACTACAGCAACAGAACAAGGGCAGACATGCTCTATTCCGGTTCCATCATGACCTTGCCAGATGCACGGGGGTCTTAGTCTTAGAATGAAACTTCATTCGTTTCATGAAGATCAGTTTCAAAAGTCCACCACCTACTCCAGTAATGGCATCTCCCAGCTGTGACACATTTAACACAAGTGTTCCCAAAGGGTTGCACACCAGCCTCTTGCAAGTTTCAATCTCTTCATTAATTGCCAGCATCTATAGACGTGGAAGCTACTGAAAATTCAAAGTTGCCTCCTGAACCAGAGACTTCATTTGAAGAGAATAATGGAAAAATAACACTTGGTCTTCCTGTTGAAACCCAGCTACGTGATAAGTCTTTTAACTTCCAGTCTGCAAAAATTCAGCAGCCTGGGCAATCTGAAGAAAGAGCGACCAGATGGGGATAAACCTCCAGCAGAAGACAGCCCATTCAGCAGCCTCCCTCCAAAGCTCCCGGACATGATGACAGCCTAATGGCCCCAGAAGAGCCAGCTCTTCTTTTGGCTGGGAATTTTTAAAATCCAAAGTAGTAAGAGGACAGCAATTGCCACCAAATTGGCTGAAACAGGAAAGGAAATGGCAAAGCACCTAGATCTGGGGGAAACAGGAAAGGAAATGGCACAGTACCTAGGTCTGGCTGATGCATCTTCTCGGCCAATAGGTTCAGAGAGGAACAGTTCCTTCCTGGTATCTCCACTGTCTCTGGATTCCAAAAAGAAATCCAGAAGTATCATGAAACTCTTTGGAAAACACAGAAGTCAGTCAACAACATTCAATGCAGATGACATGTCTGAGTCTGCGTGGTCTTGAGATTTGGGAAAGTCTAACAGTAACTTGGATATTCCATTTGACAATGAAGCCAAGGAACAAGTGTGCAGACTTCTACCTGAATTCTGGCCAAACACTTTTGTAGGCTTCTCAATAAGATCTAGAGAAGAAACTTGGAATTAAGCATTTACTTCATCAAAAGAAACTCCAGCTGGCATGGCAAGCCCTGAGAGCCAAAGAAGAAACCAGTCATAGATTTCACCTGGGCCTCTACAGGGATGGGTGATATTGGCCTCCCCCAATGTAAGGTTCAGTTTCATGAAGGGCAGGTAGGTGCTACGTTACGTAACTGTAGACAACTTACTGTCTTTGAAGGTTGTGAGAGGGCTATGCCATCTCAGTATCAAAAGTGCCACCCAAGCTCAGTGGTTAGGGTGCTGGCCACATGTACCAGGACTGGTGGGTTCGAACTCGGCCCAGGCCAGGTAAACAACAATGACAACAACAACAGCAAAAAAAATAGCTGGGCTTTATGTTAGGCACCTGTAGTCCCAGCTACTTGGGAGACTGAGGCAAGAGACTTGCTTAAGCCCAAGAGTTTGAGTTTGCTGTGATCTGTGATGCCATAGCACTCTACTGAGGGTGACATAGTAAATCTCTTGTCTCAAAAAGAAAAGTGCCATTAGGTCTTGAGGATCAATAACTTTGAACCAAACTGTTCATGGAGAATAGCATCACCCCATCAGTGATTCAGTGGTGGACCAACCATGGAGTGAAGGAACAGCTATGCTCCATGGGCTTGACAGAATATGCCCCTCAATCTCAGAGGCAGTGGTGTCCATGATGGGTTCATGGTTCTAGAACTTCAGTTTACTGAATAAATAATGGCTCAGTTATTGAAAATCCCGCCAAAGAAGACTTTGTTGCAAAGGCATTTGGCCACTCGTTTCAACCTTCTGATTGGTGCTGAGGCCCAACCCATGAAGCGAGAGGCCACAGGGTCATCAGACTATGTATGTCTAACAGCTACTGTCAAAGTGAAGCGAAAGAAACTTACTGTTAGTCATTTTCAGTATCTGAGAAAGAAGAAACAAGAAAATGGTCAAGAATATGTTTGTCCTATGGAATTGGGACAGGCATCAGGAACTACATCTAACAAAGGATCTGAACCCGGTTTGGACATGCGCCTGTATGGCAGAGAAGATTTGGACTGCTTAGAGAAGCTGGAGGAGTCAGAAGGGACAGCGAGACGGGCATGCTCTGAAGGCATCAACAATCTGACGCACGTGTTAGAAGAATGTGACGTGTTGGAGGACTTTGCTGCCTGTTCCCCCAGTGCCAGCCTCACAGACAAAGATGCAGAATTTGACCCAGCACCTGGATGAACTTGAGGAGCTCTTACCTTCCCTCCACATTCTTCTCCCAGACCTCACAGTATATATACAGCAAGCAACAGACTGTGTATTGTTTACGGTTCCAACTCCTGCTTATTGAGAAGTAGAAAAAGAAAACAGGAGAGACTTGCCAATTTTAGAGTTGCCATGAAAAAGAAGACGCTCACAAATGAGAGTATAATTGTTTTCCCTCTACTTAATGTAAAAATCTGTAATATATTCTACTTAATAAAGGGTTGCATTTAAGATGAAAAAAGAAAGGCAAATTTCAAGACTCTAATGGCATTTTATAGAATCAGCTTCTGGGTACCTTAGTGAGTCCCAAGCTAATTGTGAAGATCAGGGTCAGATCTGTCCCTGACACACCACAAGAGTTGACCCTTCAGAAGGGAAAGGAGACTTAGCAGACAGGGAAATGTTACCATTCAAATGCTGAAATTTTTGAGGTTGTTACAGGAACTGAATTTCTCTCCTCCCCATCCCTCCCTTCCTTATTAGAGAGAGGGTCTTTGTTTATTGTCCAGGCATGACAGCAGAGGCATGATCATAGCTCACTGAAACCTCAAATTCCTGGGCTTGAGGAATCCTCCTGCCTCAACCTCCCGAACAGCTGAGATCACTGGTGTGCACTGCCACACCCAGCTAATTTTTGTATTTTTTGTAGAGATGGGGTCTTGCTATATTGCTCAGGCTGATCTTGAACTCCTGACCTCAAGGGATCCTTAGCCTCCCAGAGAGTTATGATTACAGGTGTGAGACATCACACTAGACCAAAGAATCTTTTCTTGAGACAGGTGAGGAGTCGTGTGCAGAGCAGAGGGGCACAGGTTTGGGGCTGGGCAACTGCCACTTACTAACTTATGAAAGTTACTGTATCTCACTGAGACTGTTTTCTCATCTGTAAACTGCTGAAAATAATAATAAAAAAAAACTTACCCTTGCATTGTTGTGATATAAGAGATATGAAAACACCTTTTAAACCATAAAGCTGCGTGATAAAGTCATTGTCACACACCCACAGCTGAGCTCTGTAGCTCTGCCCCTCACCCCTCAGGCCCACGTGTACCTTGCTTCTGGCACTTCTTATAACCTATGTGGTTCTTGTCTGTGTCCCTGACATCCCTCTCTGTTGAAACAGAAACCTGCTTACATTTCCGGAACCTTGTTGTGGACTGAATGGACAGCGGTGGGAGGTGAGAAAGATTAAATGAGTCTGAAGGGCAGGGCCCGACTCCAATAGAGGGAGAGACGGGAGCGTGCTCTGATCACCACGTGAGGACACAGTGAAAGGGTGGTCACCTATATGCAAGGAAGAGACCCCTTATCAGATACTGGCCCTGCTGGCTACCTGACCTTGGACTTCAGGTCCCCAGAACTGTAAGCAAATACATTTCTGTTGCTTAAGCCCCAAGTTTATGACACTTTGTCATGGCAGTCTGAGTAGACTAAAACAAACTTGCACCACACCACACAGGACTGATTATACAGAAGGCTCCATAAAGGGTTGACAGAGGTGGGGTGGGAATTTTCACAGATTACTTCAAAACATCATTTTTGTCAGGCGTTAAACTTCCCTTCCCAACAGCAAAATCGTCACATCTGGTTAGCAGTGGCTACATTGACTGCTCTGGACCACAGGTAATTTCCCTGCACACCAACAGGCAAAGGTGCCCGTGGGAAATGAGAGGCCTGAAAAGTGGAGAGGGGTGCTACAGATTGAAGGGTGTCTCCCTGAAACTCATGCGTTGAAGCCCTACTCCCAGTTTGATTGTATTTGAGGGGAGGGCTTCCAAGAGGCATGAAGCTGAATGAGCTCATGAGGGCAGGGTCCTACTCCTACAGGACTAGTGACCTTGTGAGAAGAAGAGAGAGGGACAGAGACTGTCCACCATGCCCAAGGGCTTGCACCAAGGAAAGGCCACATGAGTACACAGAGAGTAGGTGGCTATCTGCAAACCAGGAAGAAGGTCCTCATCAGGAACTGAGCTGGCTGGCACCTTGAACTTCTCAGCCTTCAGAAGCATCAGAAATAAATTTCTGTTGTTTAAGTTGCCCTATGTATTTTGTTAGGGGAGCCCATGTTGACTAATATTAACACAAGGGGAAAGGCCAGCCCTGAATGACTGAGGTCTGTAATGTAAGAATCTGAAGGGGAAAAAAACATTAATTCTAATCATGTGGACTGCTCCAGGAAAAATCTGGGATCTTAAACTCTTTCTTTAAAGTCTTTATGGTTAGTTTTGCCAATTTTTGTTCACTTGATCAGTATAATTTTTTATATGGCAATATAATTCACAAACCATAAAATTCGCCCTTTTAAAGTATATGATCCAGTGGGTTTTAGTGATAATCTATATTCCTATGTTTTCTTTTTCTTTCTCTTTTTTATAAAAATATCTGGATTACTTTTAAAGTGGTTCTGAACAGAAGAGGAATTTTCCTTCACACAGCCATGAAAGCTCTTTCAAGTGAGCCACTTGTGCTAATGAAATCCTCACCACACCCCAACCGCAGAACCGTCTTCCCAGCTGAGAGGAAGCGCCCTGGCTGCAGCCAGCGGGCCGCAGCTCTCACCCAGCATGGTCAGGAGCAGGCCCACTACTTGCTGGTTGGCAGCCAAGGCCGGGCCAATGCCTGGATGGATGGCTATGTTGGCCAGCAGGCGGGTCAGCTTGATGAGCACGTCCTCCACCTCCGACGGCGGCCTCTGAGCGGTGGCCAGCCCTGTTCCTTCATAGGCCTGCTTCTGGGACTGCAGATCAAGTTGGTGGAATGTATGAAATAATGACAGCAGGGTCTGGATGCTTCCTTTCTCTTTGGCAAATTGTTCACGAGCCTGGTTGTTTTTCGCTGTTAGGTTGCCAAGAATAAAAACAATACGAATGACTAAATCCTGCAATAAATGAAAGACAAAGAGTTACATGTGTAAAGAGACTGGAACCAGTTATTGGGAAGAGCACAGCACTTAATTTATTTCCAACTTAATTAATGGTAAAGGGAAACGCATCTGGCTTCTACTCTCTTGGACAGTATGGTATTTGATTCCCAAGACTGGTGCAAATTGATAGAGCAGACTAAAAGCACTTGGCAGCAATCAAAGAATAAAGACTGATTGATGCAACCAGCAAGGTCTATTAATTTCAGATCCTTCATCTGAAATTCTGGCTGGCCTTTTTTTTTTCTTCCTTTAGAGAACAATTAGTCAAATGGGATAGCATTACTAAAAATGTATTATGTGTAACCCTAGCACTCTGAGAGGCCAAAGCGGGTCGATTGCCTGAGCTCATCAGTTTGGGACCAGCCTGAACAAGAGTGAGACCCTGTCTCTAAAAATAGCCAGGCACTGTGGCAGGTGCTTGTAGTCCCAGCTACTCGGGAGGCTGAGACAAGAGAATTGCTTGAACCCAGGAGTTTGAGGTTGCTATGAGCTGTGATGCCACGGTGGCACTCTACCGAGGGCAACATAGTGAGACTCTGTCTCAAAATAAAAGTAAAAATGTGTCATGTAAACCAAAGTTTTGACAAGTTTCTCTCTTTTTTTTTAACTTTTATTTATTTATTTATTTTATTATTTTCTTTTTTTTAGAAACAGAGTCTCACTATGTCACCCTTGGTAGAGTGCTGTGGCATCACAGCTCACAGCAACCTCAAGCTCTTGGGCTTAAGCAATCCTCTTGCCTCAGACTCCCATGTATCTGGGACTACTGGTGCCTGCCACAACGCCCGGCTATGTTTTTTTTTTTCTTTTTCTTTTTTTTTT
>NW_003852397.1:5359194-5384129 GCF_000181295.1 Otolemur garnettii | reverse complement strand
GTCATTGTTGTTTGGCGGGTCCAGGCTGGGGATTCGAACCCGCCACCTTAGGTGTACGTGGCTGGCGCCCCAGCTGGTTGAGCCATAGGCGCCGAGCCCCGGCTATGTTTTGTTGTAGTTGTCATTGTTGTTTAGCTGGCCCAAACCAGGTTGGGACCCACTGGCCTTGGTGTATGTAGCTGGCACTGTAACCACTGTGCTATGGCCGCCAAGTCGACAAGTTTCTTGAAGTGTCCAAATCTTTTCTTAAAAATTCATCTCCTGCTGAAAAATTCATTGTGTTTCTAAAAATTAGGCATTTTCCAAACAGTAGATTGTATTACAGTAGGGTTTCATAGTTGGGCGCTGTTGACATTTTGGGCAGATAATTCTTTGCTGCAGGGAGCCGTACCTGCGTTGTGCAGTGTTTCCTCGCATCCCTGGCCTCTACCTACGTGAGGTGTTAGCAGATGAAGCGGGTCCGGCCACCTGTCACTGTCCAGCCAATATGCAGAGGGTTAGGTCCAAATAAGCTTTATTAGACAGAAGGCCAGTGATTCTGGAGAACAGCGAGAGTAGCCTCTCAATTCTGTTCTGCCTCAGACACAATTCCAGTAACTTATAATGAAATACAAGGAAACAGATCCAGAAAACTTTATCTGACAGGAAGTAACATCAAAGTAGTCTCCATTTTGACAATGCAAAATGTTTATACAACAGAAAGGTGATTTTCATTTTAACAAAATATTGAAGAGAATCAACAGAGAAACCTTTACCAATATCACAACACCTATTGTCTAAGTGTGACTACCTCCTCAGAGTCTCCGGAGACTAACATCCTCACAATCATAGAGAAACCCTGGCTGGACAGTCCGGGGGCAGGGGGTGGGGGTGAGAAGGGGAGCCATGCAGACTTCACCAGCCGCACTGCTTCAGTTTAGCTTCTTAGGCTCTGTCTTGCGGACTGCATTTCTGGCTTCAGATGCCAGTAGCACCTTTCCAGATGTGACAGCCCAAAACGTCTAAATGTCTCCTGGGAGCAAAACTGCCTCCAGTAGAGAGCCGCTGTGTACATTAAAGCAGTACCTGCTGACTCTCGAAAAGGGTGGTGGTTACATAACTGACACTTCCATAATTATTTGCTGAATTGGGCGTACGTATTTTACATATTTTTCTGTATACAGTTATATTTCACAACTTTAAAATGTTTTTTTTTTAAATTCCAAGCTGAGATCATATTAAAATCAAACAAGATACACAAATCATTATGTTTTCAGTTTGACAGCAGTAGACATACACACACACACACACACACACACACACGCGCGCGCGCGCGCGTGTGTCAAGATTCGCCTTCCGGGTGGGTAGTGAAGGTCACCTGGAGCTGACGGAGGGATACCCACTGAGGGCTGGACCTGGCCTGGCTGCTAATCCGCACTGTGCAGACCCTGTGCCATTTCACAGTTGAGAAACTGGGGCTTGGAGAAGCTGCCCAGGTCACAAAGCTGGGGAGGGGCACAGTCAGGCTTTGAATCCAGGATTACTCAGACTCCAAGCCCTTTGTACACCAAACTCTGCTTCTCCAATGGGGTCTGGCTTAGTTTATCTCCTGGTGGCCCTGCCTCCTAGCAGAACAGTTAAAGATTTGTCTCCTTTTAAAATGCAAATATGTCACCAGAAGGGATTACCATAAATAAACCTGCCTTTGTTTATCAGATTGGTGTGGACAGCAGCCTTAAGGGAGAGGGATGGAAGGGCAGAGGGCTGGGCGCACTTTCACAGGAGAGCACAGGTCAGGTCCAGGTGGGCCGCCAGGGGCCCTGTAGAAGGTATTGAGCAGTGCAGGGGACAGCCGAGGATCAAGGATGAAGGGCAACTTCTGGATTTGCCTAGGACCTTTGCCAATACCAACTTGTTCCTGCTTGTTCTTGCCAAAAAAATAAAAGAAAAGAAAAAGTCGTCCCTGACACTCACTAGCAGAGAAGAGAGGCTGCTGCTTGCGCAGCTGGGAACCATCAACAAACATTAAGAAAGGGCCGAGCCTAACACTATAGCAGAAACTGGAGCCCGTCCAGGACGGAGCTCATTTTTGGAAGCATTTCAACTCACAGTAGTTAGCCAATCATAGTGGTCATCCAATTAAGAGAACCTGCTCCTGGCTCCACCTGGGGAAATGGAATGTTAGTATAATTTCTTAATGTCTTACTGGGGGGAAAGACACACAAGCGTGGGATGCAGTGCTCGGCAGCGTTTAGGATCCATGGGAGGAGACTAACGCATGTGCAGGGCAGCAAAGGCTGAGTGGCCGGGGGAGAAGCCAGACACCAAAGGGGGTTTGAATTCTGGGGCCTGGGCCGGGTGGCTGGGCTCACACAGGTCACTGCACTTTCCGTGCCTCCTGTTAACTCATCTGCCGAGTGGGGGGACTACCATACTGTAGATTGCACGAGATGAAACGGGCAAAGCACAAGTTGTATGAACTCTTGTTTGTGTATTATCAACAAAATAATAAGTAATAAATAGCATTGCACGCTGCGGGACAGACCCAATAGTCTCTGAAGAGTTGAAAGAGGATGCTCAATGAACAATGGAGGGAACCCCAGGTCATTGGAGCTCCGCATACGCATACGTGTGGAGGGAGGAGAGCTGGCTGGCAAGGGAAGAGGAGTCCTGGGAGTATCCAGGCCAATCTCCTTTCTGGGCCTGGGGCCGTCTTCTCATTCTTTGATCACCTGACTGTTCCCTAAAGTAGCTGAATCCTATGGGCCTTAAATCTAAAACAAGCCCACAGAATTTGATTATAATATTCCAATCCCACTTCACTTGAAACAGGAGGTTACTTATGTAACGCCTCACGGCGAAGGCCCTTCCTGGGCTCTGGAAGGCGACTACTGAGTTGGTACCTTCTGTCCACCCTGGTTGGACCCCGTTGAAAAGCAGGAAAGCCGTTTTATCATCAAGACAGGGGTATTTCCAAGAAGTAAGCTCCTTAAAGGAAAATCCCATTTCATATTTTCTAAGCTGAGGACTCTGAGCAAAATTTTCATGTACGCTTCGATGCATGTTTTCTGATCAAAGACACTATACAAGTTCTACTTCTGAAAACTGTTATAATTAATAATATTAATAATAGTAGTGGCAGTAGTGGGAGCAACTAACACAGTAATGCAGGGTTTCTGATGTGCCAGGCACTATTCTAAGCATTTGTATATATAAATTAACTAACTCACTAAAAATAACTTCCACTTCTTTAATCTGAACAAAACTATTCACATTCCCCTTTACAATCCAGATAGCGACCTCCCTTGCTTAACGTAGTTAACAATTTTTGAACTTCACCATGATCACTGGATTGCTCTCTTCTCATTAGACAAGAGAGGAAAGATGTTATGAGTGATTTTGAATGACTTTTAAAGAAATGTCATACATAGTTGCACTCTGCTCCCTAAATCGTCCCAGGAACTAGTCTCTTGGCCTCCTCCACTGTCACTGCCATCCTCTGAGGATGCTGGCTGCCCCCTCTTCCTAGGCGCCTCCACCCACCTAGCCGGCTTGTCTTAGTCTACACAGCAGGCTACTCGGGCCCTGTACCACCTCCCCCTGGCAGATCTGATTGGCCAGGAGTTTTTAGACCAGATCCCTGGCTGCAGGTAAAAGCACTGAGCATCATTCTTCAAAATTCAATCACCTTTACCCACTGTCACTTGTGGTCTAATCAGGGAAGACTAAAAGTGCTGCTTTTCTCTTTCTAAAAATTGCCTCTGGCCCCTTCCACTTCCAAAATTCTTTGATTCTCATATCCCAATAGGCCCTACCACGGCCCAGATGATGAAGCCTGCAGTGGGGAAGCAGCACTGTGGGCTGCAGGGCAGGAAGAGTTAACACTGTCTTCGTACTTCTTCCCAGCCTTCAGATGGAAAAAGGAGGAGGTGGTTCCTGGCAGCCTCGGTGCCAACTGAAGGATGGCATGCGACATCAACAAATGGGGTGGCAGATTGCGCCGTCTGCAGCACCACACTCCCAGCAACTGCTGTGCTCACTGCTTCTGGCCTCTTTCTCAGGGTTGGCTAAGGCGTCTCTCTTTTTTTTTTCTTTTCTTTCCTTTTCTTTCTTCTTTTCTCACATATATTCTTTGTGGATCTAGGGAGTGTGGAACAGGCCAAAATAGAAGCAGTCTCACAGGAGGTTGGCAGAGGTGGTGTTTCCTTTTCCTGGTGCCAAAGCTCGTCTTGACTCATCTGGAATGAATCCTGAAGGAGGGGGCTGAGCAGGAGGGTTTGGGAAGGCCCCCACCTCACCAAGGCAGCTTCTACCCACCCTGAAACAAGGTCTGCCTTGGGCAGGATTATGGAGAGGTCGTCTCTTGTTCCACAGCCCAAGGCATCCCAAACTTACAAAATATCACTTAATTAAATATCCTACAAAGATCTGTAAAAATCAGAGCAAAACCAACATCACCCATTTGTAGACAGCACCGATTCCACAGCAGAAAACTATTTCATCAATATGCAATACTCCTTTGAGGCACAGATTCCCCCCTTTATTCTTAGACAATATCTGCGAATCATCTATAAACTAACACTCTGCTTTCATAGAGTTTTTATTAAATTTAACACAGTTATATATTCATATCACAACTATGTGGTTTTGAAATAGCAAAATGAAGATGAATCAGGAGAAAGAACTTCTTTCCCCCTAAAGAAGGAAGTCTGGTATAACCAGTTCATATTGACTTTCTAATTTTGCTTAAAACAGAACTCAGCCTAGCAACAGCTACAGCCAACCAGCACTTAGACAAACAGGTGCACCTTCTGTAGAGGGCCTGACCTCAGCAGGGCATTCCAGTCCCAGCCTGGAGGACGTTTTCCTTAGTTTAGCATATGTTGTACCCTGGTGAGCACGCAAGTCACTCAGTGTGAATGGGCCCCAGGAGCCTGGGAAAAAAATTATTTTACCAGAAAAACAAGGAGTAGGACACTGCTCCACAGAATGGTCTATGTTGATCTTCAAAAGGAGCAGCAGCAGGGCAGGAGCTGCTAAGTGTCACTTTCCGTGGGAGGGATGTTGGCCTACAGCCAAGGAGAGAGATTTAACCCCTACTTAGAGATGTGGAGACAGAAGCTTCAGAAAACTTACAAAGTGGAACATCGGTGAAGAAAAGAGATACCTTCTGTGTGTACGGACGGCTTCCAAACCATCTCCAGACCAACTCCTTGTTCCCACTGATCCTCACTGCCCAAGCCCCCAGCCCCCAGCCCCAGAAGCATTGATTCTTCTCCATCTCATGTCCCTCACCAACCAGCCACCAAGTCCCTTCCCCTTGTCATCTCAAAATGTCCCCGACTGCCCCCCCACCCACCCGTCCATGCCTGTTGTCACCAATCCATCTGTAGACTACTGTCAGAGACCCCTGCCTACTCCTCTGCAGTCGACATCAATACCACTTCCTGGAGCTCTCAGATCATCTCTTTGCTCAAAAACATTCACTGCCTATCAAATAAATGTCAGCGCTGGCATCGATTGCACCGTCTGCCCCCCGTGCGGCTGCTGCAGCATGACCTCACCACTCCCCGCCCCCGGCCAGCCACAGAGAACGCGCTGCTCACCTTAAAATAACTGGGGAGGATGTTGACCACGGGGAAGGAATGATACCAAGCTGTCACAGACAGGACCACACTTACTTAGGAGAGAACTACTTCTACTAAGCAAAGAAAAGCATTCTAGAAAGATTTTTGAGAACAGGTTGAAGCTGAAGGGGTGTAAATGTACTGAATGTCTGAACCCACTCTTAACCAGAAAGTTAAGTAAAATGCCCTGTTTAAAATTTGGTTACAAACTTCTCTTGCCAGAGAGCTGAATCAGGATTTTCGGTTTGCATTATCCAACTTGCCACCCTTAAACAAAACCCAAACGTGAACTGAGCTTGCAGGTGGCTTGAGGAACAGACACATAAGAGCAAACCAGAAGACAGACTGTGCCCTGCTGCAAACATGCTGACCAGCCACGGGGCACTGAAAGTGGGTCAACAATTTGCATAAGTGTTGAACTCTATAGAATGGAAGAATCTGAAAGGTTGGTGACATGCAACCGAGAATCTCAGGAGGAAATCATTTTAAAACCAGAAGAGATTATACTGGACTCCTCCATGTGTCTATCCCTTCTCTCAGCATTCACTTATGGAGTACCCACGCTGTGCCTCTGAATGTGGCTATAATTCAGAAGTTCTAGAATCTCACTGTGCTCAGTTCTTTTTTGAGCCAGCAGACAAATCAGGCATTTGGGTTCTGTGCTGAGCCAAGGAAGAGCCAGTTTCACAAGGGCAAAGAGGTAGGAGGTAGAAAGAAGGAACAAGTTAAGAGTTTATTGTGTAATCTGCTCAGTCTGGGGTACAGACCAAGGGCAAGGCTCCAAAGAAGAGTATACTCAGCCAAATGCTCCCAGCACCCACTGGGAAGGTGCCCGCGGAGGGGCTGGGAAGATAGCCACAGGACATAGTTCTACCAGGGAGGAGGCAGAGGATGAGTCCAGAGCCCAGGCACTGCACAAAGACACAGTGGAAGGAGTGGAGACACCTTCCTAATCAGCCCTCAGTGGCCCCAGAAAGGATGGAGAGGAAACAGAGGTCAATGTTACCTGTGGACTGCTGAATGCCTATGGTTGCATTAGGGATGAACAGCTTTTAACCCATACTATCCAGACATTCCAGGTCTCATTTCTTTCTTTCTTTTTTTTTTTTTTGAGACAGAGTCTCACTATGTCACCCCTGGTAAAGTGCTGTGGTGTCACAGCTCTCAGCAACCTCCAACTCCAGGGCTTAAGCGATTCTCTTGCCTCAGCCTTCCAAGTAGCTGGGACTACAGGCACCCACCACAGTGCCTGGCTTTTTTTTGGTTGCAGTTGTCATTGTTGTTTAGCTGGCCTGGGCTGGGTTTGAACCCACCAGCCTCAGTGTATGTGGCTGGTGGCCTAACCACTGTGCTACGGGTGCCAAGTGCCTGTAGTACAAGTGTTTGTGAAATCTCTACTGATGGTCCTGCATCTGGAAATTCTGTTTTAAAAAACCAGGAAATTACCGTACCTGCAAGTGGTGGAGAGGATTAAATATAAGTGAGTCAACGTACACATGGGGGAATGCAGACAGATAAAGGTTGCTCTTTTTGGATTGTGACCTTTGAAAAATATTGCCAGTCTTTCAAAAGTCTTACTTGAGACATTTTACCAGATCCCTTGCCCAGTAGTTATTTACAGAAGTGGGGAAAATCCCTTCATGTTCTTCCAAAAAAACAACCCAAACGTGTTTTGCTGAGATGCTAAATGTAGCAACACTGACGTCAGAGGCGCCTCCCAAGGCAGGCTCTGTTTCCCAAAGGCTGATAGCAACCCTGCTCTTTCTTTCATTATTAAGCCCATCTGTTTGCACATTTGGTTTGTGCCAAGTGTGGTTTACACCATAAAGCAGACAATATGTGCATATTTCTTAAATGAGATTTGTCATTTAATTGAATTTTGGTCAGTGTTTTTAATAGATATTTTACCCAACTCTAAAGTTTAGCTTTTAAATCGCGTCGAGCCGGCTGAAATGCTGCTTCTGTCTCTGTTTGTGTGTGTGGGAACTGGAGTTACCAGTCGTATCGTGGATCTTAGACAAATTAACCACATAGACATGAGCCAAAGGCACTTCCCTGGTTTTCCCTGCAGAAGTCATTTATGAGATCCGGGAGGGGCTGATGCCTTTCCATTGAGAATGTTGAGGAACCAGAACCCCCCTCTATCACATCACCCCTGACAGACAGAGACAGAGGCCCACCTCCCTGAGGGCTGTGCGGAGAGAGGTGTGTAAACCAGATCCTGTTCTAGTTTAAACAAACGAATTACTCTCAGTTTACGTAGTACTTGTTGCAAAGTTTAGATTTGGGTGTATATGATGAACTGTCTCAAAACAGGGCATCTGCGGGAACATTTGGTGATTATTTTAACCATAAGATTTGGTGTCTGTTTGACCAACAAACCAGTCAATAACTCATAGCTGGTCCAGCTGAGGGTAATGAGCCCTCCCGTAAAGTGGCAGTTCTGAGGGTCCTGAGCAGAAGGCCGTGTGCTCACCCTTTCTGGGCAGCCTACACTGGCCCGTGCCTGCCCGCTCCCAGGTGTGACCCCAGTCACACTCAGTCGAGGTTTAGTCCCAGGACGACTTGTTCCGACACAAGGTTAGCAGAGAAAATTCCTGGGAGAGGATAACGTAGCACCCTATTCTCCCCAGCTAAGGATCTGCCCCTCAGCGGCCAGTGCAAAAGGCAAGGTGAGTGCTTATTACCACTTCCTGGGAGACCTTCATCGGCACCTGGTGGGTTTGGCCAATTTGGTTCTTTCTTTGACGAAGAGATTCACTGTCCGTCACATTCCTGTAGAGACGGACTAACCCTGATTTGACCAATCACTTTAAAATCTCTTGAGGTTTCATGGGAACCTGCCCCCGCTGCCAGTATTTTAAGACACTATCTCGATAACTGATACCATGGGCTTCCCAAACCTGCTGCTCATTTGAAACACATCAAGAAAAAATCACTTAAAAACCCATTATTTGTCTTTATAATATTGCTTTTAAAAATAATACAAATTGTCTCAGTGCCTGTAGTACAGTGGTTATGGCGACAGCCACATAGACCGAGGCTGGCAGGTTCGAACCCTGTAACCAAAAAATAGCTGGGTGTTGTGGCAGGCACCTGTAGTCCCACCTACTTGAGAGGCTGAGGCAAGAGAATCGCTTAAGCCCAAGAGTTTGAGGTTGCTGTGAGTTGTGACACACAGCACGCTACTGAGGGTGACACAGCGAGACTCTGTCTCAAAAATATATATATATATGTGCACACATATATATAATATAAATCCATGTTCCTTGTAAATAATTTCTACACATTCTACAGATATGTAGAAAATAAAAGCAAAAATCTAATTCCCCATTATTGACAGCTTGATATAGCAGATTAAAGCATATTCAGAAAGACCCATTCTTTTTTTTTTTTTGAGACAGAGTCTCACTTTGTCACCTTCAGTAGAGTTTTGTAGCGTCACAACTCACAGCAACCTCAAACTCTTAGGCCTAAGCAATTCTCTTGGCTCAGCCTCCCAAGTAGCCAGGACTACAGGTGTCTACCACAACGCCCGGCTATTTTTTGGTTGTAGTTGTCATTGTTGTTTAGCTGGTCCAGGGTGGATTTGAACCCACCAGCCTTGGCATATGTGGCTGGTACTGTAACCACTACGCTACAGGTGCTGAAAGACCCATTCTTGTGCTGTAATCAGACTTTACCTTGACAAGACAGAAAGAATGTAAAAATAATGGAATTTTTTTTTGATACTTTCTCATGGTAAATAAAAACGTCTGCTTTTTTGTTTTTGTTCTTCCCCTTTAATGGAAGACAACAACACATGGGGAATTAAATATTCTACCTCTCCTATGGCAATCAGCCCTGCTGCTACCTGGTTCAAAACAGGATTTCCCCCTTGGTGGACTGTGGCAGCTAGTGGCAGCTTCCTGTGAAACTCCCCACCCACCTGATAAGATCACTTAGCGAGGTGTATGCAGGTGACATTTCATTTAACACTATAAAGGGTTTTTTATTCCTTTTTCTTTTGTTCTTTTTTTAAATTTCCGTTTTTTATGTTTTTTGAAAACACAGCCATAAAGATTGTTTCATTTAAAAATGATTCTTAAAAAATAAAACTTTTTGCTGATTCTAAATGTCAGGCTTTTAAGAAAGAGGCACTACTAACCGTTTCTCAGAAGAAAGATAAGGTATGCTCTTTCTGATTGTTTAATCATTTGGTGAGTGCTTTCTATATTAAGAGACTATGAAGCTTCTAAAGTATATCTTTCCAACAAAAATAATTATAGGAAGCAATCATTCTATTTAAGTAAATTGCTGGAGGGCTAACCTGCGTTTCCAAGATCAGTTTCATAACATCAAAGTCAATTTCAAGTGTAGCAAAGTTTTTAACCACCACAGGTCAACGCAGTCACACCAGAATGTTAAGAAAAGAGGAAAAACAAACTGTCCTGTTCAGCTGGCTACCTGGGCCAACAGAAACATAAAGCTAAGATGCTGTGCTGGTCTGAAGTAATTTAAAAGCCATCATTTCTGTTTTGCTGTTGTTTATGGCAGCCCACCAATGTGAAAATTGTGGAAAAGAATTCTTATTATTTCCTCCACCAAACTAGGAAGAGGAAAGTAAATATTTAAGGAAGAAGTACTTCAGTATTAAAAAATATATATTTTATAACACTTTACAGATTCCAAGGCATTTCACATACTCAAAATTCTTTCTTTCGGCACTTCTCAGGAGCCTAGCATGCCAAACATCATTTCAGACTTACCAAGACAAAGTCTGTGTAGCTTTAGCGTCTCTTAGTAGTGGGGAAGGCAGCTACATATATAATAACCATTGGGAGAACTACCAAAAGACTATGGGAACTTCTGGTTGGTAATTTGAGGAAGTAACTGGGATGCATAACTATTACTTCCTTGTAGCTGAAACTTTTCCTGTTCTACTAAAATATTTTGGTCCCAAGGAAAATATAAATTATGTATTTTTATTACTAGAAATAAAAGCAAAGTGATGGCTTAAAACTGTAACATTTCAATTTTTATTATACCTAAAAGACAGTATCAAGTCAAAGTATAATTTTCAAAAAGTTAAAACCATGATTCACATACAAATACAAAATCAACACATTTAAAAATTATTTATCTCATTCATGAGGGAGCCAATACTATTGTAACATGGTCCCAAGAATTCCCAGTTGAGGAGCTGGGAATTTACAAACACTTAAAAGAATATTAGAATAAAATTTCTAGGTTTGATACATACCTGGCCTACAAGGGAATTAAACCATCACTTTGTAGGTGATCCTGTCTAGCAGACAGATATCTAAGAATAATACGTAACTTCACTGTGTCTTGGGTCTAATCAAAGAGCAAATAGCAAGTTCAAACACTGATACATTTACCTAGAGAATTAAGCCCTGATCAGACCATTTCACAATATGCAGTGTGACTTTGTCAAGACATGTCTCCTTCTACTCCACACCTGATTCCTAAAATGTGGACAGTTTTACTTAAGGCTAATGAAGTGGTTTAGATCATAGAGATACTGCTTAGCTTCTTAGCTTTAAGTGCACTCACTATGTTAAAGTCTTTTAAATGATTCTGTGAGAGAGAGAAGTTGGTTTCTGGAGGCTGCACAGAGAAGGGACATGGATGTGAACAGACTTTTGTGTCTTGCTACCACCCTCCAGGGAAAGCTCTCTTTTATTAGAGTAGAATTTATAAGATGAGAAATCTTGAAATGTGAATGGGCTTTGAAGAGAAGGAACAGAGAAATTTTACCAAAGAGTCTCTTAGGCTCTTCCTAAGATCCTGTTCATATTCACTTTTAGAATTTGCAGGTGTTACTTTTTTTTGGCTAGATTGCTCAGGCTGTACTTAGACTTCTGGGCTCAAGCTCCCAATAGGTATCACTGTGTCACCGCACCCAGCTTAGGTGTTACTTTTTTTTTTTCAGACAGAGTTCCATTTTGTCACCCTCAGTAGAGTACTATGGCATCACAGCTCACAGCAACCTCAAACTCTTGGGCTCAAGCAATCCTCTCGCCTCAGCTTCTCAAGTAGCTGGGACAATAGATGCCTGCCACAACCCTATTTTTAGTAGAGACAGGGTCTCACTCTCGTTAGGCTGGTCTTGAACTGCTGAGTTCAAGTGATCCATCCACTTCAGCCTCCCAGAGTGCTGGGATTATAGGCATGAGTCACAGCACCTGGCCTTAGGTGTTACTTTTAATAAGCTTGGTTATGAGCCACCTCCATGGCCAAGGAAGGCATTGCTGATGAAGGTGTAATGACATTAACACCTCTCTACAAGAAGTGCTGAAGATCGCACTCATCCACGATGGCCTTGGAGGTGGATTCTGCAAAGCTGTCAAAGCCTTAAGACAAGCACCAAGCCCATCTTTGCGTGCTGGCATCCAAATGTGATGAGCCTATGTATACCAAGTTGGTGGAGGCCCTTTGTGCTGAACACTAAATCAGCCTAATAAAAGTTGATGACAACAAGTAACTAGGGGAATGGGTAGGCTTTTGTAAAACTGACAGAGAGAGAAAACCCTGTAAAGTGGTTGGTAACAGTTGTGTAGTACTGAAGAACTCTGGCAAAGAATCTCAGTTCCAGGATGTCAGCAAACAGTACTTCAAATACAAGAAATGAATAAATAAAATTTTGGCTCTTGAAAAAAAAAAATAAGCTTGGTTATGAGATTTCCCTGCTAACTGGAAGCAAATAATTATGAAAGGGCAAGCACACCACCAAAGGCAAAGGAAGCGACAGAAAGGGAAGAGAGAGGACATCGACAGAAGGAAGATACCACACGAAAGAACTCCACAGTATCAGGCCCCAGAGCAGCATGCGGTAATTAGCGCTTAAATAATGACCTTTGGCAGGAGGAAGAGGTTAGATTACTTTTATTATCCTCTAAGAAAGAAAGGAAATATGTATTGTATTTGCATATGATTTTCACCATGATAATTAAGTTAGGTTTGTTATTAAAGGGATCAACCATGCATTTCTCTGATGGTTGTGAATCAACATGTTACTGTATATAGTTTACAAGGTGCTCTTTATTCTTTGGAAATTAAAGTAATTTTCATAAGAACACAGAACTAGAGCATAAATCAATAGAGGAAAATGTGGTTTTTCAACACCAGTTTTGTTTTACAGATTACTATTGGTCTAAAGTGAAAAGTAGGTTAGTGAGAAGTGTGGGAAAATTGTATACTGATTAAACTAAATTTAGGACATTTAGTCACTCGAACCAGAAAAAGCATACCCTCAGCCCACACTGACATCTCAAGTCTCTCATATTGGGGCAAGATACCAGGATTTTCTTCTGTTTATTCAACAACGACATCATCTAAGCTACAATTAGAGAAACAAAACAGTGTACTAGTAATGCCATAAAATAATACGGCTATTTTGTCAGTACTCAATTGATAGATTTTCTTCCTTTAAAAAAATTATGCATTATAACATAATTTGAAATCAAACTGTTAAACAGAAGTGTTTTCTTTTCTTTTCTTTTCTTTTTTTTTTGAGACAGAGCCTCAAGCTGTCACCCTGGGTAGAGTGCTGTGGCATCACAGCTCACAGCAACCTCCAACTACTGGGCTCAAGCGATTCTCCTGCCTCAGCCTCCCAAGTAGCCGGGACCATAGGCGCCCACCGCAATGCCTGGCTATTTTTTGGTTGCAGTCGTCATTGTTGTTTGGTGAGCCTGGGATGGATTCAAACCCGCCACCTTAGGTGTAAGTGGCTGGCGCCTTAGCCACTTGAACCATAGGCACCAAGCCAGAAGTGTTTTCTTTTGCTGGAAATTCCAGTACAAAGCAAAGAAGTCTCCTTCACTGAAAGATGTTTATAAGTCATCCAAGATCAAAACACCAAAACAAAAAGAATAATGGTGGTAAAATAAAGTTATAATTAAAATCCCTAAAATTAAATTACAAAGTAAAATACATAAATCTCTCTCTCGTTCTTTTAGGTTAAATGTAACTTTATTCTACAGGAGTATTTCAACAGGGTAAAAGGATTAACTATAAGATCTGCAAAGATGAGATTTGGTGCAAAAAACTGTGCATCGAAGTTTAGAGACCTGAGCTGCTTCCCGTTTTGTTTCCTTTATAAAATCTTGCTTCTACATAGTTCTAGTTTGGGCAAGTATTTAACAATTTTGTTTCATGAACTGAGGGTAATATTTTTATTTTCTTGCTTGGATTGAGTGATATGGCCATTTCCCAGCTTCTAGGGTAGCCTGGTGTTTTCTCTATAGGTTTCCCTAGCAGATCACAGGTGTCAGAGACTGTGGCAGAGATACCTGGGCCCACCTGGAAATGGAACAGTGAAGAGAGGACCCCAGCTTGGTGCCCCAGTGCAAGACACACAGGCCCTGTCACATCACTTCTTTCTGATTCCACATCTGATTCATAAATAAATTTCTTTTAACATCTACAAGAATTTTTTTTTTTTTTGAGATAGTCTTGCTCTAATCACTCTGTGCCATGGCCTCAGCCTAGCTCACAACAACCTCAAACTCCTGGGTTCAAGCAATCCTCCTGTCTCAGCCTCCTGAGTAGCTGGGACTTCAGGCAGGTGCCACCACATCTGACTAATTTTTCCAATTTTTGTAGAGATGGGGGTCTGACTCTTGCTCAGTCTGGTCTTGAATTCCTGACCTCAAGCAATCCTCCCCCTTAACCCCATAGAGTGCTAGGAGTATAGGCATGTACTGCCATTCCCACTCTAAAAGAGTTATTTTAAGGCTACAATAAACTATCTTTTCTATTATTTAATTTTGTTTTTTACTGGCTAGGTTCAGTGGTAGACACCTGAAATTCCAATGCTTTAGGAGACCAAGGCAGGAAGATTATTTGATGCCAGGTGTTCAAGAGCAGCGTGGGTAGCACAGCAAGACCTTATTCTACAAAAACATAAGAAAAATTAGTTGGGCATAGTGGTGCACACCTGTAGTTCTAGCTACTCAGGAGGCTGAGGTGGAAGGATTGATTAAGCCCAGGAGTTTAAGGCTACAGTGAACTATGATCATGCCACTGCACTCTAGCTTGGGACCCAGTCTCTAAATATTATTACAAAAATTATTATTTATTGTTTAAATAAATAATTTTTTAACTTAAAAGAGAAAATCAGGAATAGGAGTGGCTAAGCTATTCACTAGGCTAATTTGTCTCAAGGTTTTAGTTCTGATACTATAATGTACAAAAATCTAAATTAAGAAATGTTTTAGGCCAGGTACAGTAGCTCGGACCTGTAATCCTAGCACCCTGGGAGGCCGAGGCAAGTGAATTGCCTGAGCTCAGGAGTTTGAAACCAGTATGACAAGAATGAGACCTCATCTCTAAAAATAACTGGGCATTGTAGAGGGTGCCTATAGTCCCAGTTACTTGGGAGGCTGAGGCAAGAGAATAGCTTAAGCCCAAGACTTTGAGGTGGCTGTGAGCTGTGATGCCACGGCACTCTACCCAGGGCAAGATAGTAAGACTCTGCCTCTCAAAAAAAGAAAGAAAGAAAGAAATGTTTAATGGACACTTAAATGCATAGTACATTGTGAATACTTTAAGGTAGATTAATCAAATTTATTCTTTATCTGACATGACAAATTCTTGAACTTTGAGATCTTTCTCTCAATGTATATAATTTATAGAAAATGCGAAATACATAGAGGAAAGCATTTGTAATCCAAATATCAGAATAGAAGATTCAAGTGCAGTTTTGAAAAATGAAACAAGTAAAACTAATTTTTACTAACCTTTTAGCAAGGTTTTTGTCATCTATTATAATTTAGTAAAGATATATCATTTGTATAACTGAAAATACACTAATAACCTTTTGATACATAGTGAATGGCTAATATAGTGTAAAATCTGAAAAATTTAGTCATTCTCAGCAAAAATACTTGGCTGAATAAAAATAAATTTAGGCTAGGTATGGTGGCTCACACCTGTAATCCTAGCACTCTGGAAGGCCAAGGTGGGAGGATTGCTCAAGGCCAGGAGTTCAAGACCAGCTTAAGCAAGAGTGAAACACCATCTCTACAAAAAATAAAAAAATTGATCAGGTATGGTGGCACCTGCCTATAGTCCTAGCTACTTGGGAGCCTAAGATAGGAGGATCACTTGAGCCCATGAATTTGAGGTTGTAGTGAGCTATGATGGTGGCACTGTACTCTAGTCTGGGTGACAGAGCAAGACCCTGTCTCAAAAAGAAAAGTTCAATGCTAGCTGATGGAAACAGGAAATATGTTTTAAAGTGGTCTCAATATGGTTAATATAAACGTAAAGCTTTAGATTAAAATATTCTTAGCATACACATAATAAATTATTTATTTGGTCTCACAATTGATGAAATGTACTATGTGATTTTGAAAATTTTCCATATTTTAAATGTATATAATATTCATATATAAAATGTCTTGTGTAGTTGATGTTACATTAATCATTTAGAAAAGTGAATAAAAGTAGACTACTTAAGGAAAATTTAGAAGCTTATAATAAAAACTAATGTTTTTGCTAAATAGTATGATTTTACTAAGGGGAAGTTATTTATTAGTTCTTCCTTCTTTTAAATAACTATATATAGTTTTCCCCCAATTCATTAAAACTAAATTATTTCATTTAACACTTTTTACCTAGAAATTTCATCTTCTAAACACAGTAAAGGGGTCAAAGAATTAGAGAATTCAAGGGCTAGAAGACTCTTAGGAAACATTCAGGGTAGAGGGATCCTAAACTTTATAGCTTCTATCAGAAGTCCCTGTGGTTCTTGCTAAAATGCAGATGGCCAGGTCCCGCTCCACTTGTCTGACTCAGCAGGGCTGTGAAGGAGCCTTGAATTAACTAATACACTCCCAATCCCACCCCAGGGTGACTCTCACATAGGTAGTCTATAGATCACTGGGAGGAATAACATGTCCGTAGATTACTACCCTCCTCCCTAAATCAGAAAACTTCCTACAACATTGACATCCCATTGAGACAGTTTCTGCCTCAAACTATTCCTTCCTCAAGCCCTAAGGTAATTCACAACATCTTGGGGAAGTCTTATACATCTAATGTATAGCTTCTAATAGAAACCTATAGATTATTTAAAATATAAAGTCATTCAACATGAACTTATGCAAATATACCAGGGCAAAGTCTCACTGAAGAATTAAATGAATGAAGAACTGACCTGTTTCTTCTGGTATTTGTTTATCAGATTCAAAAACAAGGCATAACATCTGGAATAGTCGGCCAAGGCTGCACAGCAGTCACGGTAAGAAGTAAGTTTGCTGCAGAAATGCCAAATGGGAAAATAAATGTAAACTTTGTTTTTCCTATATAATTCAAGTACACATGGTATCAGTTAAATACCGACCCTGAAAACCCTGCCCAGTTTAAGAAAAGGAATCTAAAACTACTCTACACACCAGTTCAGAGAAGCTGTAGGAGGCTTGCTAATTTGCTCTAGACTCTAGAAATATGGAGCAGGGAAACCAAAAAGGGTCCTTTTATTAAGCAGAGAGAATAGTCTCAACACAATAATCAAGTAAACGAGATGAGGTATATATTAACCAGTGAGAGGTAAGCGTTCCTAATACTATATGAAATCAGCACATTGTACCCAATAAATGCATTAATGTATACAAGAGCTATGTGTTTATGATTTAATAAATAAATAAAAAGGGTCCTTTGAAAATTAGAAACCTGAAGTCTGTAATACATGTGAGTGGTGTGAGTTCACACTACCCACATGGTTCAAAAAACACAAACTAAGTAATCTGTGTGGAATCTTGTTGGATATCAGTGAATCCCCTGGGATCCCATCAGAAATGTAAAACTGCTTTAATATTCTTGGCTGGTAGTGCTACACTAATATCAGGGCAAAACAGATCTCAAGGTAAAAAGCCTTTAAAATAGCTCCAAAATTTCTAAAGCAAGCAAAGCAAGCAAAAACCAAAACTCACAAGGCAATACTGATGCACTCACATCAAATTTGAGAGATGTTCATAAATTTCTTATTAACTGGTGAATCAATAGGTAAAATATCATTAGTAATTTTAAAACTTGACTACGTATCAGGCCATAAACAGATCTTAATAAATTTGCAGAGAACTGATGTCTAAGAGACCATACTCTCTGATCAAAGTACAACTAAATTAGACATCAATTTTAAAATATATATTTTTTAAATTAATACTTTTGGAATACTTTTAAATTAATACATAAATTATAGGTCAAAGAAATATGAAAATCAAAAAATACTTAGATATAAATAATAACAAAAACACTACAAATAAAAATTTGAAGTATACAGGTAGTCTACAGCCATACCACCCTGAATGCACCTGATTTTGTCTGAAGTATGCAGGTAAAGCAGTATTTAGAGGAAAAGTTATAGCCTTAAAGAGGCTGAAAAGAAAACAGTTGAGTTTCTAACTAAAATAATTGGAAGAAAAATATATTCACAGAGAGGAGAAGAAAGGGATTAGTAAGGATAAGAGCAGAAAGAATATAATAAAATAGATCAATGAGCCTATTATTCGCAAAAACTAATGAAAATGGCAAAATTTGGAAAGACTGACCAGGAGAAAAAGAGAAACATCATAAATGATCAAAAGAAAAATCAATATTAATGATGAAGAAGCAGTGTAACATAGTGGCTGAAAGTATAAATTCTAGAACCAGACTACCTGATGTGAATTGCAGCCCTACAACTTACAGCTGTATGATCTTGGGAAAACCACTGAACTTCTTCTCTATGCCTCAGTTTTCTTTAAGGAAAATGACAATGACAATGATAGTGCCTGTATTAAAAGTTTTTATAAGAATTAGTCTTTGGAAAGTACATAGAATATTGCCTGGCATGTAGAAAGTGCTGTATAACCAGTTGTTAAATAAGTAAAATAAACAAAAGGAGACATAATTAGAGGTGTGACAGAGGCTGGACTTAGTGGTTCACACCTGTTATTCTAACACTTTGGGAGGCCCAAGGCGGGAGAATTGCTTGAGGTCAAAAGTTTGAGGAATATAATAGAGATTAAAATGATAATAAGAGAAAATTTGGAATTTATATTGTTTGAAAACTTAGATAAAATGGACAAATTCCTATAAAACTATAACTTTGAAACTGAAGCAAGTAGAAATATGAAATTGAACTAAACATATAACCATATATAAAGAATTTGAGTCAGTAATCAACAATATCCACACACAGACAGAGAGGATAAAAATAGGATTTTGAGCAAGTTCTACATTCCAAGAAACAGATAAGTTTAATTTTCAAAAACTCTTCTAGAAAAGAGAAAAAGTTGGACTACTTCCCAACTCATTTTATAAGGCTGACATCAACTTAACACTAAGCGCAGACAAGGACAACATAAGAAAAGAAAGTACAGGTCTATCTAACTCACAATCCCAAATGAAAAATCTTAAAAGGCAAAGTCAACCAACCCCAGCAATATATAAATGGGTTAACATGAGAAAATATATTGGTGTGACTTAGTACATTGATGGATTAAAGAAAAAGAAAATCCATGTAATCAAAAGAGATTCAGAGCATTTGATGAAACTTAATATCCATTAATGAGAAAAAAATATTTTCTTAAATTTCTAAAGTTATCTACCAAAACCCACAGGAAATATTACTTTCAGCTGGCAAAACCATAAAAATATTTTGTTAAAATCAGGAGACAGGCAATAGTCCCAACACTCACAATTTTGCACTGGCTTCCTAAGCAATGTGATAAAAGAGATAGGAACAAAGAGGAAGAGTCAAAATACTTGGAAAACAACAAAATATAAGACTACTTTTATTCACAGACAAGTTGCACAGAAAATCCAGGACAATCTATACACAAACTCTTATTCCTAATGTTCATCAAGATTCTTGAATACAAGATTAATAATCAAACAGCAATGTCATTCATATACATCAGCAACAAACTATGAGAAAATAATTTTTTTTTTTTTTTTTTTTTTTTGAGACAGAGCCTCAAGCTGTCCCCCTGGGCAGAGTGCCGTGGCATTACAGCTCACAGCAACCTCCAACTCCTGGGCTCAAGCGAGTCTCCTGCCTCCGCCTCCCAAGTAGCTGGGACCACAGGCGCCCGCCACAACGCCCGGCTATTTTTTGGTTGCAGCCATCATTGTTGTTTGGCGGGTCCGGGCTGGGGATTCGAACCCGCCACCTTAGGTGTACGTGGCTGGCGCCTTAGCCGGTTGAGCTATAGGTGCCAAGCCGAGAAAATAATTTTTTAAAAGATATTTATAATTGTAGCAAAAGCCATGAGGAGCTTAGAAATAAATCTAGCAAACAATGTGCAAAATCCTTATGGATAAAATAACAAAATTTCATAGGCAGGACATAAAGAAGATGCCATAAATGTTTATAATGAACAGCTCAATATCAAAAAGATATTAATTCTCCTCTTCCCTATCCCATTATTCTCTACCCTCAGTAGAGTTCCATTAAAAATCCCACAGTTCTGCCTGTGGATCTAGCTGATTCCCTGATTCAAAAGGAAGAGAAAAGGACAAAAAGAGTCTGGATCTTAAAGGGGAAAAAAGTGAGAGACTCATCTTCTCTGACAGCAGAACTTAAATCTGTGATCGTAAACACAGTGTGTTGGTCTGAGCATGGGCTGAGTTAAAACACCCAGAAACAGACCTGCAAGTGTGTGGAAACTTATGCAGGATTCACAAAGACAGAGAGAAAGGGTGGCATAATCAATAAAAGGTGCTGGAATAACTGACTATCCACATAGATAATTAAATCTGACCCCTATGTGCCACCATACACAAAAATTAATTCATCATGATTTTACAATGCTTCAAACTGGGAGCAGTCATTAAGTATCCAGAACAACGCTCAGGCAAGCACAGTGTAAAAAGATCAAATCTGGACTCACATCTTCATACTGGGATCAACTGCCAATTCATTCTTCAGGAAATTTTGTATTTCTTTAAATAACTACAGTATTGGGGCTCAAGAAAGGCCCAGGGCTCCTGAGAAGAATCATAATGTGAAAACACTGTCAAGAAACAGGATGGGGGGGGCGGATATAAATGCATAATGAGAGACAGTCTGACATTTCACAACATCTTGCTTTGAGGCAATCTGGATTCAAATGATCATCATTTCTGGAGTAAATAAAGTAAGTGTAAGCATGGCTACTAAATGAGTGAACCAAAGTCCGAATAAGTGAACTAAAAATAACCTTCTGTTACAGACTAAGTCAGACCAGACTTTCTAAGCATTGATCCCCTTTGTGAGTTAAAACTCTTAAGTACTGTTTCCAAGTATACCAGAAAGTTTCTGTGTTTTGTGATATAGTAGTTCTTTATCGCCTATAAGCTGAGAGGAATATTGAAACAAAAACACACACTACAATAATCACAACTCACCAAAGAACTTAAGTGACTTACAATGAATGTGTTTACACTTACATTAGGATCGCACAGAAAATGGAGTCACTCGTGTGAGCCATTCATTACAAGCTTGGGCCACTAGACTTACCTTTTCTGCAAGGTGACATTCAGGCAAAAAGAGGGTTTTTTGCCAGTCACACATCCAGATATTAATGATAACCCAAAACCTAAGCATCGGCCTCTTTGTTTTCTGATTCTACCCACCTGAATATTCTGACCACATTGGTACAGATGTCCTTGTCACCCAGGTACTGTTCCGTCACCGTGCAGAGCTGGGGAATGGCACTGACGCTCAGCAACTTACTTCTTGCCAGTGGTGAATCAACCAAGTTTCTCAAAGTAGCAGTCACCTAGGATAAAAGCATGCTTGTGCCATTTTTTTAATTGAAAAAAATATATAGCCATACTAAACAGCACAGCATATTTCATCCCATAAAATTCTTTCCATCAGTGATCAAACCAAGCCCCGCTCTGCTTCTCCCACCAGGAAATGTGGCCCTAGGCACAAGCAGCAGGAAATGGAAATAAAGGAAACCTAAAAAGGTAAAGAATGGAATATTAACGTGAAGAAGCAATTAATACACCCCAAACTGGGGGGGGGGGGTTAAACAGGTTGTCATCTGAGTTTGTTAATGGTCAGAAAACCTTCAGTTCATCTGACACTCTGGGCTGTCACTTTTGGCACTCACTGCTCTTCCCTCAGAACAGAAAGGGGTGGGGACTGGAGGCAGCCCGGGAAGGACTTGTGTGGTGACACCCACGGGGGAGGCTGAAGCACCAGCCATCACGAACCTGCAGCATTGTCCTCAGGCTGGTTCAGTCCTTCTAAGGGCCCAACTCAGAGTGGGGCTCAGCTGGGAGTTTTCTGCCCCATGCCTTAGCTTACACAAAGCGCAGGGCTTGCAGGCAGTCTCGGAAAGGCTTGGAAGGAGCAGCTGATCTTTTCAGCCCCCCATCTCTGCCTGGAGATGATGTGGTAAAGAGGAACAGCCCTCACCTCTGGCCCACGCCCTCCAGGGCCTCTGGTCTATTGCACTATAGTATGTGCACTGTGGAACTGTCATGTTTAGTCACCTTGGAGGCCGCTCACCTGGTCCCATTGTTTTACCCCCGTTCCTGCTCCCAAGCACCCTTAGATTTCTCTTGTTTCTGAGATAGTACGCCTGTTCATCTATCGTAGAGTAACCCTGGGACTCAGTATTACCATAGCACGATGCCGTTTTGTGTTATTTTGAACAATTAAAAGACTCTTTTTGAAAAAAAATCTTCAGTTGACCCTACAATACCCAATTGGTTCCATGGATTAAAAAATTCCTTTTTGTCCTTAGCTGGAACTATAGGTACATGCCACTGTGCCCCACTAATCTTTAATTTTTTTGATAGAGTAGATTTTTGCTCTATTGTTCAGGCTGGTCTCAAACTCTTGGCCTCAAGGGATCCTCCCACCTGGACCTCCCAAAGTGTTGGGATTATAGATGTGAGCTCCTGTGCCTGGCACAAATACACTTTATAAATGACCCAAATCAAGAGAGGAAGCACACCTTATATGTGACTCATCATCTAATTGAAATCCCTGGCTCGGCGCCTGTGACTCAAGCAGCTAAGGCACCAGCCACATACACCTAAGGTGGCGGGTTTGAATCCCCAGCCCGGGCCCGCCAAACAACAATGATGGCTGCAACCAAAAAAAGTGGCCAGGCATTGTGGTGGACACCTGTGGTCCCAGCTACTTGGGAGGCGGAGGCAGGAGACTCGCTTGAGCCCAGGAGTTGGAGGTTGCTGTGAGCTGTGATGGCACAGCACTCTACCCAGGGGGATAGCTTGAGGCTCTGTCTCAAAAAAAAAGAAATCCCTATCAATTTGCTGCAGACGTGACATTCTATGGAGAACGTCCTTCACAGATTTCCAAATTTGTCAGTTGCGGTGCTGATAGAAATAACATATATCAAATACACCCCACACTAGATAAATCCACAGTATTGCCTCAGTACATGACACCCCATCAACCTAGTTGCTCAAGCCCCAAACCTCAGAGACACCACAGAACTCTGCCTTGCTGCTTGTTGTCCCCCTAAGCCCTTAAGCCCTCCTGGCTTTCTGTGATAGCTCCCAGATAGCATACAGTTCCCTGACCATGGTCTTTGTGGTCCCATAGACACGGTTCTGACTGATCCCTCAAACTTCATCACAGATCATTTACATTCCTTACAAATTCTACTCAGTTTCAGGTTATCCAATATGTTTTACCACCAGTCTGCTCCTCTAGAAGCTTCAGTGAGGGCATAAACCTCATTTGTCTTTCCACCCTTGTGCCCCCAGGTCCAAGTCCACGGCTGGGCACACAGTGGGCCCTCCATGAGAACTTGTTGATGGAATGAATGAATGGGAGAATATATGCAAAGGAAAGATTTGGCGTAAACAGAAGGGTTAGGGTATCAGAGAACCATGGGTTAACCAGATAACATCTCTGAGACAGAGATTTTAGGATCATTTTAAAGGAGCAGAGAAATAAAAAATAATGCATGAAAGAAAACTGGACTTTCTGGAAGGGGCCTGGCTCCCTGTGTATTTATTCCCCATTCCCATTCACCGTAGCAGCTTCTTCCCAGGTTCCTTTCCCCTTCCCCAGCTGACTGGTCACCTGTTCCACCTCTTCTCCCCATCAGCAGGGAGAGAAGTTTAAGCCCTCATCATCTCTCATCCACTCTCTACAGCCACTGAACAGGCTCCTCCACAGCCTTTCCCTGGCCAGCCCTCTCTCCACAGCCATCCACAGCTGCCAGAGGGGCATCTCAAACCCAGCCATCCCTGTTCAAAGGCCTCCGCCAACTCCCAGGCCCAGCAGGCAGCACCCAGAACCTAAAGGCTGCCGCCCTCTGAGGTGCAGCCCATCCCTCCCAGCTCACCTCGTCCTCTTCCCCCTCTTCCCCAGCCCCCTCCCCACCATTTTTCAGTCTCTGCACCACACAGCACCTCCCCCACCCCCCGCTGCCACGCCTCTGGACAGATGATGTCTCCCTGACCCCACTCCTCCACCCCCTCTCCCACTGGCCCTCTCCTGCTAATTTCTCAGGACCTAATTCAGCCTCCCTTCTCCTCCAGGAAGACTTATCAGAGGCTCATCAAGCACGTCCTCATCCATGTTAACAACCCCCCTGTCGCTGCCTCTGTAGCACAGAATTGTCACCACTCTCTCAAGCACGCTCTTCCCCAGGGTGAGCTCCTTTAGTGCATAAACCATTCCTGACTCCTCTTTCTACTCAAAGGTTAACAAATATGTGCATAAAAAGATCACAAATGTTCAACTGAGGCCAGAGGCTGAGGGGCGTGGATTGCTTGAGCTCATGAGATCGAGACCAGCCTGAGCCAGAGCAAGACCCCCTTCTCTAAAAATAGCCAGGTGTTATGGCAGGTACCTATAGTCCCAGCTACTTGGGAAGCTGAGGCAAGAAAATCACTTGAGCCCAAGAGTTTGAGGTTGCTGTGAGCTATGATGTCACAGCACTCTACAAGGGCGAAAAAGTAAAACTCTGTCTCAAATAATAATAATAATGTTCAATTGCTGGCTGGCTGGCTGGGCAAAGAAGAAGGGGGATGAAACAAGGAAGGACAAGGGAGATGGGAAATGGAGGTTTTCCCTTTCAGAACCCACTCACAAGAAAGTGCAGGGGTTTAGCAGAAGGCTGGGGAACCAGGGCTTAGAGCCCTGAGGGAGAGGGAGGAGGAAGCTGTCCCCAGGTAGTGCAGCTCTGAAGGATGCCACTGTGAGAGGCCACCACCAATCTCACTGCAGCTCTGAGGGACGCCACTGTGAGAGACCACCACCAATCTCACTGCAGCTCTCAGGGACGCATGGTGAGAGGCCACCACCAATCTCACTGCAGCTCTGAGGGACGCCACTGTGAGAGGCCACCACCAATCTCA
>NW_003852397.1:5358825-5359124 GCF_000181295.1 Otolemur garnettii | reverse complement strand
TGCAGCTCTGAAGGACGCCACTGTGAGAGGCCACCACCAATCTCATTGCAGCTCTGAAGGACACATTGTGAGAGACCACCACCAATCTCACTGCAGCTCTGAGGGACGCCACTGTGAGAGGTCACCACCAATCTCACTGCAGCTCTGAGGGACGCCACTGTGAGAGGTCACCACCAATCTCACTGCAGCTCTGAAGGGCGCATGGTGAGAGGCCACCACCAATCTCACTGCAGCTCTGAAGGGCGCATTGTGAGAGGCCACCACCAATCTCACTGCAGCTCTGAGGGATGCCACTGTGA
>NW_003852397.1:5330625-5358539 GCF_000181295.1 Otolemur garnettii | reverse complement strand
TGAGGGACGCCACCGTGAGAGGCCACCACCAATCTCACTGCAGCTCTGAGGGATGCCACCGTGAGAGGCCACCACCAATCTCACTGCAGCTCTGAAGGGCGCATGGTGAGAGGCCACCACCAATCTCACTGCAGCTCTGAGGGATGCCACCATGAGAGGCCACCACCAATCTCACTGCAGCTCTGGAGGACGCATTGTGAGAGGCCACCACCAATCTCACTGCAGGGTGGTGACAGAGCACTGGGCATGCAGACTAGTGGCCTTTGAGTAAAATGTAAAAAGAACGATGGGAAGAAAGGCCAGCTGAATAATGTGGTCACAGTAAAAGCAAATTCCAAGCCAACCCACTTAACTCTGAACTTGGCTCTAACTTTTGAGTTCATTGTATATCAGTGAAAATAGAAAATCAAACAAGAACTTTTAGTTGAACGGAGATGAAGTTGTGGAAATCACTAACCAGTCCTGTGCTCTGCACCCCGGCTGCCCCCAAAGCAGGAATTAACCAAAGTTCAAGCTTCGTGCTTGGAGATATGTATCCAGTTCTTTCTTAACCTTCTATTCCTGTTCATGTTATTCCTATTTATACTTGGATACATATTTTTCCATTTTATTGTATATAATCTTTTAAACCATCTTGAATCCTTTATTATTAAAAATAAGTGTAAGTTAAATAAACACATAGATACTTGTTTAGCTTTTAGAAGACTTCCTAGAGCAATTCCCAACCTCTTAAGTGTCCTTTCACCAAAAAAACAGCAAATGGAAAAATCTGAGTTTTAATTCTTATTTTTCTCATCTCCTAATTTGTAACCCTGTGGGACACATATGAGTCAGAAGGCAGCCAGTAGGAAGCAGAAAAAAAGAGAAGAAAATGGAATGAATAATCCACAAGAAGAATTATTAAAAATTTAAGTGTTCTGGCTTATTAGCAGTGGTTAGATGATGTCTGAGACAAAAGGGGACCTAAATTTTTGGTAAATATCAGGAAGAAACATTCTGTGATTCTGACTGCTCACCTGCTGCTGAAATGAACTCTCTACCACTTTCTCCCTGGGGCTCACTTTTCTGAGGCACTTCCCTCTTTCTTCCCCAAGCTCTTTGATCATAACAGGTACCACCCTCAATCAGGTGAACACCTGCACACCTGCTGAGTGTGGCAAAGCTGCCTGTCTCAGATTGTTAGTTGGGCCTTAATGTTCTCATTGTGCAGTCCACATCAGGCAGCCCATTTTATCATTTTTTTTATTTTTTGAGACTGAGTCTTACTCTGTCATCTTGGGTAGAGTGCCCTGGAGTCATAGCTCACAGCAACCTCAAACTCTTGGGCTCAGCCTCCTGAGTAGCTGGGCACTACAGGTGCCCACCGCAACATACCACTAGTTTTAGAGACAGGGTCTCACTCTTGCTCAGGCTGGTCCCAAACTCCTGAGCTCAGGTGATTCCTCCCATCCTCCCCAGCCTCTTAGAGTGCTAGGATTACAAGCATGAGCCACCACACCTGGCAGGGAGATTCATTTTAAAGGGAAAAATACATTAAGAAGAGATTAGATGCTTTATAAATGCATAAGTTGCATTTTAATACAGCAAGATCAGAACTCAGAAGACTTAGCATCTGTTTTTTAAGTTAACTATAGGTACTTAGTCATCAATTTCAAATTGTGCTTTCAATTATTAATTGAAAACCCTTAACACACACAAGAAATCTTTATCTTAACATATGGGGCCCTCCTGACTTAGATCACTGGACTTGAGGATACGATGCAGGCCAAGCAGCTGTGACCTCCTTCCCAGCATGCTCTGACCTCCTTCCCAGCATGCTCCCCTGCACAGAGCATGGGTACAGGGTGGGGAGGGCTGCTTGGTTGACCTGAGCTTCCATACACTGCTCATTTTCAGAGTGGATGACCCTCACTCTTCCCTTTGGACTCCTCCTTCCTCAGAGTGCTCATTCCCTAGGAAACTAACCAGATTCTCCCCTAGACAGCATTCAGCTGTCAGAGCTGCCCCAGATCTGAGAGCTTGTGACTCCCAGCCCACCCAACTCCTGGTTAGGTGCATCGGCAATTCTGCTGACCTTCTGGCTAGCCCAAGAACTTTACCATCAATCACGACATTGTCCTTTGAGAAACCTCTTCCCAATTTCAAAAAACCAGCTTTCAAAGAAACCTTTGGAACACAATACAATCGAAAACTATGCCATTAAGAATTTAGAAGTTACTCTAAACCAAAACCAGCATGGAGGCCCAATTTCATTTACTTCTATACATTGAACACTATTTTGCAAAGGATCTGACCACCTAGCTACTTCATAAGTTAGAAGACTACCTCGTGAGCTCTCTCTCCTTTGCTTCCTAAAACAACCCTATGAGGCTATAGGGTGCCCCACTTTTCAGAAGGGAAACTGAAGCTCAGGAAGCCCAGCAGCTTCTAAGTAGGCTGGTGTCCGGGGCCTCTGCCTCCTCTACCCTACTTGGCATTTCTCTCTAAAAGCTTTTCTCCATCATCTGGGATAGCCATAACCAAAGTCCCCAGAGCTTTATTTCAACTCAACTGCCAACTGCAAAATGGTTTACTTCCCGCTGATGATGTCCAAGAATAAATACAGTCACCAGAGACCACAAACACTGTCAAATGATTTAAGACCAAAGCCACCATTTTCCACCCTCAGCTAACCCATCTCCCTCTATTAATAAAAGCACATTCATTGTTTTGGATTCGTGCCCAATTGAGGCCACATATATTCCAAAACCAGAGCATATGTGGTAACCCAAGAAGTTTCATATTGTCTCGTGTATGATTGGTATGGTTCTGAGACAAAAGAACCAGTGGTAAGAGGCTACTACACACATGAAACCACCAATATCATAAACTTCTAAGCATTTTATTGGAATTTATTAGGATCTATGCATTTGAAAGTAATATTAGTTTACAGACCTCAGTAACAGTCAGTAGCCTCAGTGTCTAGGCTTGAAGGCCCACTTGGCACAGTCCTACCACGGGTGGCCTACTTAGCCAGAAACAAGTCTGTGCTCCTCAAACCTCCAGTGTCCTACTTTGAGACTCTATTTAACATTTGCCTGTGTTTATTATTCTTTTTCCATATACTGCCTCTATGTTCGTTACCTTGGTAAAATGAGCAGGTAGCTGATTCTTCTAGTTGTGACTATTAGATATATCAGTCGCAGACATTTTGAATGTTGTAGAAACTGTATAATGCCAATGTAGCAAAATAAGGAAAGGCGTCTGAGAAAGATACTGCATTCAGAACTTCCAGGCAATGACACCAGCCTTCACATGTTAAAGCAAGTGACATTTCTTTACTGTCACAACTAATGCATCCACAGGGAGGAGGTGAGGCTGAGAAGACACAGCACCAACTGAAAGCAAATGGGTCTCCTCAGAAATGATAGGCGTGGATACTTATTTCTGCCCCGATCTCCTGGCCACCCTCCCCTCCTCACTTCCTGAGTGGTGAGCTGGGGACAGGACCCAGGCATTCGCAGCCAGCCCAACCCCTACTTGGTCCCTCTCTTCCCTTCCTCTTTTCGAAGTGAGCTGCCATGAGAACACAGGGTGCTCTCTTCTGCTCCTCCAGGGACAGAGCGGCCTGTGACCAGGCAGATAAATCTAATCAGAGGGTTTGGGATTAGAAAGCATGCCTGGCTCTGCTATGACCTACATCCTCCAACCATGGTGGAAATCTTCCCCCAATTCCACCCTCAGTCTGATTTCTAAGTTCAAAACCAAAGGCATTATATGCTTAGGGTCTCCCCAGGTCTTCAGATCTGCTGTCCCTGGAGAATCAGAGAAGAATATGAATTGCCTACAGGCAGCTCCTTCCCAAGAAAGGGAAGAGAAGAAAACAGAAAGGGCCAGGGCCCTAAATGCCTGCTCTCTCATGACAGTCGGGTAAGTGAGAGGCTGGTGTACTACTGAATTTTTTTTTTTTTTTTTAGGGCTAGTCAAGTGAAGCAAGCGGTGGGAGTGGACAAGGAACAAAGGACTCTGCAACTGGTTGGGACCAATTAGTTGTAAACACCACTGCACTGGGACCAGACATACTGGCTATTCTTCACAAGAAGGAAATTTCAGAAGTGGAAAATAGCTGTCCCCTTTTCATTAACAATTACCTCATTAAAACATTAGCAAGGCTAGTAATCAATACTAAAGACTTGTAAGCCCTAAAAAAGTTTTATCTAATTACAAAAACAGTATGCTAAGCAAAAGAAGCCAGATGTTGTATTCTAGTTAACTGTCCTGTGTCCGTATCCATTCCTAGTTTTGATAATGTGCACTAGTTATGTAAGACGTCACCCCTGGGAGAAGCTGGGTGATGGTAGACGCGCAGGGCCTCTCTGTACCATTTTTGCAACATCTTATGAATTTATACTTAGTTCAAAATAAAAGTTTAAAAAAGTACCAGACACAAAAAAGTACATACTGTATATATTCCATTTATATGAAGACAAAACTTATTTATGGTGAAAGAGATCAGAAAAATGGTTCTCTCTGCAGGGCAGGAGAATGCGGATGAAGGAGAAGAGGAATGAGCACATTTCTGAGGCCACAGAGATCTGTATCTTGGTAAGGGTGTGGGTTACATGGCTTTCTCCTTTTGTCAAACTCATCAAACATATAATATCTGAGCGTTTCACTACATGCAAGTTATACCTTAATTAAAACAATAAGAAAATAACCTCACTGCTGCTACCTATTAAAGCAAACCCTTCAAAAGAAATGCTTTTTTTAAGTGTTTTTTTTTAAATTATCAATCTCTAATAAAATTATCTGGCTGAATTAAAAATATATAATTATAGGAATATTTGCTTCCATTTTATAGATATATAGTTTATTTCCTCCATTGGGTGGAAATAGCCTTCCATTGGGTGACTACGAGGCCTTGGTTCCAATTTCAAGGTCTGAAGAGGTAGGCTTCCAGCAGGCAGGGGCAGGCAACAGAAAGAATTAACATAATTTCTTAATATACTGCTTAGGAATACATACTCAGAATAATTCAATTTTCTAAACAGCTAAATACAAATGCATTGATTTCTACATTTAAAAGCATTAAACATAACTAAAGCAAGATTGAAAAGACCCCAACAGCTTTGGTATAAACCTTAATTACAAATATAATTTAAATCACTGCTTAATTGTATCCCTAGACTTCAGCTGAAGACCTGTCTTAAATTCCCCAAATCCTGAAGCACAGAGTAACTGGCTCTGAGAACTTGGGGTCCAATAGGTACCCATGTCACTGACATAACACCCCCTTCCAATTTGCTTCTCTTTGGCATTCTTCTCCACTTGGCATGTCAAAACCAGAAAAATTTTTTAAAAAACCAAAGATTTAAAATCCATCTTGAACTCTGTCATCTTAATTTCTTGTGATTACATTTTTCTCTTATCAGAAATGATTACTCTTTGAAGTGTCAGGTTTTGGTAATCCCGATCCTATTTTATTTAGTAAATTTCTGATGAGGGTCTTTTCTGGGCCATGCCTTATTCTAGGGGCTTTACTAGATTATCACAGGTCATTTCCCCAGCTGTCCTATAAAGCAGGTACAGTCAGCCCTTTAGAGGCAGGAAAGTCAAGCTCAGAGGTGAGTGGGCTGCTGGTGTCCCAGCTGAGCAGCCGGCTCAGGCCATAGGCTCCAAAGAAGTGCACTCCTCACTGGTCCCTGTGGTGGCGCTGAGGCCTGCCCCAACTCAGGGGTACAGAGTCCAGTGGACCATCAGGGTTTTTGATGACAAATATTGAACACAGGAGTGAACCCAGATGAGCCAAAGTGGGGAGCTCCCTCTAGGGCTTACAAATTAAAAAAGAAATCAACTGTATCAATCAAAATATCTTTGAATTGAAAAAATACAGAAAAATCATATGATTTCATAACCAACAAATAAATAAATAATTGAAAAAGTCATGTAAGCAAGAGAGTGTGCCAGGAGACGGGCCCCTTGCGCCATGACCCCACTGCCACCTGCCTATCATACTGATCCTAACAAAGTGGCCATGTTTGCCAAGCTGACCCATGCTTGCTTGCAAACTCTCTACTTGCACATTGTCCTTAATTGTCCTGTCACTTCCTTTTCTCTCCCCTTCCACAAATGACGTCATACAGGATGTGTCGTCGGCCCCCTCTATGCTTTCTCTACTCTCTCTTTGGGTTATATCTTTGTCTCTCTTGACTTCAACTATTGCCTTCATGTGGACAACTCTAACCCTGTATTTTTGGCCTTGCTTTCTCTTCTGAGCCTTGGCTCCTACTCCCATTGCCTACTTGACTGGCCCACTTGGTTATTCTGTTGGCACCTTCAAGTTTTATTACAAGCTAATTACACAATCTCCTTCTCTCCTGTCACCAAATCCAGTTCTCTTATATAACTCCCTAACACCCATTGATGTTACCATTTATTTTCTGAAATAGCCAGGCTCAAAATGTCCAACTGTTTATTGTATACATATATACAGACATTGCTCTAATTCATTTTCTTAATCTCCAAACTCAAAAAACAAAAGAAGGACCAGAGTGAGGGAAGAAAAGGACTGACCTTCCCGAGAAACTTCCATTTAGAAAAGGGAAGGACGTGATATTTATGGGGTACTGAGCACAGAGTGGGGGAAGGATTTGGATCTGTAGGAGCCTCTGGGGAGATGCTGCAGAGTTTGAGGCCAGAGAAGGGAAGGCCTCAAACAGGCCTCAACAGGGAGAGCAAACCCTGTTACCTGGGGTGCTGCCAAACAGTGCTAACTATAAAAATACTGTCTCTAAAATAAGGAAAGAATACATTTCTCCAAGGATTGAATTCAAATCAAATGCATCAGGCTACAAAGAAAAAAAAGTCTGGAAATACAAACGAAACCAATAAATAGAACTCAGGTTCAAGTCAGTCTGAGTTTTAACAGTTACATTATCTACATATAAATTACCTAGCTGTAATGTAAGTACATTGAGATTTTCTTCAATTACAGCAAAATAGTTTTGTACACAATGTTCTGAAGACACAGAGGACAAATGAGACACCAGGAGAATTTGGGCTTGGTTGTGATCATGACATAGACAGAGGACTTTTCTCCGTTCCCAGCAAGGCGTGCAATGGAGACCAAAACACACTTTCTGATGGAGCTGACTCCAAGAATTCTCCTCAGCTCCTGTGCTACGCCTTCCTGATTGTTGGCCTTTAAAGGTCAAAGACGAACTCTAAACACATCCTGATAATCCATTCTAGATCAACACTGGCAAATCTTTATTTCCATCTGTCACCTCTTTGGGTGATGCTATTAACTACTGGCATTTAGGGGCCTTGCCTGTATTTCTCTTTTTCCAAGTTTCAGGAAGCTTTCCCTAATTCTAGTATTCTGGAATTGAGGGAATAGGCACAGTTTAATCTGCTTTACTCCTATGACTTTACAGATCAATTCATGTCTCCAGTTTTTCCTGATGGACTATGGACCCCTCAACTTGGTGCGCAGGTGCATCTTGACCGCAAAGCTACTGCATGTCTGACAGGCAGAACTGAATGCAATGCCGGCTGTGTCAAAGTACCACAGCCTTGCAGAAGGCATCAGAATACTACTACCTGGGTACTGGGTCATCAAAAAGCAGGTACCTACTGGCAGTTCTCTAGTCGGCCACTTGTCTTGCTCCCCACCCGACATGCCTGATGTGAACTCCCTTGATTCTATCCACAGGATGATAAACTCTGTGCACACACACACAGATACATATGGAACAACATGAAGAAAACCTTCCAGAGCTCAATACACACTGCAGTAGTTTTTCCTCTAAGCAACATCAGTCCATGTTGGAGTTAATGAAGGAGCTTTTCTTCCGCAACTATTCCTTTATCTCCATCATAATCGGTCTAAAATCTAGCTGTAGTGATGCCTTTTAATCAAGGCTGCTGTTTCTAAGACTCTTAGCCCTCCAGTTTGTTGTATGCCAGGGACACATTCTCCTCCCATCACTTTTCAGGTTTTTGGTCTTTACCAGTTTAGTATCTTGTGGACATTCATCTTTCCAACACTCTGATCTCATCTTATCTGCCCCAGGCACTGACCTCCTATAGCTCCCTGCTGCCCCAAGGCCACTCTCCCGCAGTCTGCTACTTGACACAAGACCCATGACTGTGCCCTTTGGCTCTCACCTCCCATGACTCCACCATGGAATTCCTCTGCTCTGGACAGCCCCTACCTCTTCAGCGTCCCTCAGAAACATCTTATTTATTTCCCACTTGAGTATTTAACATCCTTCTGTTCCATTTTCCCTCTTTCAGAGGGCTCCAACAGACCTGAGTTAGGGGAAAACAATGGTTCTAGCACTGTGCCAGATGCTACAGCATACAAAGTTTTATAAGGTGAGGTCCCAGAAGGCGTGCTAAAGCTACTGAGGTTCTTGGTGGAAAGTCACAAAGGAGAGGCAGTCACACCACTCAGCATTGCCTGCTTATATCTTTTGGGGCCTTGTCATGTTCCCTCTGACTTGCAGACATTATTTTTATCATTATAGTCACAAAAAACTTATTTATTATTTCTTTGAATAAAGTTGCTTTTAAAAATACCTTATAAGCTGGGGTTATCAAGTTCTGAAAGCTGGTGTGTGAATACACAATTCTGCTTTTGACCAGATTTGTCTGGCTGAATTGGCGCATGAACTGCCTGGCGAAAATAATCAGTCAATGTTACACATTCACAGGGACAGAGGTTTTCATATGCTCTTGTAATGAAGTCAGTGTTGCTTACATCTTATCACTGAAATGATACAAAACACCTTTTCTTTGATTTAATTAAGTAGGAGGAGGTGTTTGGTTCAGGGGATTCTGCAAATGGCAAAGCCTAAAACAAGGTCTCCTTCCTCCCCAAATCTGCAAACACATACACAATAATATGGTCAATGCAAATGGCACTTGGCGACCATGCAGGAGCATGTTCTCAGGTGGAAGTGATAATGGGCTCCACGCTCTCATGCTTGACAGGGTGCTGGGACTCAAGTGAAGGCCCCACCCATGCCAGATCCTAGGCAGGACCCAACTGCCATCAGGGGGTGGTGTGAGCGGCTACGGGCAGTGAGGAGAAAGTTCTTCAGCGCCCCCTAGAGGGTGGATGTTGGGAGAAGAGGGGGCATCTGCCCTGTGAGTCAGTTTCTACCTGAGGATGCGGAATCCAGGGAAAAGGGAAAGAGGAGCACAGAAGTGTTGTTGGTTACAATAACACTCAATGCTCAACAATCCTTTATACCAAGGGATTTTATATGTATATACATATATAAACACATAGTGATATAGCTGATGTAAACAAACCTCTCTCTCTATATATCTTTCCAAATGTGTGTATGTGTGTATATACATACACATATTTACATAAGTGTAAATGTATATATACACACACACACACACACTTGAAAAGAGTTTTTAACTAGACAAGAAGAAATGTGTACATACGCACACAAACACATCTGGAAAGATTTTTTAACTAGACAAGAATCCCAAAAGCTATTGCATAGATATTGAGTGAATATCTCAATATAAGAATGGTTGAGAATTTGAGGTATATCTTAATCTCAGAATATTATAGAATCATTTCAAATAAAACAAATCTATAGAGTTGTCTCAAGAAGTTTTTACTATGTATTGTTACATGGGGCAAGAGACATACCTAAAATTTCTCATTTTTGAAAACGTGTATATTAAAAGGTTTCAGCTGACTGACATTGACGACTGGATCAACTAGAGGGATAAATAGGGAAGAGTGAGGGTGATGGAAAACAAACGAAAGTGACTGTTAAAAATAACAGATTCCATGATAAAAGCAAAATCTTATGTGAAATGACATATATGTTTATAAATAATTACCAAAATGGAGATGTGTTAGTGCGTTACCTTGTGGGTAAAATATTTCAAGTGATTTTTATGCTCTTCCTTATAATCTCCTGCATTTTAACAGGAGAGATAATCATTCAATAATTAGAAATAACCATTTTTTACTGACGGAAAAATCTGAATGATTCAATAACACTCGCAGCATAAAAATAATGTTCTTAAGTCTTCCCAAAACATAACATGTCAGTAGGATTTCACATTGGTCATGACTAAAAGAGGTTTTCACAATCTTCTTCAAAAGGGAGATAGAGCACAAAGTTCAAAGTTAATAATCATCACAAATGTTTTAAGAATCTAAAAGGCAGGGCCTAAATCTAATTTTTAACACACTTTTCCAATGGCTTAGAGTACTCTGAATGCTCAGTAAATCCTCATTAATTGACAAGCCCATTTCAAATCTCATGAATTATTATATCAAAGATGCCATTATTTGATATACAAAGGCTATTAAAGAGTAATACCTCATCTAAAAAAGAATGTGAGAGCTGGAGAAGCTCTAATGAAAATAATTCAACTATAAAATTTAATCTACCACTAAAGAAGTAATAAAACTCTTAGCACATAACACAATTAGAAGTAATATAACTCTTAACACATAACACAATTTGTCTTCCTGCTCTGGTCTTGTGAAATGTATCCAGTTTTGTTACCTGTATGCCTGTAGTCTTGGGGCTGCATGTCATCTACACACCCCCTTCAATGACTATCCACTCAATGTCACTGCAGCTACAAGAGTCACAGCACTGGCTATCAATCATCATAAACAATCATCAGGCTGGGACTGTCTTCAAAACTCTAAACTGCCTGTTAAAATTCTGATGATAACGTGTAATTGTTTTGCAGACATCTGTTAATTTTTTTCACCTTTCCAGGCCTGCTTTCTCTGCAGGGCAGTAGAAATGAACATCTGTACACTGTGTGGAAAGCTGCTCTGTGAAAATTCATAGAATAGCTGCTCCAGGGCAATGGTCACATAGCACTCACAGGGCAGTGACCACTCTTGATCCCTGAGGCCGAGCTCCCTCCCCCAACTGTAGGGGCCTCTCATAGCCCCATTCTTTTAGATGGCAACTGACGTTAAGTAACATGAAAACTATTTTTACACATCTATCCTTTTCTTTTCTTTTCTTTTCTTTTTTTTTGAGACAGAGCCTCAAGCTATCCACCTGGGTAGAGTGCCATGACATCACAGCTCACAGCAACCTCCAACTCCTGGGCTCAAGCGAGTCTCCTGCCTCCACCTGCCAAGTAGCTGGGACCACAGGCGCCCACCACAACCCCCGGCCATTTTTTGGTTGCAGCCATCATTGTTGTTTGGCGGGCCCAGGCTGGGGATTCGAACCCGCCACCTTAGGTGTATGTGGCTGGCGCCTTAGCCGCTTGAGCCACAGGCGCCGAGCCACACATCTATCCTTTTCAAGTAAGACACTTACCTGAACTAACAAGTGGCCCAAGTCAGGTGAACATGTACCACATTTCTTGGTGTTCTCACTGATTTGCTTTATCAAATTCATCAGTATTTCCACAGCACCTTTGTTGATTATTTCACTAAGAAATCCTGGATTGGCAGAAATGAATTTGATTGCCCCCATACAATACAGAAAAGCTTCAGTGTTAGTTTGTAGGTCTTCACAGCTCAGTACTTCCAATAATGGTTCTGTGGAAAAGGTGATTATAAATATATAACATCAGGAGAGAAATATATTAAAGCACTTGTATGTGAACATAAAACACAATTTGTAAAATATATTCCTCAAAACCTATGTTCAAATGCTTGGTAAGGGTTACTCATATGGTATAAAGAAAAAAGCTTACTTTTAGCTAAGACAAATCTCTGTAATAGTAATGTCAGCAAATATAAATGATAAAGTATTCTTTTAACTAATGCCATTCCTTGCCTCTTACTGATATTGATCAGCCTTTATTTTTAGGTATAAAAATTTTGAGTTATTATATAATAATAAAGGAAATTAAGAGTTAAATTTCATAAACCTTTAAGAATATATTTTTGTTGTATTAATGGGAAATTAATCCAAATAAGAGCTTTTAAAAAATCTCAATCACTGTTAAAAAAGATAATTTGAATAACATCCATCTTTTCCCAAGATAACTTCAGAACATCCAAATAATATACAACTACTAGGTCTTAAGAGTAATCCAGGCAACTCCAATAAGGCTAATAATGACTATCTCACATTTAATTTTATGTATGTCAATGTAATCATTTGTCCCCTGAGCTTGATGGCTCACACCTGTAATCTCAGCACTTTGGGAAGCTGAGATGGATGAATTGCTTGAGCTTAGGAGTTTGAGACCAGCCTGAGCAAGAGAGCGAGACCCTGTCTCTACTAAAAATAGAAAAACTAACTGGGTGTTATGGGGCACCTATAGTCCCAGGTACTTGGGAAGCTGAGGCAAGAGGATAGATTGAACCCAGGAGTTTGAGGTTGTGTGAGCTAGGACTCCACTGCATTCTAGCCTGGGGCAACAGAGTGAGACTGTGTCTCAAAAAATGTAATCATTTGTCAAGATCTTTGTTTTCAGTCTACAATTCTTAATTAGTTGATTCAAAGTGAGACATTTCTTTCAGCCCTATTTTAACCCTGTCTGCTGCGGTTAAAGAAAAAAAAGTAAGAGAGTCAGAGAGAACTTAAAGTCCATGTTGCTGCCTTCTCTTATATCAGCAATATTAATTCATTCAAGATTCCCATTTAGGTAACTATTTAAGCATTTAATTATTTAGGGGTATGTCAAGGATTAGTCTTTTCCAAATGGCTCATGAGAAAAAAAAAATCAAGAAGAAAGAATTAGGCATCATTAGCTAGATTAGCAAGATAGTTAGAATGTCTCTACTCACATATTTGAAATATTTTGATCAGGCTTATCAGTCATAGATGTCTTTCAATTTCTAGTCATTTCTATTATATTCAAAGACTAAACATTTCAGTTATGTCAGGTATTATTAAGTGCATTTTTTAAAAGTAAATCCAAATCCAGGAAATGAAATTTTAAATAGAGAACAATTTGTAAAATCATATAATGTTACTACGTGCATTTAGGCAAAAAAAGGCAAACTATCAAAGGATGCATTAAAATGAAATCACAGAGAAGGACAGAACATCCCATAACTCTGCATTTTAGTAGAACGTAGAATTTCCCCACCATTGTGAAGTATCCCTTTTCTCTCCAACTTTCTCATCTGTACTCAAGTACAACATTTCCTCAATGGTAGCACTGAATGACACTCACCCAGAATGCTGTCGTTTTGAATTAAAGAATCATTCTTCTCACTCCGGCTAATTTTAAATATAAGTTTGCAGACATTAAGAAGATTCTTTCTACTCACTTTAAGCTACAGAGAAAGAAAACATTTTTCTATTGTAGAGGAAAATAAAGACATGCCATATTTTTAAAAACACAAACATCTATTTTAAAAGTGCAGCAAGAGTATTTTTTAACATAAAGGAAAGTTCTAAAGAAATCAACTTAGAAAAATTTAGGGCACATATTTGCTAACTATAGTATTTAATTAACTCACTTATAGTAAATACAATAAAACAATTTTTAGAGGAAGAACATTTTAATGACAAGCACTTATTTAAGTCTCATATTTAAATGTGAGATTATTAATTACTTTGAAAAGAGTAGATGAGAAACAAAGGAGGCCTAGTCCCAATGTTAATAAATTTAATTATGGAATAATTGCTTTAAAACACAAAAGTAAAGAAAGATAAATACCCAAAAATTTCAGAGTAAACTAATTTAGAAAAGAATATATAATGGAGGAGAAGCAAGAAAAAAAAGTGGAAAGTATTGTTTTCTTTATCATTTGTATAACAGAAAATCAAAAACTAATACTATTTAATTACATAATACATATATATTATATTTATTTTTAAGACTATTTCTGGAATCCCTTGGGATAATCATAAGTTATGTTCCTAGTCAAAAATTACCTTCTAAATCATAAAAAAACTAGTAAATTAAATACAGGGCAATGGGAAGTATACTTTTTATAAAAATAAAAACCACAGTATAAAAAAACTAAATAAATCAAATGGTCTAATTAGTTTCATATTTATCTAGTCTAGTAAAAAATAAAAACTTCCTAACTATCTGGTATTAGAGGATGATCTTATAAATTGTGGGACAACAAACTATTCATATTTAGCTGTCATAAAAACAGTATAACTGTGAACACCATGTTTACATGGAATGTAAAACACTCATTGCAACACTGTAAAAATATGGACCTAGAAATTAGGTCATCTGAACAAACCAAAATTTCAGTGTGAAAGGATGGCATATAGATCATTACTTTATTCTTAAAAACTATCTTTGAAGTTATCTTTAAGAATTCTTATATTACTAATGAGTTTTCAGTTTTAAAAAAGATAATGGAACTTGTCAGACATATTTGTTAAAGATGCGTTCTGGTCATCATATTTGTTAAAGATCCACCGATATTTCCAGAGCACCTACTGTGTATGCGGCAGTGTGCTGTTCACAGTAGGAGGCACCAAAAGGGACAGGTCAGCCCCAGGTGGAGGGCACGAGGGCAGCACTGCCCACTCTGGGGCTTCCGTCTGGCCGTTCTGCAAACCCTGCAAAGCAGGCGCTGTCAGTCCCATTTTGCAGTTGAGGAGTGTCTGCCTCAGACAGGTCACAGAACCATCACCTGGGCATGCATGAGGAATGCAGAATCTCAGGCCCCATTCAGCCCTACTGAATCAGAATCCACATTTTAATAAGATCCCCAAATTTCACGAGCACACTGAAGTCTGAGACGCATTGTTACAGAAGCCTCAAAAACTATAACAGACTGGAGACTCCTTCTGTTCTCAGGAGGAAAACAGGAAGTCGACACTTAAAGAAACTTTTTTAAATTATTAGGTGTTTAAAATAATATTGTTTGGGGTGGCACCCATAGCTCAGTACGTAGGGCGCTGGGCACATCCACCCAGGCTGGCAGCTTCAAATCTGGCCCTGGGCCAGCTAAACAACAATGACAACTGCAACAAAAAAAATAGCCGGGCATTGTGGCGGGCACCTGTAGTCCCAGCTACTGGGGAGGCTGAGGCAAAAGAATCTCTTAAGCTCAAGGGTCTGAGGTTGCTGTGAGCTGTGACGCCATAGCACTCAACCAAAGGTGACATAGTGAGACTCTGTCTCAAATAAATAAATAAAATAATATTGTTTTAAAAAAGTAAAATCTGTAATCCTAGCACTTTGGGAGGCCAAGGTGGTAGATTGTTTGAGCTAAGGAGTTCAAGACCAGCCAAGCAGGAGTGAGACCCCTTCTCTACTAAAAATAGAAAAACTAGCCAGGCGTTACGATGGGCACCTAAAGTCCCAGCTACTTGGGAGGCTAGGGCAAGAAGAACTCTTGAGCCCAGTAGCTGGAGTTTGCTGTGAGGTATGCCGCAGCACTCTAATCCAGGGTGACAGAGTGAGACTGTGTCTCAAAATAAAATTTAAAAAATATAGTTTGAAACCCCCCAAAATAGGCTAAGAAAACAGAAAAACATTTCTTTATCAATGGAAATACATATTGTTCTTAATATTGGGGAATATCGTTAGAATTAAAACAGATCATTCCCAGGAAGTGTGCAAGTTACAGGTAAAATGGATTTGCATAGTCACGTCTACGTACACCTGATCAGTATCTCCAATTCAACTTTGAAAAGTGTACATAGATAACAGCTCTTAAAATGTGCAGACATGTTTTTAGCATCTTCTGTATTTGACTCTTTCACTAGATTGTGAGTCCTTGTGGTCAAAACCACTGTCTAGGGCAGTGCCTGTGGCTCAAAGGAGTAGGGCGCTGACTCCATATACTGGAGGTGGTGGGTTCAAACCCAGCCTTGGCCAAAAACTGCAAACAAACAAACAACAACAACAAAAAAAACCATTGTCTATTACTCTTTCTGCATGTGGGATGTCTTCCATATGTAATAAACCTTGTTGAATAAACAAGTGAGTACAGCTCACTTCCTAGCCACCAAGTGTTTCAGTTTTAGTAAAAAGTTGCAAAGAAAAAAAACTTGGCATCAAAGTTTCCAGCAAAACAACAACAAAAAAAGACAACCACAATTCCAGGCCTGGTATGGGTCAGTTTACATTCAAAGCAAGTTCCTGTAACTTCTCCATTGATAACTATACAATTAGGACTTTAAGACATGAAAAGATATTGAGATACTGCATCCTGAGCATGGGAAGCAGACTACCTTGGGAAAACAGTTTCCCCACCACTCTCTGCTCCCTTTACTCTGCCTTATTTGCTTCCCACAGGATCTGGCACCTCCTCTTATATGTACTGCCTGTTTGGCCACCTTCCTTGGGGCAGCCAGACCAGGGGATATTTTATCTACTTGTATTCCCAGTGTCCCCAGTTCTAAGGTAGGGTAGTTTTCTTCTTATGTTAAAAGTAGTTGATTCTTTTTTCTGAGACAGATTCTTACTTTGTCGCCCTCGGTAGAGGGCTGTAACGTCACAGCTCACAGCAACCTCAAACTGTTGGGCTTAAGCTATTCTCTTGCCTCAGCCTCCAAAGTAGCTGGGACAAGAGGCACCTGTCACATCCCCCACCTATTTTTAGAGACAAGGTCTCGCTTTGGCCCTGGCTGGCTGGTCTCAAGTCTGTGTGCTCAGGCAATCCACCCTGCTGGGCCTCTCAGAGTGCTAGGATTACAGGCGTGAGCCACCGCTCCCGGCCAAAAATAGTCTATTCTATTTAAAGCAAATATGGCAAATCAAAATAAGACAAGTTTAAAAATTACTCAAAATGCTACCACTATAAATAATCATAGTTGACACACTGGTATTTCTTGCCCCTTTTTCCCCCTGCACATAGGATGCTAGATTTTTCTCCCTCCTGAATACAGTCACATTCATACTGTACATATGTTTATACTTTTAAAAAAAATCTTAATATAGACTGATATATTTTTGTAAGAGTTTTTGATACAAAGATTAAAATTAAGATGATTGCTTCGCAAACGTCTATTTAACAAAATAATTCAAGAAGTCAAAACAACTAACATTATGCTTACTGAATGTTTCAACTATAAATAATTTTAAATGTCTGAACTGCAATATCAAACAGATGAAATAAATATTGGCAGAAAAAAGTTGTGAAAAACTTCTTAGTCCAATATATCTTTAATTTTCATTTATTTTAATTCTTCAACAGTTCTAATGATGTGGTCTTTCAAAAATTTATATAGATTCTGGATGTAGTGGCTCATGTCTGTAATCCTAGCACTCTGGGAGGTTAAGGCAGGAGGATCACTTAAGGTCAGGAGTTTGAGACCAGCCTGAGCAAGAATGAGACCTCAGTTTTACTAAAAATAGAAAAAATTAGCCAGATGTGGTGGTCTGCACCTATAGTCTCAGCTACTCTGGAGGCTGAGGCTGGGGGATCACTTGAGTCCAGGAATTTGAGATTAAAGTGAGCTATGATGACATACTGTACTCTAGCTGGGGTGACAGAACAAGACTCTGTCTCAAAAAAAGAAGAAAAGAAAAGGAAAAAAAAAACATTTACACAGAACTCCATCACCAAGGCCTAAGCTAAACATGATTTTACCTGGAATGTTATAAGTGATTCAGGCAGTAGATGGGAAGTTGGACGTGAAGCTTCCTTCTGACCTCCTGGTTCTGCAGTGGGTCAGAAGGCAAACCCACCCAGCCCTGCACTCTGGAGTTCAGCCTAGATTCCTGACCCTGGTTCAGCAATCCAGTCAAGGTCACAGAGAGGGCTTTATCTAATCATATGCTTTGGGTTCAGAATGTGTTTACTGTCAGGCAAATCACTTAGCCTTTTGCCCTAAAAACAGTTAAACTGTGGCATGTATATAATCAATTTGAATGACACCATTAATAACCAAAATACGAGAGCTGTTTGGAAAATATCCAGCCATGTTTGCCTCTATTTTTCACATTATATGGCTGGATACTTTCTGACTAGCTCTTGTTATGTTCTCTGCAAAGCATTAATGAACTCACTTTCTCCCCTCCCCTCCCCGCTTCTTTCTTTCTTTTTTTGGCTTGGTACGGAACAAAATGTCTAGGATCTAGATTAAAATAGCAAAGGTAACCCTTGGGTTGCTGCTACACCAGCAAAACCCTGGGGTTAAATAGAGTGAAATCACTACTTCAAAGAAATGTTGCTTTCTGCATCACATACCATGGTTTTTAAAAAGAGAGTTAATAGTTTAAGATGACAGCTAAATAAGAATACGGCCTCTCCTCAATACAGATGCGGGGAATACATGGTCAGAATATTCTGCTTTGTGGGAGACCTCATTATCAAAATAAGAAATGGTAGACAGTCTTACTAACCTATTAGGAAGTATACCAACCCTTAGCTTCACTGGGTGCTGAGAGATTTCAAATTCTCTAAGTTACGGCGTGTTAACATAAAGCGTTTACTTTTATGAAACCAGGTAAACAAAGCTTCATTCATTTGTCTTAGCAGCTCTCTTAGAACTTTTTGTAGTTATTGTGGCTTATCTTTTGGTTCAAACTGTTTATGGCTGTGACGATAAAGTGCCCCCCTCAAACAATGATATAATTTTACTCTAGACAGAGTTTCTACAGGCTTTTGTTTGATGTCGCCCTTTTCTTTTAACACCTTCTGTGACCGCCAAGCTCTCTTTATATAACTGTATGCAGCTGTTTGTCTGTCTTGAGCTGGTTCCTAAAGCCCCAAGCCCTTGTATCTGTGGCCCAAACTACTTCAAGTTACTTATTAAATCATCAGACAATCAAACACCCAGCAGAAACCATAGGGCAGAAACCACAGCATGATACTGATCTCCAGTTAAGTTACTGGAGCAACTGTTTCGAATATATTTGCCTATTGCTACTTTTTTCTTTCTCTTTCTATTTTTCTTTTCTTCTTCTTTTTCTTAACCTAGTAATAGTCTAAAAGGTAAGTTTATTTGAACATTTTCTGTGTACTCAGCCTTAGTCACTTAGATAATACTGTCTCGTCAAATTCTGGGATGCCAGTTTATCACCTTAAGTTTTTTCAGGATTCTAACAAACAGACTGCATTTCTCATCCTCTTTGTCATATTTACAAATAAAGCAATCGACAAAGCTTTTGTGTGCTATACTCTACTAGACCAAAGGAAAGAAAAACTTACTGCTAGAATAATTTTTGCAAGTTTAAGGCTGAGCGGGTCTGAACCAACATCAACTAGTTTATATAAGGTCTTCAGGAGATTACTTCTTCTCTTAAATTTATTTCCAAGCATGTTTCCTTCCTCTAAAGCGTGGTGAAGTTGTGTGCAAGCAGCACAAACCGTTTCAATGTTTTCTTCTGTCAGAGCAAAGAAAGTAAAGCCATACTTACTAATCAAGGTCAAGTTTTTAAGTGTGTCAAATACAGGCAATGTCAGTAAAAACCCTGCAGTTATTTCCTTGGCTGTATTCAATTTCCTACGCCATATTTTTCCCTTCTCTTATCACTTCCATCTACCTGATTTTTTTTTTCATCTCTTTGATCGGTCTCTTAGCGTGTTGACTTATTCACATACCAGTTGGTTAGCTTATCTAGAATACACAGTCTTTCAAAGAGTGGATTAAAGAGTGGAACTGCCACCCATTTCAGTTGGTCTCCTTTATTCTAAATGCCCGCCACCTCCACCTGCGCCCTGTTCAGTTGCACAGAAACACACCACTTGGATCTTCCCCTTCAATCTGTTTTGGCATAACTCCACGGGGCTAGAATGTTCTCCTTGCCCTCGTTCCTACCGGGTTTGGTCCTTCAAGGTCTGTTTATGTTCAAGCCCCTCCATTCCATATTCAACAAATGTTTCCTTGTGCTGCTATGAGTATTTATTTTCCACTTACATATTTGTGTGTTGTGTTTATGCCCAGGGATCTCAAATAGGTGTCACCCTAAGAGAGCAGAAACCATGTCTTATATATCTTTGTATCAACAGCACATGGAACAGAGAGAATACTGTGCAGACAACCTACAACATAATTTAATACATATTCATTTTCTAATGTATTTGTTGACAAAAACAATGATCAATATTTTTCCATTTTCTCATCATCTGAAAAAAAGAGGGCTTTCATAGAGCAAAAGCTCAGAATATCACCAAATCCATCATTATCTGGAAGCAGTTATGAGGAAAGAGGAGAATAAGAAGATGATCTTAGTGAGGACACGGGGAGACCCAGAACATGTTATTTTGTAAGTATGAGTCTAAGGAAAGTCACATTTGGAAGGAGCAGCCATACTAACCAGCACGCAGGAAAAAACACAGCCCACAGAATGGAGTGCGAGGGCAAGAAAAGCACACAGGTATGAGGGATTCTGTTGAAAAATACTATCTCTGATAGATTCCACCGTGAAATTTAAAAGTAGGAAACCAATCTTAAATAAATACCATAATGTGCTCTTAGAACCCCACAAAGAGGAAGTGTGCGCCTGCAGGAGGAAATGACTCAGGCCATTTTTAGTTCTTTTCAACAATAACATCTAAGAAAAAATTTAAAACCTCAATAGCCAAGTAACCTTCAATGTCTTTCAGTTATGTACTTACATAAATGAATTGATGGGAAATGACTTAGACTAACTTTCAATAAAGGGAAAAATCACAACTCTATTGTGTGAAATGCTTTTGTTTTGTTGGTTTATTCTTCTGTGACTGGCAGTTTCTTTACAAACCCTAAGTCCAGGCCCGGGGCCACTGACTGGCAGTGGGTGGTCCTCCAGGTATTTTTCTATTTCTTCCCTCCACACACTGGGGAGTTCTACTCAAGAATGGTTGTTTTAGCTTTAAAAACAGTTAAGAAAGAGAAACTCAAAGGTCAAATGTCAAACTATTGATCAAATTAACCCTTAATGCCAACTAGTTTATTGTAAATGCTGCATAGTCTCCAAAGATAACTTGAATCTAAGAGCTATCAAGATTCAAGAGGCTAAAACTAGTGGTAAAAGTTACATGAAAACTAGATCAGCATAATCTCAGAGTAACTTCTCCTATGGAGATCCTTATTAATTACAAGAAAACCAAACAGTAACTTTACAGTGGATTGAGCTGCCAGACACCACCTTACCCAGGTGATCGAAGTTCATGTCACCAGCAACAGAACCAATCAGCATCGGCTACCTCCTGGCATAGGCACTAGGGAGGATACAGCATCACTTATGCAAAGCACCTGCCCCAAACGCCAAGCTGTGTCTTCTCATGCGAAACACCAGAGGAACCCCATTTGTGAAACAATCTATAGAGTATTCCTTAAATATGTCAAAATTGTGAAAGAGGTATGACAAATGATCACAACATTTTTTCTATTGAGGAAAATTATTGGAATAATTGGCAATATCTGAGTCAGAGTTACATAGCATTTCCTGCTTCTAAAAACACATCCCAAAGTACTTAGGGATATGGAATATCAGGTTGGCAACTTGTTCTCAAAGTTTCAAGAAAGAAAAACAACAACAGCGTTTGGTGCATAGGACAAGGGTAGAGCCAAGGGGCGAGACCAAGAGCCAGGACGAGAATGGTAACACGTGGAATGTCAGCGCTGCGGGAGCGGGGGAGGAGCAGACAGCACTTTTACACTATTTTTGCAACTTGTCTGAAAGTTTCAAATTATGTCAAGGAAAAGCTTTAGAAAAAGGAACTTCAGGAGGTCAAGTAATCCAGCCCTACCACCACTTGCCATTCTGAAAGTTGTCTAAGGAGAGAGATGCTATTCGTCAATGTCTAGTGAGCTTTCTGAGAAGAGAGCGTCATCCAGAACTCAAGTCCCCAACTCCTGATAAATTCTCTTTATTGGTGTCAGGAGTAGTTGGGACCCTCGGCACCCTCTCAAAATCCCTCACGCTGAAGACTTCCTACAAGATAGGCCTTTGTGATACTGACTCCTTCTTTCCATTGAATGTTTCCTAACCCTTAACCAGATTCATTGTTCTTCTCACTAGTTTTTGCTGAAAAACTGCTCCTAAGTTTTTGCATATACGAGGCCAGACAAGAGTTCTTGAACTCATCCTAGGAAAAAAAATGCTATAAAGCTCATTGCTGAATATCACTACAGTCACCAGATGGCCGAGGAGAGTACTTTGAAGGTGACCGTAGTGATATTCAGCAATGAAGTAGGTAGCACTTTCACTAGGATGAGTTTGTGAACTTAAGGGTCAGACCTCATACGATGACAGCTCTGATGGCCATTCCAGAAAAACAGTTCCAAAACTGCTGTGAAGGGTAGACTAGGTGCTGGCATTGGTGCATCACTTCCCAGGGAAGTACCTTGAAGGTGACCATCGTGATAGTCAGCAGTGAGGGATGTAGCCCTTTTTCTATGATGAGTTCACAAACTTAATTGTCTGACCTCGTATTTCTAAAATGAAGGGCCTAAAGTTAACCTAGCACACAAATATGAGGGTGAAAATTATTAATAGTGACTCTAGAGGAGAAAAGTCATCACATTTACATTCTTAGGGTCTTGTACTGCAAAGGACTTTGGGGATAATCTAGTCTCTCCTCCCCCCTCATCTGACAGGCAAGGAAACTGTGGCACACAGGGTTTAGGTGATTTCCTGTGGCCATATGCCTCATACCAGGACCAGGACCAAACAACCAGGGCTTAGCCAACAAAGAGCAGAGGAGGGGCAAGGTCATTTGAACCTTTTAGGAATGAGGTCTTTTGTATAACTTCCCTATGTGGTTGCTGGGAGAATTCATTTACCCTGCTTCTCCTAAGGCATCTTTCTGTGGCCACCACGCTGGTCTGCTCATCAGTAGTCCCTGGTGAGGGGGTACTGTGCACTGTGTGCCAGGCACTCGGCTTGCCCTAGTGCTGTGACTATAGCTCCAGAGGAGAAATGAAATCCTTGGCCAGGCACAGTGGCTCAGGCCTGTAAACTCAGCACTTTGGGAAGCTGTGGTAGGAAGTTCGAGCCCTTGCAGAGTTGCAAAAGGGGAGAAAGTGTGGGGCCATCTCCTGACAAGCTTTCTATATCCTTTCAGGAACCCATCGATCATGGCCTTTACTTCTGGGTTATCCAGAGGGCAAGGCTGCGCACACCCCAGGTCACCTTTGCTGGGAATGGCATTCCTGACAGATGTGTGCAACCTCAGGAGAGTAGGACATATACACAGATGGGCCGAGGAAACCACAGGCACACCCATCAAGGATGCCAGCCAATGAGGCTTAGTGTCAGAAGACTGAAATCTGTTCTCATCTTTTACTTTCTTGAACATGAACAGCCACCCTAAAGAGGTTAAAGCAGCATTTCCTTAGGCAGAGGAATGATAATTAATTTATGTTAGAAGGGGAATTTCAAAGTTGCCTGTCTTGGTGCACTTGAAGTATGGTCTCACACACATGTTCCTGAGTAAATAAATGACTTCATTTGTTTTTGAACATGTTTACAGAAACAACAGTCAAAATATACTAAAAATATCAGGGCAATGGAGAACATATAAGTAACTACAGATATTTTTGATTTACAACAAAAACTTTTTTTTTTTTTTACCTTTTTCTAATTCACACAAAAGCGGAACAATCCTTGTATTCCAAAAGATTTCATCTACTTCTATTTCTGTATCCTTTTCTTGTAAGTTGGCTTTTGGGACTGCAAAAGAAATCCAGAGCAGGAGAAAGAGCCATGAGAAAGGAGTTATAATGAAGCACGGTCAGAAACATGGACTATTCATCACCAACATAGTCAACAATTAAATCATACTTTGCCCCCCAAGCCCAACTTTTTTTTTTTTTTTTGAGACAGTCTCACTATGTCGCCCTGGGTAGAGTGCCATGGCATCACAGCTCACAGCAACCAAACTGTTAGGCTTAAGCGATTCTCTTGCCTCAGCCTCCCAAGTAGCTGGGACTACAGGTGCCTGCCATGAATGACACCTGGCTATTTTTTAGTTGCAGTTGTCATTGCTGTTTGGGAGGCCTGGGCCGGGTTCGAACCTGCCAGCCGTGGTGTATGTGGCTGGTGCCCTAGCCGCTGAGCTACAGGTGCTACACCCCAACTATTTCTAATTAGAACTACAGGTCTAATCAAACATGCCGAGTTAAACTTGGATAAGATAATGTAAATAGTCGGAACTTTAAAATATGATTGGGACACTTTATCAAGCATTAAGCTTTATAAATGTTGATGACTATCAGAATAAGAAAGCATTTGAGATTTTTTTTTTTTTACTTAAACTTATCTCCTTGTAATGTAGAATATATATTACATATATATATATATATATAAAGAATAAGGATTTTTTTTAATGTTTAAAGAAAAATTTTCTGGAAGAGAGGCCAACAAGGACTTTCTTTTTGATAGAAAATAAAATGTCTGCACCATTGTCGCCCAGTGGCACTAATGCCAAAAGAATTCATGTGGTGTGGCCAAAAAAGCCTAGGTTTGGGGGGCTGACAAGTCTCAATTTAAATCTCAACACTGTAACTACACATTGGGTGACTGGGGGCTAGTTTCTTATCCTTTTTGAGTCTTGGTTTCTTCATCAGCAAAACAGAAACGAGAACGTTTGCCTTCAAGGTTATGAGAATTAAAAAACACGATACTGGTAAAGCTCTGAAACCAGGGCTATGCATCCAGCAATACACAACATACATGAATTCCATCCCCTGATTAAACAAACGAATAGCTTCTGAAGTGTCTCACCACTGTGTGATACTATCAAGTCATCAAGAGTAGAAGCTGCCCCAGGATGTAGGCTACAGGGAATAACAGTGCCACTGGCCGTGTATTTTAGATCCAGCAGGCCTGTATTTTATTTTTGAATAAGAACATTATGAGGAGGTGCCTAAACTGTCCCTGTTTTGCAGATGATGAAAGTAAAGCCCGGGGGTATTAAGTGATCTGCCCAAGGTCATATAGTGCCTCAACATGCACTGGGCATCCAAGAGCACTTCAGCAGCAAAAGTAAATAAAAAGGGGTAGCCAACAGAGTTGTAATTAAACATAACTGCTATAAATAGTCTCGATGGCAAGGTTTTGGATACTCTTAACTTGTTAGCAAGGCTTCACCATGAAATACTAAGCTGACTTATCTTTAGGACGAAGTTAGTCCCCATCAGAGCAGATTCACAATCCCTTATCTAAAACCTTTGGGGCCAGATGTGGTATGGGATTCAGAAATGTATGGATTTTAGAAAGGCAAGATGGGGCACACATTGCATATTACAAACCATCCCAATACAGTCTTCTGGGGCCACACCTTGTAGCAGAATATATAAATGCTTACTCACCCTAACAAAACAAAGGTATAATTGGCTTCCCATCATCTCAGGTCACTTACTGCCACTAAATAAATCTGAAAACAATTTTAACTTCTAAAACTTTGGGAATTTTGAAATACAGGTAAAAAGTTTATAGACCACCATCTCGATCTTCTAAGATCATTATTTTTGAGTTTGCCTTAACTTTTATAAATTCTGGAAATGGATTCTAAAAGTAAACATGAATATTCAGGCAGTATAAAAAACACAGTTGCTCATATTCCCAGATAACTATTCTATTCAAAGTCCAAATAAAATTAACACTTATCAAGTCAAGTTAAAAGCCAGACAAATAATTTAATCACCACATATTTATGACACACTTAAATTTTCTACAAATACAGGCTTAAGCCCAATCGAGTTCAAGTCAGCACTTTTTACCTCCTATGCAATATGCTCTTTAATACAGCAGCTCTATGAGAAACCATGACGATCAACCTGTTTCTCAGGACAAACAAAACTAATACCAGGTTCCCTCCAGGAAGAACTGAATTACAGGGGTGAGTCAGAAATCCCAGAACAGTTTACTTAACTCTCACAGGCCCTTTTCAATGCTTCTAAGATGTGTTTCTTTTCAAAACAGAAGTTAGCCAGACACTGTGATAGAAGGGTTTCCTTCCAACCCTCCCCCAGGAATCCCTGAGTGTGCAATTGTGTCTGGCTACAAGCTTTCCTCTCTTTACCTCCCTACAGATCGTCTCCTACCTCCGTTCTGTACACGATCCCTGAGTTACTCTAGAAACAAAAGCATAGACTCACGTTATTGCTTTTTAAGAGACACAAAAGTTTGTCCTTAGGCTCGGGCAACAATCTAGTAATTTAGAAAGCAGTTTTCTCTAGGTTCACAGCTTGCTAAATATGAAAATTACTATTCAACAGGAAATCAGGTAAGTTGAGCAAAAATTTCAGCCTGTTTTTGAAGATTTTGCTGTCTCAGTGGTATAGCTGTTAACCACAGCTTTGAGTTACAGACGCAGAAATCTGACACAATGTTTGGATTGGCTGATATTTTTAGCACATGAATGTCAAATCCTTAGCAACAATGCTGACTCACAAATAAGTGTATCTGAAGATTTTCCTGAATATTAAAGAAATTCCCCTTGGCCACAAAAGTCATTTTCATACTGAAAAGAAATTAGGTTTGAAGATAATTTTGTAGCCCAGTGTTAGTTTGGTGTCGTTAACATTTCATATGGACAAAACAATATGAAGATTGTAACCAACACCTGTGTACTCCAAACCAATTTAGTCAAATAGTAACATTTGGTGGTATTTTATCCTTCCTCTTATTTTAAAGAAATAAAATACTATAGATACAGCTGAAGTCCTCTTCCTGCCTCCCCCCCAATCCTTTCCCTCCTCCCTTCTCTGCTAGGGGTGACCACCATTCTAAATCTGGGAGTTACTATTATTACACTTCATGTGTTTAGTACATAAATCTGTATCTATAAACAATATATGCCATTGCTTTTGTAACTTAATTTTTTCATCTAATACTGTGTTTATACCCATTTTACTCAATATTATAAATGTACATTAGTTCATTTTTCTAACTGCTTATGTTTCTATTGAATGAATACATTTTGTATCATTTCTAGCCTGTGGAATATATCGTGTCAGTTAAAAGGTTTCAAGTCCCAAAGGACTGTCTTAATATCGTTAACATAGTTTCATTTAACCCAAGAACTACGCTAAGGTCATTTTACAACTTTCCAAATGCTTTTACAAAACAGTTTCTCTAAAATCATTGACTATAACCTACAGGTGTTTGAGGTATCTGGGCTGGGTAATGACAAGAATAAGAAGATTGTTGTAGAAATAATAGGTACTTGTAAAAATAAATGTTGACCTGTGACAAAGTTCCTGAGTTTTCAGTGATCAGCATCAGACATCTCCAGCGCCAGTGTTTCTCCTGGGAATGGAGACGCTGATGGACCATGAGGACTTCTCACCTGCTTTGGTTGGCTGCCTGCTCCCGTCTGAGCTGCTGGGGCATGATAAGGTCCGGACGCGCCTCTTCCCCTGGTCCCTGGGAGGAAGAGAAATACACAGAACACTCAGCACAAACACCAAAGCATTTCTCTTTTTGTAAATGACCAGAGCTGGTTGTACACTGTTTCAGAAGAAACCGCAGACAATTGTTTTATAAGATGGAGTTTGGTGTTCTATAGCCTGTTTTAACCAACCTCTGATTTCCAACTAAGATTTATCTTTTTAAAATATGTCATATTTGCCTAACAATGTGAAATATAATTATTAGAAAGAACAAAAACATCCAGTTTGCTTTGCAAACTATAAATAAATTGATTAAGGATATACACCACAAGAGGTCACTATTACAATAAGAAAGAACTCTGGTAAGCTTGACTCACAAAGCCTCGCCTTCAGTAACTAGGAGAGACCTAACGTGGGCTCTCTCTGTATTTATCTCTCTCTCTAAGGAAACTATGTCCCAAACTGGCTGGATGGGCTCAAAGTCACATAGTAGGGTCAGATCCAGAACCCAGGTCTTACAATTTACAAATTGACTACTCTTTCCACTACAACACAGTCTTGCCCTGTTTCCACTTTTTAAGTTAATTAAATGAATAGATCCAGAAAAATGTTTTATTCCTAGAAATATTCGACATGTTAAAAAATTGAAGGTAAATTCAGGCAGTTCCTAGATGACAAATATTTTGTATTCCAAATAAGACTGGTAGCTGGCCAACAGCAAGATTATATGCTCAGGCTTTTTTTTTTTTTTTTTTTTTGTAGAGACAG
>NW_003852397.1:5313060-5330573 GCF_000181295.1 Otolemur garnettii | reverse complement strand
TGGGCTTCGGCGATTCTTCTGCCTCAGCCTCCCAAGTAGCTGGGACTACAGGCACCCGCCACAATGCCCAGCTATTTTCTATTGCAGTTTGGCCGGGGCTGGGTTTGAACCCACCACTCTCAGTATATGGGGCCGGCGCCCTACTCACTGAGCCACAGGCACCTCCCATGCTCAGGCTTTTTAAAAGTTATATTTAATGTAGAGACTGTGTCTAAAGGATACAATTTCTCTTTAGCCACAGATGATACTCAAAAAGTACATATTTTTAAATATCTGCACATGGCTAAAAAAAAAAAAACCTCTGAGAGTAGAACTTTCACCACAAAATTTATTTTTGTCCACCAAATATAATATTTGCTCCCCAAGTCACAAAGGACACAGATCCACGTGCCCAGGGTAACTGTGAACATCCCTGTGTGTGTGTGTGTCTGCTCCTCCACTTCCTGTGCAGCGAGATCCCCAGGGACCGGGCAGGGCTGTGTCTTGGCTCTTGGCCTTTCCTACTGCCCCAAGATTAGTTTCTCCTAATATCATTTTTTCCCATAAACATGTCCTTCTTTTTTTAAACACGTAACACTTCATTTTATCATAAAGGAAAAGATCAAGCCAATTTGCCAAAAACCATCAAATTAATTAATGCTCAGAAACAGTTGCTTTATTTTTATACACAATAAAAACATAGATCTGACGGGACAGAGTCCTCTCAAAGATGGCAGACATAAAACCAATGCTAATGAAAAGGTAAAATACCAAACATTCAACAGGTGTGAGGCCAAGCAAGTTCCCATATTTGTCACTCCCACAAGTAACAGAAAGTTTGAGAACAACAGAGGTAAGGTTTTCCTTTCAACATATACACCTATCCTTAACGGCTATTAAAATCAAGCAAGATAATTTTCAACAAATGGCCTTCCAAAGTCAGTGGTCCACTCTCCTCAAGGTCATGGCCAGTGATGAGGATGCCTCCATACATTCATTTGAGTATCTTCACTTCTTAAAAAAGAAGAAGGATCCTTCTTATATGAATAAGTTCAGCAGTGCTAGTTCCTACTGGTCTTCAAGAAGCGCACAGGATTGGGATTAAATACTATTTCATGTGACCACCAGGGTGTGGTGGTTAAGTGTGTAGGCCAGGCATCCTCAAACTATGGCCCACAAGCCAAATGTGGCCTGCCTAGGACATTTATCCAGCCCGCCAGGTGTTTTTTTTTTATTTTATTTTATTTTTTTTTATTTTGAGACAGAGCCTCAAGCTGTCCCCCTGGGTAGAGTGCCGTGGCATTACAGCTCACAGCAACCTCCAACTCCTGGGCTCAAGCGAGTCTCCTGCCTCCGCCTCCCAAGTAGCTGGGACCACAGGTGCCCGCCACAACGCCCGGCTGTTTTTTGGTTGCAGCCATCATTGTTGTTTGGCGGGTCCGGGCTGGGGATTCAAACTCTCCACCTTAGGTGTACGTGGCTGGTGCCTTAGCCAGTTGAGCTATAGGCGCCAAGCCCCGCCAGGTGTTTTTGCCGCTGCTGCTGGTCCTGCTTAGCAGCCGACTCGTCCCAGGGCCCGCAGTCCAGCCCTCCAATGGTCTGAGCGACAGTGAACTGGCCTCCTGTTTAAAAAGTTTGAGGATCCCTGGCCCTGAGCCCATGCTGCCCAGGTTCAGATACTAGGTATAATTTTCATCAGCTTTGTAACCTTAAGGAAGTTACTTGGCCTTGGTTTCCTCATCTTAAATTGAGGACTTTGAAGTAGTGAGCTATGATAATGCTACTGCACTCTAGCCAGGGCAGCAGAGTGAGAGCCTATCTCAAAAAGAAAAACTGAAGGCAATGCCTCTCACTGATACATTGGAATAATGTAATAAATTGTGAATATTTGTTTTCTTTCCAGCTGAGTCAATATCACCCGTCTATGCAGTCTGCTGCTGGGTGTTAGTGAGCTAAAGAACACACGTGCCATTGCCTTGATGAAGTTTAAAACTAAAACCTACTTTAAGGAACTAAGGAACTATTTTTTAATGGAAAGTCCAATAATATCACTAATAAGGTGCCAGAATGTGAAATTCGGCATATTATAAGGATTAGAGGGATGCTGAGAAAGAAGTGATTAGTGAGTGGAAGAAGCAGACCACAAAGTGGGCCTGAAAAGAAGGAAAGTCAAACCAGTAAGTGACAATATTCTCCAAGGGGAGCGCCATCAGCAAAGGTCCAGAGGGGCGTGAGAAGCCTGACACTCAGGGCAGCAGGTACGTGCACAGGGCCACCAAGGTAGCAAAGAGAGTTTCTGCTGGACAAGTATCAGAACCAGCTGCCCAAATCCTTGGGTTAAGTAAATGAACCCAATCTGATGGGCAATGAAAACTGTCATTGGTTCTTTTCTTTTCTCTCTGTTATTAGTTCTTATACAAGGACGATGGGATTTGGAGTTAGGCAATGACAAGAGCATTTGGGAGATTTGAAGAGAGGTGACAAGGACTAATCTCCATAGGGTGACAGTGGGACTAGAAAAGAAGGAACAGATTGAAGAGACCATGTAAAACAAAGGTTGATGGGATTTAGTGGTTGATTTCAGTCAGAGGAAAACCTGGAGCAACAGGAAGGCAGGGTTGCCATCAACAGGAATGGAGAGGTGAGGGAGTAAGACAGTTTGGGTTTCGCCATGTTGAGTTTCTGATGAAAAATGGTGCATCTGCCAAGGAGATGTGGAAACCTGGAAAAGGGCTCTGTAAAGACCACAGTGGTCCAAGGAGAAGAGTGGCTTGAAGACTAGACACTTGGGAAAAGGGCTTGCTAGATACTCATGGGTCAAGGACAGAAAGGGAAAAAGGAGTCCACAGAAGCAAGATAAATAAGATATGCAGTCCAAGCATGTTGGGAAGAAGGCGTGATTAACATGTAGGGAAGATGAGGACTGAGGAAGAACTGTCCAGTGTGGCCTGAGTAAGCCAAGCAGGGTTTCCAAGCAGCAGTCCATGAAGCCCCATAGGAAGAATGAATGGAAAAGACAGTCACCAAGACAAGAAAATCTCTCCTTCACTATAGAAGAGGAAGAATAGATGGCCTTATATACTCAACAAAAATCTGTCTCCCTGTAACTTCTACTCATTGGTCTTGGCTCACTAATTGGAATCACATGAACAAATCTCTATCCTTCTCCCTCTTGACAATCCTTCAACTACTCAGAGATGTTGAATTCACCACTTAAAGTCCTCCTATGGTTTAAACCTCACAGTTCTACCACTTATAACCGTGTGCCGTTGGATAAATTTCTTAAACTAAGCCAGGGTTTCCTCATCTGTGTATGAGGGGGTGATACATAGGAGTTTCTGCTGGGAAAGTATCTGACACCCCCCAATGTCAGATTGTCATGGAGACTAAACGATATGCAGTGTAACTGCTTAGCACAGTCCCAGGCATAGTAAGTACTCAAAACTAAACGTTTACTATTGTTGCTGTTGTCATCACTGATGGCATTAACCAACTCTTCCAGTCCCTCCAAATGTTCCTCACATGAGAAATAGAGTTTCAAATCTCTGCCAGCCTATTCAGTTACTCTGAGTATCTGTTTATCCAGACCTCTTTAAGGTCTGGAATCCAGCACTGAGCCAAAGGAATGGCCTAAGAAGCGAAGAGGAGATATTCTAATGAATGCAGCCTAGAATGACATTAGCGGCTTTAGGTCACATCAGAGTGGTGGGTAACTTTTATCTGTCCTACATGTGCCGCAAAGGCAGATCTTCCCTGACCTTTACTCCTTCTTATTAAATCCCACAGTGGAATTGGAAAAGGGTTCCCGCCTCTCTGATGTTTTCAGATCCCGATTCAGTCATCCAGCATAATTGTCCTCCCCAGCTCCCTGCTCTATGTTATTAGAGACCATGATTAATTTTTTTGACAGTGACTTTTGATATACCGAAAATAAAACAGTTTCAGAAATTATTCCTCAAAGATTTTCTGTAAACTTCTTCTTAGAGGCAGAACAGCACTATTTTGTTCATTAGGATATACTACTCTAAAGTAACAAAAACTTGATTTTAACTGACTTAGACAACACATGGAATTTATTGGCTGACATTACCCAAAAGTAGACAGGTAGGGTAAGTTTTATTAGGCCTGGTGTGATCAGGCCCTGGGCTCCATCTCCATCAATCCCCCCAGCTCTGTTCTTCCCTCAGTTCCATCCGTAATGAGGCTGGAGTTCTGGCATTCCCAGGCCTCTCCTCTGCAGCCCATGTGTTTCAGAGCAAAAGCAAGATCTCCTTGTCTCAGTCATAAAGGAGAGTCCTCCATTTCACTCTGAACAATCAAAACAAGCTCGGTAGCCAAGGCTGTGTCAGACAAGGATTGACTGAGTAACTACTGCTCATCCATGAATCAATCGCACTGGCACCATCTACTTCTGGACCATATGTACGCCAAAGAAATAAAAATATATTTCTTTAAAAATATTGTAAAGTCCAGATTTTGCTGTAATTTTGACAGTTCTTCCAATTATTATGAACAAGTTAGCAATTTTTTCTTAAAGGGCTAGATAACATATACAGGGTGTCCATAAAGTTTGTGTGCAATTTAAAACCGTTAACTAGGTAAATAATAGTTAACTATTTAAAACTGCACACAAAATTTATGGACACCCTGTATTTCAACTTCATGAGCCATGTAGGAAAATCAAGGTTATTACTTAGGTACTTCTGTAACTATTTAAAACATATTGATTTAAATGTGCTGTAAACACACACACACCCCCCAGGTGGATGGCCAGATTTGGTTACTGGGCTGTAGTTTGTTGACTCCTGAGTTAGAGAAATAACTAAAAAAAATAAAGAAAGAAAGAAGTAAATTAAATAGAAAGATTTGTACTTTTTAAGAAAACCAATAAGTTTATTTTCATTATGAGAAAAATTGCATGTGAGGAAATTTTAAAAGATGCTGGATTTAAAAAGGGGGGGGGCAGGTACAGTGACTCACTTCTATAAACCTAGAACTTTGGAGCTTTGGGGGAGCCTGAGATGGGAGGATAACTTAAGGTTAGAAGTGTGAGACTAGCGTGAGCAAAATAATATCACCTCTACAAAATATTTTTAAAATTAGCTGGTGTGGGCATCTGTAGTCCTACCTACTCAGGAGGCTGAGGCAAGAGGATTGCCTGAGCCCAGGAGTTCGAGGATGTAGTGAGCTATTACTGTGGCACTACACTCCAGTCTGGGTGACAGAGTGAGATGGAAGGAAAGAAGGGAGGGAGGGAGGGAAGGAGGGAGGGAATATTTTAATTAAACCTATTTTCACCAAAAGGAAAAGCTCATTTTTATAATAGAATTAGAGTCAAGGTAGGTAGTAAATATTTTGGGCTTTGTGGCCACATAGTCTCTGTTGAAAGCACTCAACTCTGCTGCTGAAGTGTGGAAGCAGCCATAAACATGTAAAGGAATGAGTATGACCGTGTACTAATAAAACTTTATTTACAAAAGCAGGCACAGGGCTAGAGTCAGGCCCCTGGCCTTGGTTTGTTGACTCTTGCTTTATAGTGTCTCAGCTACTCTGCCTATAATTTCAGAATGCCCACAGTGGGGTGGATAGGGAGGGGTGGTTCTTTCACCCTGTCTTTATAGCCTGAAGCACCAGATACACAGTTGCCAAATGGATTATTACTCTTTCTAAATTAAAAACTTTAAAAACAGAATTCTAGTAAAATAATTACATACAAACACACTGAAACTAAAGGACGTGATTTTAAAGGGATCAAAATTTTAAGAAAATCCTCCAAGGTACCTATAGTGTCGGGTTATGGCCCAATACAAAAATACACACTCACACCCTCCTCCCCAGTGGTGCCCCCCTATTTAAACAATGGACCCACATGCCTGGGAGTTGCCTTAAAGGTCAACCCTCACAAGTCCCCAAACTTCCTTCCAAGCACACTGCTCAGCTTTGTAGCTCACAGCCTCAGGATGCCTCTGGCCGCCACTGTGTCAAACCCAGCCTCTGGCTTACATTGTTCCTTTAGCCAAGAACACAGTGTTACATCTCTACTGAAAATCGGCCCTCAAAAGACACCTCCACGTCCCACTCACTTCTGGGAACCTTCCCTGACTTTCTTGTCAGAATTAGATGGTTTGATCTCTAAATGCTGAGGACGCCTTCTTTCACTTCCCCTCCCATTCTTCCGTGAGAGTTAATCACTGGACAGTGCTTCTAAACCTGTGTGTGCATTCAAAGCATGTGGAGATCTATAAAAAGGGAGATTCGGATTCTGTAGGTCTGGGGCCTGAGATCCTGCATTTCTCACAAGCTCCCTAGGGATACCGCTGCTGCCGGGGCCAGGAAGCACACGGGAGCAGCAAGGCTGAGAAGTCTCTAAGTTCCTCAAGGACAGGGTCCCCTTCTCTGTCTCCTGACCCTCAGGCAACACTGGGCATTGCTTACCCCAGAAATGTTTATAGAACAGGAACTGTTGAACAAGGTGGGCTTCTACAAAACCATTCCGGCCTATGCCTGTCTTCCAAATGAAAAGTTTCTTTGCCATGTTACCCTTAATTTCTCAAAAGAATAATGACTTCATGGTTTTTGAAAAAAAATGATACATTTATTATTATTTTTTAAAGCCAGGCAATATAAGAAAGTACAAAGAAAATTTTAAAACATCAACCCAGACCCACACCCAGAAATAAACATCATTGATATGAGGTAAACATCATCCCAGACATATTTATGCATATATTCAGATGAAAAGATAGAAGAATGAAAGAACAGAAGGGCGGGAGGAAGGCAGGGAAATGGATATATATCAATGCAATCAAACCACACGTGTCATCATAGTGAAAAAGCATTAAGTATAAATTGTGTCAAATTTAACAGAGAAAACAGAAATTGAGGTGAAACTGAAGGAACTGGAGAACTTCAGATGGAGTGAGTCTTCACAAGAGTTATTAGTTTCTAAAAGAGCTCTCTAAAGTTAAGAAAAAAGAAGAAAATAATGGAAAGCATTAGGATGTTGAAATTACTGTCATTTAAATTTCCCTATTGTGAAAGTGAAGAAGTTAGTACTCACACTTGTTTTGGTTATTTATATTATTACTACATTGTCAAGGTTTCTGTTCCATACCATTATTTTTGGAGTTGTTTAGTTTTAATTCAATATAAAAAAATTAATATTGTACTTACCATAAATGCTTTTACCACAGCTTATTCATTTCTAAGTTTTGAATTCTGACTCACCATTTTGTTGTCTAAGAGTTTTCTGGAAAGTGGGTGAGTAGTATACTCTCTAAATTCATTTGCATTCCAAAGTGTCTATCTGTTGCTTTTTTACTGAAGGACAACATGGCAGGCAATGCAATTTGGGAGTTATCCCTCATACTTAGGCCTTTATAGATGATACTTCACTGTCTTCTAGCACTGAGTGATGCTTTAAGAAAACCCAGGGCTTGGCTAAGCATGGTAGCTCATGCTTCTGATCCCAGCACTTTGGGAGGCCAAGGCAGGACGGTCACTTGAGGCCAGGAGTTCAAGACCAGCCAGGGCAACAGAGTGAGATCCTGTCTTTACACCAAATATTTTAAAAAGAAAGATAACCCAGGGATAGCCTGTGTTTTTCTCCTTTTATGTGATTTGTTTAATCAGCTTGGATGGCCATAGGAGATGTTCTTCCATTTACCAACCAATTAAACAATTATTAATCATATACCATGTACTGGGTTGTGTTTCAGTGCTAAGCACTGTTGTGTCTTAGTGTAGATTAATCCATATCAAATTTTGTTGGGATACCATGTGTCCATTTGAACTTCAAATTTAAATAATTACTCCAGAAAGTTGTCTTCTATTATGTCTTAAGATTTTTCTTGTTTTTTCTGTTATGATTTCTTCCATTCTCCATGGCTTTTGTGAATATTAAATGACTCAATATTTGTAAATCGCTTAGAAGAGTGCTTGGCACTCAGTTCAAAGTAAGACAGCGTTAGGAGGGGAAGTGAAGGAGGAAAAGGAAGAAGACGGAAAGGATTGTTTTCTTCAGGAATACAAATTTTATCCTTCCATATCTATCTCAGTCTCTCTAATCATTTTTATAACTTGCTCATGTCTTGCTTTATGATTTCTTATAGTGTGTCCACCATGTCTCATATCTTTTCAGCTGTTTTTATTCTTATTTTTTATTTCTAATGTGGTTTTCTTCTCCATGTTTATATATTTTTTCATTTGTTTTTTGAGAACGGCAAGCTTATCTTCTTATGTGAGTTTATAACATCTAATTTAAACTCTCATACCGCCCAAAAGCTCTTTTTTGCTTTCTTTTTTTAAAAAGAAAGTCTTCAAATTATCTATAATTTTTACATGTTTTTGGAGGGCAACACCTTTAGGGATGCAATTCTTTCATTCTGTCTTTTATTATGTTCTCTCTATATCTGAGCTCAACTGCCATTCAGTTTTTATCCTAATATTATTTATCTTTAAATAGAGCTATTTATTTGTTAAAGCTGAATAGGATCCATACGGGGGAGAACTGGGGTACTCCGCAGGTTAAACCTTAGTTTTCTTGAATGTCCAATCACCAAATCCATTATTTTTGTTGACTCGGGACTTGTGTGTTCCCTTGGAGGTGTCAAGCAGGGTGTTGTAACTCCCAGAGAAGTCTTTTTACATGTAGGCTCTGTGAGTTCTAATAGATCCAACCCCCTCCCCAAGATATACACACACAAACCACCTGGATCACAGGTAATGATCTCTCAGCTCATCCTCCCCTCACTTCACGATCTGGACTTCTGAATGGAATCCTTCCAGTGCATCCACACCTCTCCCCTGGCCTGCCTACATTCCTAGATCTCATCTCTCTTAGATCTCAGTTAAAGATGACTGGGTACAACTTTTTGAACTAAGACTCACTTTTAGAGAGATCTGTTTCTTACTCTAAGTCTAAGGAGGTATGTCCACCCTCAAAGTCCACCATCTAAGATTTCTTAGGGTCTGGAAGGTTGAGTGGATAATTTTGATTGCTGTGTTCTAAGTAACAAAAACCTAATCTGAAGTACAGGCAGTACCTGAGTTACAAACATCCAACTGACATTTGACTCATACTTACGACCAGAGGCTATAACAGATAATAGGTAAATAGACCTGTTCCAACTTACATACAAATTCAACTTAAGAACAAACATACAGAACCTATCTTATTTGTAACCCGGGGACTGCCTGGGTTACAAAAAATAAATAAATAAAGGAAGGAGGGAAGAAAGGAAAAGGAAGGAACGAGGGGGACAAAAAGGAAGGAAGGTAAGAAGGAAGAAGAAACAGAAAAAGGGGCACACAAGTTCACAAAGCAGAGTCGTCTCCAGTGTTGATGAGGTGGCTTCAGCCACAGCTGGATCATCCTTCAGCTTGATCACTATCTCCATTCCTTGGCTCTGTTTTGTTCATCACCAAGACCACATTATCTGTGAGACTGGAGAAAGAGCACTTTCCCCAAATGCCTTGGTGACAGTCCCAGTCTTTCTCCAGCCCTAACCCAACAGCTGTAGCCGGGGTTGAAGAGCCCTGATTAGCCAGCCCTAGGCTGCATAACCACCACCTGGGAAAGGAGGTACGGGAAACAGGGTCAGCCCTCCCCTCAACATGAACTGGGCAGGATTTATTACAAGCAAGAGGGCTTGTTCCCTAAAGGTAAGTTTGTCAGGCAAACATGAAAATAAAGTTTGCTTCATGTTTTGTAGTTTGGGGTTAGAACCACTTTTTTCCAGTTTCATAGATGACTCTTCTCTGCTTTCCGATCTTTGCTGGCTTTATTGGGTTTCTGCAGAAAGCCTTTGCATCTTTAACCAGAAGCTGCCTTTTTTTATTTTTGATTCCAACAAGACTAAGAGCACTTGACAGTTTACAAGTAAGGCTTTCAAGCCTTGGTAATCATTCCACAACCCACGGTGAGGGCCAGGAGGAGATGGAAGTAAAAGAGCAGAGTTGTTCCCATTCTAGAGATTGGAAAACCACATCCATGAAAGTGTTGAGGCTTGACAAATACAGCTAAATCAAATGACAGAGAGAACCGAATCTAAATCCAGAGATTCTGGCTTCCAGGGAAGAGTTCTTGACTCTTTGTGACAGTTGACTGCTCCTGGGATTTCTTCCTAAAGATCACATTTCCAAACCAGGACAATCTGAACAGTGTCCACACAGAAAGGCTCAGGTAGGTTTTCAGCAGCTGTATAAAGGGTTTCATCAGACTGGACTGATGGATGGATGGATGGAGATTTGCACACACACATATTGCTCAAGGTATGAGAAGCTGTGTTACTTTCAATCCAGAAGGTGATACAAAGCAAGGGAGAATGAAGTATTGCTGAGAAGCAGGTCCGCAAACCTTAAATAAGCCCCAGAGATTCTTACCTGGCAATCAGTTTGGGGGTGAGAGTTCCATAAGTGCTTGAGTGTTCGCTTTTGTAAAGTTAAACGGTCCCCAGTATCTTGTTTGCAATCATACCTCGCTTAGTAAATCCTTTTTCCATCATAACCAGCATAAACTCAGTCTGAATTCTGAACATGTCTGAATTATCCATATATATATTTTTTGAGACAGAGTCTCACTTTCTTGCTCACGGTAGAGTGCCATGACATCACAGGTCACAGCAATCTCAAACTCTTGAGCTCAAGCGATCATCCTGCCTCAGCCTCCCAAATAGCTGGGACTACAGGAGCCCGCCACAATACACAGCTATTTTTTAGAGATGGGGTCTGACTCTTGTTTAGGTTGGTCTTGAACTTGTCAGCTCAAGTGATCCACCCGTCTCGGCCTCCCAGAGTGCTGGGATTATAGGTGTGAGCCATCGCACCCGACCCTGAATTATCCAGAGTTCTAATTACAGGTGCACAAATCACTGCAGTTACTCTAATACAAAGTTTTCCTTTCTCTCCGCAGTTAGAGAAACACTTGACACAAAGGTGAACCCTGTCACACAGGACAAGGCTGTAAAGGACCCTGTGCTAGGAGCATGTCCTCACCTGCACTGTGCCCTTTCTGTGATCTGCTCACACTCCTCCACCTCTTGTCATCCCAATTCCCTTCCCTCCCTTCTGCCACCCCAGCTGACAACAGTCTTCATTTTCCACTTTATGGTTTAAAGATGAAAAAATGTTAATTGAGGGTAGAGCTCTCGCATCAAAACTGGGAATACTGCATAGCAACCATCATTTCTTGGAATTATTTACTTAAATGTTTATAAGAAACAATTATCAAAAGTCCCAGACTGATTCATAAATGTAATTAATGAAAGAATTGCTAAGAGTTTCCATTTTCTGGTTTGTTTTAATCCTACTATATAAACTTTTTTTTTTTTTTCTGGCACCACTTCAATGAAATTCCATCCAATGATTAAAGGAGGTAAATATTCATAATGCAAAAATGTTATTGAAAGTTTAAACTTGCCAGGGTGTATTGTAAACCCAGCTCCGATACAATCATTATATGTTGCAAAAGGCATCCTAATAAAACAAAAAGAAAATAATTAGTGCTGCTGCCAACGCCTCGTGATTTTGGACAGTGAGGAAGAAGTGCTAATTGATCTGTCCTCTGCTGTGTGGGGGATAAAATATGTAACTGAAAATGCCCCTGCTGTCCCAGAATGAGGAGGACATAATGAACTCTGGCTTGCCAGATTATTCTGCCACAGTGAAGGTTTGCAAAGATAAATAAACAAATTAAATAGCTCTTGTCTGGATTTTCTAGTCAGCTTTCATTACTGTAAGGATGGATGCAGCAAGATAAATGTTTCCTTTTTACTTCAGGACTGAAAGGAACACGCATTTCCCTGCTGCCTTTCAGGTTTAAGCTCTGAGGCCCATCGCCTATTCTTATTCACCAACTGGAAAAGATTCGTCTGCAATGGTCAGTTTGATGTTTTCTGCTCAACTCCCCAAGTCCCAATTTGAAGTCCTTCTCTTCCACTTAAGGAGACATTTCATTTTTCCTTTAATTTAAAAAATGTTCTGAATGCAAAGCGACATGACAAGGACAACTTAGGTCGCCTACTATGAATTCTGTGTGTGTGACACCGTTCAGGCTGTGTCAGCAGACGAGATCAGTTCAGCTAAACTAACAAGCTGCCAAGCAGCCACTTGGGGGGGAACGTTTTAGGCACGCTACATGTGTCCAAGCCAAAGTCAGCCCCAAACCTAAAGTGACTGCAACAAGCCCTTGGTCTTAAAATGGCCCAGGGAATTTAATCTTGTTAAATAAATTTGAACTGGGCAGTTATCCATGATGACCCAATGGAAAGTCCTAGAAAAAAATATCTTTAGCTGAGTGACCCCGTCCAGTCCGAGACCTTTTGCCTATCTTAGCATCGTTACTGGCAGGGACAGGAAAACAGCCTGCTCTCCCCATTCTTGCCTCTCATTATTCAAGGCGTCTTTAGCAAAACATCAGGGTAAGAATTCACATGGTCCACACGGTGAACCACACACAGAAACCTCTGTGAATCCTTAGTATGGTGGGAAAACTGCTTCTCAAGGAATGTGATATCTTGGAATGTGATATGAAATAAAGAAATTCCCAGTTACTCATTTATGAGGAGTCAACAGAGGAATTGCAGAGCCAACAGAAATCCACAGAGTCTTGTTTTAATGACTAGTTTGCAAAATAAATATTTAATCCAAGTTTCTACTAAAGGATAAAAGAAGTGTCCTCTACTATGGACTAACCCAAAGGGAGATAGTAAGAGATTCCAGGCTGGGCAAGAGTCCCAAATGATACGCAAACAGAACGGTGAGTCAGCACTTGAGGCTGGCTGATGCAGCCACCTAAACCGTATTCTGACCGTCCTAGCAAAGCAGCATTTCAGCAGTTATCAATAAAAGTTGAGGATTAAATAATGAGTGATATAAAATCAACTCCATTCAGTTATGAGAAAAAAATATCTCCCATTCTTACACCATTAACTTAAAATTTCCTTATGTAAAAGGGAAAAAGCTAATCAGTCATGTATGGAAGATAATGATAGCTATCTTAACCAGAAAATTAAATAAAAAGAATACTGACCCTCCACTTCTGAGGTGAGATGGTGAGGAGGTGGTTCCTTGGAACATTCCTTGCTCCTTGATTTCACTGAAGCCTCCATCACGAGTTAGCAGAAGTGGGTGACTCTTTAAGTGGCCAATGGCATTTGATTCTGTTAAATAAACCCCATTTATTTTCGTCACAGAGTCCCCCATCGTAACTGTTTCTTTGGATTCCACTGTCTTCTTTGCTGTAATAACCAAGAAAATGTTTTGTCAAAGCACTTCTTACCTTAGGAGTCAGCATTTTTCAATGTTACTTTCCAATCTAAGAATGTATATGATTTTAAAAGTCATACATTGCTTATAATCAAGCCTGGAATTTTACAGTCAAAGCCTTTCTGAGCCTAAACAAGATTGGATAGTTAAGTTCGTGAACTCAGCCTAGAAAAAGCGCCACACACCTCCCTGCTGAGCGTCCCTGCGGTCACCTTCCAAGTGCTCCCCGGGGAAGCAGCGCCCCAAGGCCTGTGCCTCGTCTACCCTTCAAAGCAATTTTGGAACTCTTTTCTGGAATGGCCATCAGAGCCATTGTCATAATTTTGACCATTAAGTTCATGAACTCATTTTAGGAAGAGAGCTACATATCTCCCTGGTGAATATCACTGTGGTCACCAGATGACCCATGGGAGAGTACTCTAAAGGTGACCACAGTGATATTCAGCCACAAGGGATGTAGCACTTTTTCTAGGGCGAGTCTGTGAACTTAATTGTCTGACCTTGTACAAGACCTCAGCACTATTTTAGGCTTGATACCATCAATTCTGCAGGTAAACATGCATAAAAGTGATGCAATTAGCTTAGAGTCTACTTGACGGCAAATACGTGACTTTAGGGTTATTCACTACCTAGTCCATGTCAGTACTTCCGTGTCCTATAACGATAATTCTTCCTCCTGAATTTGATCATCTTAGAGATTTTTCATTCAAAAAATATTTATTGAGTGCCTCCCTAATGTCAGGCACTGTCCTAGACAAGGATCCTTGCACTGGTGTCAACGCAGAGATCCCTGACCTCATAGGGCATGCATCCTAACAGGTATAAGCAGACAATCAGCAATTTGCCACAACAAATAAGGTTTATAATATGTTATAAGGTTACAAGTACTTTGACAGGAAGCAAAAGCAGAGACGTGGAGACGGGTGCAGGGGATTTGGAATGGGGCCAGGTAGCACCTTTAAATAGGGGGGCCCAGGGAGGCAGGGCGAGCAACCTCTTACTGGAGGAGAGGCTTTGAGCCATCGGATGAAGAGGGTCAGCTCTTCAGGTAGAAAGACCAGCTGGTGTGGAGGTCCTAAGGTGGCGGTGTGCCTGGGCGTTTAAAGAACAGCAGGAATGGAGCAGGTGAATGGGAGAAGGGAGGTATGCAATGGAAGGGGAAGTCCACTGAAACGTTTACAAGACTTTCTAAAGAGGAGTAAGATGGAGTTGCAAGAAGACCACTGTCTCTGAACTGAAACAGGTACTCTGTTTACAATGCAGATCCTTAGATAATACACAACACTCCGTCAGCAAGTTCACATGAGGAAAAACTTAGCATCTTATCCCACACAAGTCTGGGATAAAACATTTTGTCACAGGAAATAAGAGAGTCAATCTCCCAGTGTGTGGGGTGAGCTTCAAGTTTTCCCAAAAATGACTCAAGATTGTCCTTTCTGCATGTTTAGAAACAAATAAACCAATAAAAACTAGCAATGACAAACCCATCTATTCTACCCCCTCTGACCAAACTGCTTGCTTTCTAAACACCACATTTTAAAACTGAAAGGAATCTTAGCAATTGACTCGTCCAAACTTCATTTTTCAGATGAGAAGACTGAGAACCCTAAAGGTCACAGGGAGAGAGCCAGGACTGCAAGGGTGGAGGAGCACAGGCCTCCACCAAGGAGGAGGATGAATCCTCCACCACAGGATTCCATCAAGTGCAGGGTCCCTGGGCACCTGCTCTGTCCTGTGGGCGGGTCGCTCAACCCTTCTCTCACCTCCTTCCATGGTCTCCACCTCTGGGGGTGTGGTGAGAATGAAATGATGTGGCCAGGTAAAGTGCCTTAGAAGATGTCACTAGAAGTTATTGTCATGATTATTATTGGAAACCAAGACTCCTGACTTCTGGTGCAGGCCTCTCTCCGCAGCACGATGCTGCCTTCCATAACTTCACCACTGAGTTGCACAGCACACATTCTGTCTTAGATTACAAAGCATTTTATACAGCCTATTGGAGTCCTTTAGGATTTCTTTCCTTCATTCACTCCATGAACACTAGTTAAGCAGTCACTGCTATGTACCAGGTGCTGCTCACGATGCACAGGAACCTGCGGTGAACAAGTCCCAGCCATCACGGAGCTTCTAGAAGGGAAACACGATCATCCTCACAGGCAGGGGAGCTGCACCCTCTATGTCCACAGTCCACTGGAATGACTTATCAGTTATGGCTATAATGAAGAGCTGCCCTGGGCTCACTCTTACTCCTGAGGATGGCCCCATCAAACTGAGCGTGAACGATGGTGCTCCATGTCTCCCCAGCAAATATTTGCAGCACATTATACTTATCTTATAATGGATCATGGGTCAACTTCACAAGAAGATAGCTACTGGCGGCATCACCACACCATCCAGCTTCACAGCTATTTCTTTGACACCTGCTATGTGCCACATTCTGTTTTAGGATCCCGGGCCACAAATAGAGAAAACCACTTTTCTTTTTGGCCCAGGCCAGGTTTGAACCCACCACCTCCAGTATATGGGGCCGGTGCCTTACTCCTTTGAGCCACAGGTGCCGCCCAGAGAAAACCACTTTTCTTACTGAAGTTGCTAGTGTAATAGGGGAGACAGAGAAGCATATGTATAAAGAGATGTGGCCAGGTGTGGGGGTTCACGCTTGTAATCCTAGCACGCTGGGAGGCCAAGGTGAGTGGATCACCTGAGTTCACAAGTTCAAGACCAGCCTGAGTAAGAGTGAGACCCTGTCTCTAAAAATAGCTGGGCATTGTGGTGGGCATCTGTAGTCCCAGCTACTTGGTTGGCTGAGATAAGAGAATCGCTTGAACCCAAGAGTTTGAGGTTGCTGTGAGCTATGATGCCATGATACTCTACTGAGGGTGACAAAGTAAAACTCTGCCTCAAAAAAAAAAAAAAGAGAGAGAGGGAGAGATAAATGCAGCCCAGAGTGGCCCAAGCAAGGTAATGAGGGGCACAGAAAGTAGAGAAGCCTCCAGGGCTGGAGGGGGTCAGGGAAGTGGTGTCCAAGGAGCATTTTGATAGGTTAACAGGAAACAGAAGGAAAAAGAACGAAAATGTGGAGTCCAAGCCAGCTTCATGTGTGCACAGCCTGTGCTGTCAGGCCGGGGCCCACTTCCAGGAGGGCCTATATTTGGTTTAGTTTAACAATTTTTGAACAAAGTACTCCACATTTTCATTTTGCCCTGGGCCTAGTAAATTATACAGCAGGTCCTGCCTGAGGCTTGAAACAGCATCATGGGCGTGGTGAGGCAGCTGGCTTCCACACCGCTGGTGTACCTCTGATGGGCAGCAGTGAGAGCAGGGCCAGAGAGCATCAGGCTGGGGCCACCACAACACAGCTGTGCACACTGAGGGGCCAGGGCTACACCTGCTAGGCCAGGGCTGCACAAGCCACACCCCCAGCAAATCGGGCCCACCTCCTGTATTTAACTGGCAGACTAAGAATGGTTTCTATGTTTTTAAATGGCTGGGGAAAAACTCAAAAGAAGAGCCATATTTTGTGACAAATGAAAATCGTATGAAATCGCAGCAGCCGTAAATCAACCAATGCTGCCTCCACCAAGGGCAGGGATGAACAGGTGGAACAGAGACTATGTATCGACCACGGGGTAACATGTTTACTACTTGGCCCTTTACAGAAAAGGTTTACAGAAGTTTGCTCCCTTCTGCGGTAGGCAAGTGTTTCCCAAACTGTGTTCCCAAGAGATGTCATGGTCAGGTAGGTTTGTAAAATGCCATGTTAAATGAAAATTAAGCAGGTTTCTTTTTCTTTTTTTCTTTTTTTTTTTTTTTTGAGACAGAGTATCACTATGTCACCTTCAGTAGAGTGCCATAGCATCATAGCTCACAGCAACCTCCAACTCCTGGGCTCAAGAAATTCTCAGTCTCCCTAGTAGCTGGGACTACAGGCACCCACCACAACGCCTGGCTATTTTTTGTTGCAGTTGTCATTGTTGTTTAGCTGGCCTGGGCCAGGTTTGAACCTGCCAACCTAGGTGTATGTGGCTGGTGCCGTAACCACTGTACTATAGGTGCCAAGCCATAAGCAGCTTTCTTTATCAGAAGTCTTATCTAATGCTTTAAAATGCACATGTGCTCACACTTTGTGAGAGGGTGAGGAGCAGGCAGCACTGCCCTGACTTATTTAAATACTGAACTCATTTTCCAAAGAAAAGCTATTAATATTTTGCCAAAACTGCTCCCTGGAATTCCTTGGAACTGAACTTGGCAAACATTCCTGTAGGCAC
>NW_003852397.1:5286220-5313040 GCF_000181295.1 Otolemur garnettii | reverse complement strand
AACCCCAAAACTCTTGGGCTGAAGCGATTCTCTTGCCTCAGCCTCCCAAGTAGCTGGGACTATAGGCACCCGCCACAATGCCTGGCTATTTTTTTTTTTTTTTTTTTTTGAGACAGTCTCATTTTGTCGCCCTTGGTAGAGCGCTGTGGCATCAAAGCTCACAGCAACCTCTGGCTCTTGGGCTTAGGCAATTCTCTTGCCTCAGCCTCCCTAGTAGCTAGGACTACAGGCGCCCACCACAATGCCCAGCTATTTTTTTGTTGCATTTTGGCGGGGGCTGGGTTTGAACCCACCACCCTCAGTATATGGGGCTGGCGCCCTACTCACTGAGTCACAGGTGCTGCCCATGAGCTGATTTTTTTAAAACAGAGACAGGTCTTGGGGTGCAGTGGCATGGTCATAACTCCTGGTAGCCTCAAACTCCTAGGTTCCATTGATCCTCCCACCTCAGCCTCCTGAGCAGCTAGGACTACAGGAGTGCACCATCAGACCTGACTCATTTTTCTTATTTTTTTTGGTACAGATGGGGTCTCACTACATTGCCCAGGCTGGTCTTAACTCCTGGCCTCAAGCCATCCTCCCACCTTAGGTCCCAAAGTGCTGGGATTACAGATGTTGAACCCACTCTGATTTTTATTTGCTTCCTGACCTCTTATGCTTTATAGGACACACACACAATCTGTTTTCATGGTCCCTGGGATAAAGGGGTCAGGCCACTGCTTACAGCCACGTCTGGTTGGGAGCTTGGCATCCTTGGCTCTGCTGGTTGTCCTATGGGCTGAGGGCCCTTATAGACCCCTGCAGCCCACTGTAGTGCCCCAGTGAGCTGGGGGCAGGTGTAAGAGGAGGCAGACAGGGAGGAGGTGAGAGGCGAGAGAGTTGGTGTGCAGTGGGGGACAGGAGAATGCAGGCTTGGGTCAGATTTGGGAGGCTGTGGGGGCTTAGGGATCAGTGAGAAGGTGGCAACTGCTGTGAGGTCTCTGCCTGGTTTGAGGCCACTGCAGCAGTGCCACCTGGAGCCAAAACCCTACATGAGCACACAGCAAGTAGACTGTCGGCCCCACAGGGATGACTGCTCCCATCTCCACCATGTTTATTCTCTCAAACCAGCAATTCCAAACCTGACGCCACACTCTGGGCCTGCCTGTGGGGCAGTGCCAGCTACAAACACTGTCACACTGAGTGAAGGGACGACCTCTCCAGCCTCAGTTACCTAACAAACCTTTTCTAAACAATAGAGTGACTCCGAAATGAAACCCAGGGACGCTCCTATTAAAACGGCAGTGATCCCAAGTCAGGAGGGCTCAAATGTTTTTAATAATTGGGCAACACATTTTAAAAATAACAGTGAGTTTTTGCTGCCACTGTAGTGCTGGGACTTCAGGGGTAATCCAAAGTGCAGGTCCAATGCGAAGTGACTGGACCACTTCAGGTGAAGTGGGGCCACTACTAACAGTAGATAGAAGAAATACGACAAAGTCAAGCATTAGTGCATCTCAGAGGTGTGACACCGTCCTCAGATGCCAGACAGGGCAGCCCAGAGCAAGGTGCCCTGGGAAGGAAGGAGCCAGCCGTTGGAGAGGCACTGAGGAGGACGGCATGCAAAACCCTCATTTCCGCTGTCATCGCCACATCATTGTCAACAGTTCAGCAAGTGGCAGGGTTTTCAATGCGAGCTTGCAGGAGTTAAGCACAGAAAGTAGGCAGCACTCATGCTCCTAAGCAAGACCACAGGATAAACAACAGCAGACACCTTCACGCCGGTCCTGCCATCCTGTAGCAAGAAGTGCCCTCAGCCCCAAATCCTGGCCTCTCTCACCCTGGCAGGCCTCTTGCTCCTACAACTGCCAATCCTTGCTGATCTGCCTAGTCTGACCTAAGACCCTGGTTGTGGAACTGCTGAAAAGTTATTCGGATTTTTCTTATGCGCAGCTGCAGTTGAGAACTGCTTTTGAAGGGAAAACATACATGGTGTTGCCTTACGTAAGCCTGCCCTGGCTCTTCCCTGCAAGGGGAACCCAGCCGGTCCGTCTGCCCTACTCTGAGGCCCTGCAGAGCTGTCCCGCCTCAGCTCTCTCCACCTCCCCTCAGTCAACGGCTTTCCAGCCACCTGGCCTCTGAGTCCTCCACACGAGAGGAGAGGCTCTTATCTCGGGCCTCTGAACTTGCCTTTCCCATTTTGATCCACAGGTTTTACGGGGCTGCCCCTTCACATTATTTACATTTCAACTCAGAGGTCACCTCCTCAAAGATAGCTTTCAGAGCCACCTGAGCTAAAGCAGATTACCCCTGCCACAGGCACGCTCTATGCCATTATTCTGTTTATCTTCTTCAGAGCATTCATCAGAACTCAAATCATCTCATTTGTTCAAATCAAATTATTTGTTCCCCTACTTATTGTCTGTCTCTCTTCCCGAGACTGTAAGCTCTCTGAGGGCAGGACTGTTAGCCCAGAATAACAACTGGCACTTAGTAAAGTAAGACTGTATTAGAAAAGCAGCAGACTGGCACATGACGGTAAAGCAAGCTGCCTGCAACACCTCCAGTCATGGTATCACAGGTGACGTGAGCACCCTGCACTTCCTCTGTCTCCTTTTCTCCTTGGTTCTATCTCTTCATCTACATCAGAGATCAGACAGGCAAACGGGTGACACAGGCAGGGAGTCCTGGTGAACTGCACACCACACCCTGGGCTTCAGGGTTGGTACTACCCAGCTCCAATCACTTCCCATTGGACTACACAGAATGGACACTCAGGGCTGCCAGATTTTCTGATGTTTCACAAGAAGTCATAAATCTGAATTCTTCTATGAGATTTTTCTACTTTTTGAATGTTGGCAACTAATCAAAAGAAAATGCTTGTGGCCAAGCGTGGTGGCTCACACTTGTAATCCTAATACTCTTGAGAGGCCAAGGTGGGTGGATTGCTTGAGCTCAGGAGTTCAAGACTAGCCTGAGCAAGAGCAAGACCCTACCTCTACTAAAAATAAATAAAACTAGCTGGGCATGGTGGTGCATGCCTATAGTCCCACCTACTCCAAAAGCTGAGGCAGTAAGATCATCTGAGCCCAGGAGGTTGAGGTTGCAGTGAGCCACAATAATGTAATTGCCCTCATGGCTGGGCAACAGAGCAAAACCCTGTCTCAAAAAAGAAGGAAAGAAAAGCTTGTATGTCAAACAATTATGATGTTCAGATGGAGACATGTAATCTCTGGGATCTCTTTTCAGACTGTTAACCTGATAACAGGGTTTTCCGGGCTAGACAGAGCCCCCCATTTTTCTAGGCCTGAGCAGGCTCAGGTCCAGACCACATCTCTAGGTACAAATAGGTTCTCTGCAGACCACATTCTCTGGATGAACACACTCATAAAAAGCAGCCTGACCAGTGTCTCCCCTGGGCTGCCTCTCTCAGAACAGACCCTACTGCTTCTCCCAGAGCAGAGAAATGTGCCTCAGGCAGGACCATGTTCCTACACAGGGACAGTTTTGAAATTAATTTCTGCCCATAGGCCCCTGGCCAATTGTGACATGTGGCAGAAATACATTCCATCTCCCTAAAACCCCCTGCCTGCAGGATAGCAAAAGCAGTACGTCAACCCTTAGACAGAAGGCCCAAACAGGCCTCCCTCTTGGGCTCCCCCTTTGCCATCATGGAGGTTTCCTGTCTTTCTTTTTATCTTTCAATAAACTGTCCTTTCACTTACTCCCGTGGTCCATGGATTCATTCTTAAACCCTGGGACCAAGGACTTGGCAGATACAGAAATTCCAGCTACAAGACTGTCTCTGTCTTTCTCTGACTGTAAACTTATCTCTCTTCATCAATCCTTGTTGACTGAGGGACGACCAGTTCTATCAGCTTTGGGTAAAGTAGTTTCAAACTTTTTTGACAACATATAGTATGAAATTAATTTATAATATGACCTGAACATACCCTGAAGATGCAAGTAAAGTCTCTTGAAGCAATACTTACCCTTACTACAGGTAATGTACCCTGACACTTTCTATCACATTCTGTTCTACTTAATTTTTTTTAAATGCTGGTGTGAGCCACTAAATTGGTTGTCATCCCACTAATGGGTCCTTGCAGGCAGTTTGGAAAACCTTTAGTATGCCCTGGATGGTGGTTGATTCCAGTTGTTGGTGACACTGCTTAGGATGTGAGATCTTTCCCAGGTTTAGATATTCAGCAGCGATTCTGTGGCTGTAGATAAAGTCCCATTCAAGTATTGTTTACATATTCACATGGGATCAGAAAGGTATTATCAAAGAGCCAAGCTTAGTATACATTATAACAATCTTGTAATTCCCATTAGTTTTTTAATGAAATTAAGAACTCTTTGAACTCTAATTTAAAAATCACTTATTTCTGGTATATGTGAACCATCCATGAGGAAATACTTATCCTAATATTCTTTTCCTATCATATTGTGTTTTTTAAAAACTGTGATATTTAGCTAGTTTTTATAAATGCCCAGAAAATATATATTAACAGTGTTTCTTAACCAGCTTTTGCCTAATATTAACTAAGTCTTAATTAATATAAAAATAATCTGGGTTTAGAAAAAAATCATATAAAATAGCTTTTGTGTGCAAATTCAAGAAATATGCTGGAGCTGAAAGGATGCTCCATGGCCTTACAGTCAGTGGGAGGAAGGGATCTGTCCAGCAGAAGGGCTCCCTGGGAGGCTGCCCTGAATAAGCGAGCCCGGGCACTGCTTATTCTTCTAATCTTCGCAGGGTCCACGGGTGGTTTAGGAAAGGAAAAGCAGTTATCTTCATCTGTGGGAGATGCTGGAACTTTGGGTTTCTGGAAAGAGATCGTATAAATTTTTGGTATGAGTTTCTGGGTCTCAAATAAGCCTCACTACCCTACAGCTGGCTCTGACCCTTCCAGAAGAGCACCAGGGCCTTCTGCTTGGTTTCTTCCTAGGCTCCTAGTTCCATCTCCTGTCTCATTGGCCCATCTTACTTAACATGACATACGGTATAATTGTTTGATCAATTATTTTGTATTAACTACTCTGCTGCACTGCTTAGCATATTTGAAAAAAACGTATCCACTTTGGCAAACAGATATTATCCATATAAGAGAGGGTAAGATGTATATATTTATTTTTTTTATTTAAACAGAGGGTCTCTCTCTGTCACCCAGGTAGGAATACAGTGGTTATAATCATAGCTCACTACAGCCTAGGACTCTCTGGTCTCAAATGATCCTCCACCTCAGCCTATTGAGTAGCTGGAACTATAACCACGTGCTTTATAAACTATAGTATTAAATATAATATGTTCGATGTACTTTGCAAATTTTTGTGCTTAATTCAGCTCAGAAAATACTTACTAGGCCTTATATGTGCCAAGAATTAAGTGGAATATAAGTGTTCCCTTTACATATTTTAGACTCTGAAATGTGTAAAGAATTTTTAATTTAGATTAAAATGTCACAAAAAATAAAAGGAAGAAGTTGTCTTAGACTTAAATGATATAAAAATGTTTTATTTTTTACATCTGAAGAATTCTGTACTGATACACCTCCCCCACCAAGGGTGCTGATGTTAATATATGCTTAGAAAAGGAACACTACTAGCAAAATTCTAATTCCTTACAAACTTAAAAAAAAAAACACCTACCACACAAGGGTGGGAACCTGTGGTCTTCTGATTTCTATTCTTTTTTAAGCATCAAAGGAGGCAAGAAAATCTTCACCCCTTTTACCAAAAGGATTTGTTATGTAAAATTTGGATTTAGTCAAAAGGCTGCAGTTAAGTACCAGGAAAGCCTCATGTTTCCTTAAAGCCACAGGTTCCCCATCCCTTACAGGGGACTAAGCTAAAGGCCTTTGTTGCCTTGTGGGTCTATGCTTCCTGCCTCTAACTTCGGTACACTTATTTTCAATGAAAGAACAAAGTTAGCTCAGCATTTTTAGCTCTCAAACCAAAAATAATCAAGGTAATGTTCCTAAAATTATTTCTATAATCTGTGAAATGGGTGGCTTACTATCCAATAAGTTAATCAACAGATTTTTTTTTTTTAAATCCTGTGTGAAATTCAAGTTGTATCATTTGGAAAAATGGATGAAGAAATCTATCTCACATGACACATAACCTCAAGCACTTTTCCTAACATGCAGGAATAGATATATCAGAGTTCTCCTTCCAAGAAGTTGCTTATTTCAATAATGATGACATTCTTTGAAATAACTTTTTTTGTTCTAAGAGACAGGGTCTCACTCTGTCACCCCAGCTAGAGTGCAGTGGCCTCATCATAGCTCACTATCTCAAACTCCTGGGTTTAAGAGAGCAAGCCTCCTGCCTCAGTATCCCAAGTAGCTAGACTACAGGCATCTGCCATCACATCTGGCTAATTTTTCTAGTAGAGACATGGTCTATCTCTTGCTTAGGCTGGTCTCAAACTCCTGACCTCAAGCAATCCTCCTGTCGTGGCCTCCCAGAGAGCTAGGATACAGGTGTGAGCTACCACACCAGGCCCCGAATACTTGTTATTTATTCTTGTTCATTTGCACTCAGAATCACTTTATGAACGAGACCAAAAAAAAAAAAAGTATATGTTGCAACAGTGGAGACACAATTTCCTAAACACACTTAAAAAGGGGTAAATAAAATATTAACCATAATATAAAAGAAAGACTAAATCACTTTGGGATCGAACAGACTGGGAATAACACCTTCTAGATATGTGAACTGCGCAGGCCACTTACTTCTCAGAACTTGCCCAGCTGTAATACAGTGACAGTAGCCTCCTTCTTACAGGGTCATTGACAAAAGTACAATTCCTGTTACAGAAGTTCAAGAAATGCTAGTCCCCTTCCCTATACAAGTCACTCACCCTCATCAGATTTGGTTGCAAGTTACTTTTAACTCTTCTCAAAAGTCAAGGCCCTAGCCTCTGACACAACCTTGCTGGAATAAAGACACTGGATTCTGAAGTGTCTATTCTGAAAGAGATAACACTTACCTACGTAAGTTTTGCTATATTTTGCAATAATCATTTTACCTTTTAGTTTCTTCAATTTGTTGCAAAATATTCATAGGAATGTGACTTAGGCCAAGAAGCTAATAGTAACAGAAAAAGTCAGAGTGTAATATGGAAAACAAGGGCTTCATATGTATTTAATAATTATAAATGGTGGAATACACAGGACAATCTCAATTCTGAAGGGAGATATGAGGTTTTCTTAACTCAGTATGTCTGTATATTGCAGGTTCCCTTGAAACAGAAACAAAGATCAAGAAATCTGCCAAATAATCATAATGCAGTTAAAAGAAATGGCTCCTTTTATAGACACATGGACCAATATTAATGTTTTGGGCACTAAATAAAAGATCTTATGAAAAAGGAAATACAGTTTGGAAAGCTAAATTTTCCCCCAAAGAGAGTAACTGAATTATCTCTGGAGGGTGAGATAAAGCCCCACAACTGCTCCGTGATAAAAGGCATTCTTTTCTTAGTGCAAAACCAGCAATTGTTTGTAATGATGAAACTTTAGTTCCATTTTACTATTGATCTTTAATGATTTATTCCATTCAAATATGTATTGCACTGGACTACTTAGAACAGGTGTCCTCAAACTATGGCCTGCGGGCCACATGGGTTTGCCTAGGACATTTATCCGGACTGCTGGGTGTTTTTGCCACCAATGCCTCTCCTGCTTAGCAGCTGACTTGTCCTGGGGTCCGCAGTCCAGCCCTCCAACAGTCTGAGGGACAGTGAACTGGCCCCTTGTTTAAAAAGTTTGAGGACCCCTGACTTAGAACATAAAGTGATAGAGGGAAAGCATTCTTCATTCTCCAAGAGAAAACTACTGAACAAGCCAGTAATCTCTTGCATGCCAGGTCTACAAAATGTTCCTCCACTTTGTGGAGCAAAGTGGCATTTATGAAGAAAACCAGCACAAGCTTTTCCTTAGACAATTCTGTTGGCTGGGCGCCTGTGGCTCAAGTGGCTAAGGCACCAGCCACATACACCTAAGGTGGCGGGTTCAAATCCAGCCCTGGCCCACCAAACAACAATGACGGTTGCAACCAAAAAATAGTCAGGCGTTGTGGCGGGCGCCTGTGGTCCCAGCTACTTGGGAGGCAGAGGCAGGAGACTTGCTTGAGCCCAGGAGTTGGAGGTTGCTGTGAGCTGTGATGTCATAGCACTCTACCCAGTGTGACAGCTTGAGGCTCTGTCTCAAAAAAAAAAAAAAAGAAAGAAAATTCTGTTAATTTTAGAAATCAGAGAATGTTGCCAGTAAGGAACTCATATAGACCTGTGGTAGGGGGCGATCCATGTGAAGAAAAGCACAGTTAAAATAATTTTATCATAAGGACATATGCACTAGATTATTTATCGCAGCTCAATTTGCAATTGCCAAGATATGGAAACAAGCTAATTGCCCTCAACTCCGGAAAGGATTAACAAACTGTGGTGTATGTATACCATGGAATGCTATTCAGCCATTAAAAACATGGAGACTTTACATCTTTTGTATTTAACCTGGATGGAACTGAAACACAGTCTTCCCAGTAAAGTATCACAAGAATGGAAAAGCAAGAATCCAATGTACTCAATGCTAATATGAAGCCAGTAGATGATCTAATTCATACCCACGTAGGAGAAAAACTCATTTCAATTCAAGTTGGGGGGGAGTGGAAACTTTGATGGGGGAAGGGGCATGAGGGAGGTAGAGGGGGCATTTGAGGTGCTCCCACTGAATGGACACAATGTGGGGTATATGGCAAATCTTTAGGGGATAGGACATAACTACAAGAGAAACTCTACCTAACAAGTTCAAATATTGTGAGTTGGTTGTTGGCGTCCTCATATTAACCTGAAACTAAAAAAACAAAAAAAGGAAAGCAGAGTTGGGTCAAAGCAGTGTTTTTCCTTCACCGTTTCTGACAGGAAGGGTAAGTTCCATTGGTGAGTCACATGCCGAGAGTGACTGTGGAGAGGAGCCCGGAGCACCTGTGGAGAAAATCAAAGTTACAGCCTGTGCACCCAGGATGGCCACCTCTCAAAGGCTGGGTGCTTGGGAGAATTTTCAGTATTTGCTTTCACTCCCAAGGTGGCTTTTCTTGCATGTGTGTGATTACACGTGTGTTCTGCTGCTTTACAAACTAAATCGTGGGCACCTTTCTGAGGTGGATATTCCTGACTCCCTTTTCCAGTCATCATGTAGGGTGGGAGAAGACTCCACCTGGCCCTGCAGAGGGACTGGGCCAGAAGCTGGTGGAGGGCCACAGAGCTGGGGTGATCCGTGGCCAGTTGAAGCCCATTCACGGGACATTTAAGCTCTCTGCTTGTGTCCTCCTTCACGGGGGCAGAGCCCGTGGCTCAGTGAGTAGGGCACTGGCCCCATTTACCGAGGGTGGCTAGTTCGAACCTGACCCCAGCCAAACTGCAACAACAAAAATTAAAAATAGTCAGGTGTTGTGGCAGGCGCCTGTAGTCCAAGCTACTTGGGAGGCTAAGCCAAGAGAATCGCCTAAGCCCAAGAGGTGGAGGTTACTATAAGCTGTGATGCCACGTCACTCTACCAAGGACGACAAAGTAAGACTCTGTCTCTAAAAAAAAAAAAAAAAAAAAAACAGCTCAAATCCATGCTGTTAGAAGAAGACAGTAGTTTCCCTGGGGAGACAGTGGCTCAGAGGGGCTATCAAGAAGATATGATCTACTTGATAACGGGGTTAATCATCTATTTTTTACTTTTTGAATGCTGGTCACTAAGTGTGTTTCATTTGCGTAGATTTAACAAGCTACACTCTCGAGACCTACTACTTTGCTGTATGTTACTAAAAAGTTGAATATTCTTCTTTATTCAGGCTTTTAAAATATATATATGTGTGTGTGTGTATATATATATATACCTGACTAGGTATACCTGACTAGGATTTGTAAGTTAGAAAACAGAAGAATTCTGCTTTGATGATGATAATGATGAAAGACAAAATTTACTGTTCATTCACACAGTCATACCTCTTTTCTAACTTTATACAATCAAAGTAAAAGGAAATTTTTTCTGTGTAAATACATTTGAACACCACTAACTAGCATGGCAGAAAGAAAACAGTAATAACTGCCACCCAACGGCCCCAGGTCTCAGAGCTCTTGTGGGAAGGTAGGGGAAAAAAGATGTACCTGGCACATCTGTAAAGCAGGTAGATATAAATGTCAATGGAACATTATCACTTATGTGCAAATCACAGTGCTTTTCCCTCTGCCTGGCAACCGTAGGTACTAAGAGAAGTCCCCCTGAGCCAGTCGGGACAGTGGCCAAGGCCTGAGCAATCAAGAACCAGGAGCATCAGCCTCTCCGTTATTCTCCAACACCCGGGCTTCTCTGACTGCAGGCAGCTGAAAGGTGTTGGAGAGTACAGGCCAGAGAGGAACAGGAGAGAGAGAGAGAAGGTAACTGTCCAAAAGCAAAGAGTGTATGTCAGGCACAGTGGCTCATGGCTGTAATCCCAGCACTCTGGGACTCTGGGAGGCTGAAACAATAGAATCACTGGAGGTCGGGAGTTCAAGAACAGCCTAAACAAGAGCAAGACCTCATCTCTACAAAAAATAAAAGCAAAAACATTAGCTGGGGGCGGTGGTGCACACCCCTAGTCTTAGCTGATTAGAATACTGAGGCTCACTTCAGCTCAGGAATTTGAGCTATGATGACATACTGTACTCCAGCTTGGGTGACAGAGAGAGACTCTATCTCCAAAAAAAAGAGCAATCTAAACCAAACCAACCACACAAACAAAGAAGACTTTAGCTAATCTGTTAAGCCCAGGAGCTGAAATGGGCTGATCACTGGGTCCCCCTTCCTGACTGACAGCTGGTTGAGGAATTATTAAAAGGCAAACTAGTCTGAGACAGTGTCCCAGATTCAAAAAGTGCTGAGATTTAATTAGTTAGGACGGTTTCAAAACCTCTTGCAGAAACTGTGTCCTTGAACCCTGAGCCACTCCCCTCCACTCTGTCTCCTCTCTCCCCAGGGGTCTCCTTCTCCCAGCTCCTCTCTCCAGGGTTCCCTTATCGTCCAGCTTCGTCAGGTTAGTGGTTACCAGAGTCAAAAGCCTCTTTAAAGGAAAGAAGGTGGAGGGCAGTTATCATGAGGTTAGTTTCAAAAATTTTTGGCTGGGAACCCCTAACTTTAATTATTGTTTAAAATAAAATGTATTTAAGACCCTTACATAAGCCACCATCACAAAAAAAAATTTCAAACTAAAGTGATAATTTTACTTAACATGCGGATTTCTTAGACTACTTTTACTTTGAACATAGCACCTAGCTATTCTGTAGGAAAGAAATTTCAGTTCCATGCTGCTAAACAGAGGTAAATGCCAATATTACCTTAGCCCAACACCTAATCCTGCACCAGTTTCACAAGCACCAGGTTAACTCTAGAAATAGAGATTTTTAGGGAAGAGTAAGCCCAAATCAAGTGAGTCCTCTCCCACCCTGCTAACTACAGTAATATCGAAAGTAATTTATAGGAGTCAAATCACAGAATCATAAAGCAAAGAGCCACTCTACCATAAGGTCGACCCACTGGGCTGCCAAACTGAGCCCTCATGCCATAGCTGGCCCAATACCCAAGTGGTTTCCATGATCACACATGTAAGAAGCCATGTGTCAATCATAGCTGGCAAATTATTTATTGCATATTGGTTCACGTTTAGTATTTGAGGGTCTTATTTTTATCATCTGCAATATAAGAACAAGTGTTGTCTTGCTCATAGAGGCAGTCTAAGAAGTATTTAAGAACTGAAAACTACATCTTGAGTCAATTAAGGTCAGGAACTATAAACATGGACTATACATTAAATGATATTACTGAGTAATGCTAATTGTTTGAACTGTGACGATAGTATTGTGGTTATGTAGGAGTCTGCCCTTGTTCATAAGAAATGTATACTTAAATTTTGTGGATGAAGTATCATAATGTCAACTTATTTTCACATAGTTCATCAAAAGCAAACACATGCACACATACACACACATACATACACACACAGACAGTAACAGAAACTGAGAAGCAGTTTGACTAATAGCCCAATCCCATGCAAATCTAAGGAGCCAGTATCTCCAAATTCTTCTGGTAGCAGAAGTATAAAGGGTGGGGTGGCTAAAATAAGGAGGTTTGGCTGAAACTCTGTGTAATTCCTTTCCTCCCAGCTCCATGCAGTAGCTCTCCTGAGCTACTGAGCCCAGGAGAAGACAGAAGGTTTATTCTTTAAGCAGGTGAAACAGAACATCTCTAACTCAGGTCAATAAGTAAGGGTACCATTATAATAAGCAGCCTTATTGTTGAGTGGCAAAGTGTTCATCATAAATATGGATATTAACTGAATATGTTTTCCTAAATGCTAGCCATTCCCACCTTCTTCTTACACCTGGCTCTTAGAAGGTAGCAACTGGCTTTTAACTTCCAGAAAAGAGCTTGGAAGACACTTGTTTACAGGGAATGTGACTAGCCAATAAAGAAAGCCCTAAAGATACTGCTGCTGGGTGTCAGCAACTACACAGCCCAGCCTGGGTAAATATCTGCTGTAGGTTGACCAACCGTGCCTATATGTTCCTACTATTGATAGCAGCCAAACAAGCAGCATGAGCCTTTGGTATAAAAAATAAACACAAAAATGCAACAGAGATTGATTAAAAAGAGAGAAGAAAACTTAGTTAAATAAAACTATCACTAACAGATTCAAATAAGATGCTGCAATCATAAAACAAGAACATAACACTACATAAGAAGAGATTATTTACAAAGAAAAACATTTTTAAAAATTACAAACATTTTTAAAAATTACAAACATGATGGCAGAAATAAAAATAACTCAATAGGCTCGGCGCCTATAGCTCAACCGGCTAAGGCGCCAGCCACATACACCTAAGGTGGTGGGTTCGAATCCCCAGCCCGGACCCGCCAAACAACAATGACGGCTGCAACCAAAAAAAATAGCCGGGCGTTGTGGCGGGTGCCTGTGGTCCCAGCTACTTGGGAGGCGGAGGCAGGAGAACTCGCTTGAGCCCAGGAGTTGGAGGTTGCTGTGAGCTGTAATGCCACGGCACTCTACCCAGGGGGACAGCTTGAGGCTCTGTCTCAAAAAAAAAAAAAAAAAATAACTCAATAAAGGGATTAGAATAAAGTCTCTTCTAAAATAAGATGTGAAACAGAAAACAGAAAATAAGAAAACTGAAGTTCCAGTCCAGGAGATCTTACACCTAAGTAATAGAGTCTAGAAAGAGCAAATGGAACAAAAAAAGTAGGGAAGACGCTGTCAAAATAATGTAAGGACATTTCCCAGAGCTGAAGAACATAAGATTCCACATGGAAAGGGTCCTTCAAGCACCCAGTGTGACAAGTGAGATTGGACTCACGCAAAGGCTCATTGTTACGAATTTCAGAACACTGGAAACAAAGAGAAAAATCCTACAAACTTCCAGAAGGGAAAACCAGGAATCAAAGTCTCAGATAATTTACTTCCCATGCATCTTTTCTCAAGAAGCCATGGGAGGGAATGCTCTACCAAATCAGGGTAAATGAAGAGAAAGGACTTGGGATACAGGAAACAGGAAAAAGCCAGCACAAGAGGAAGGAGCTGTCTCCCCAGGATGATGGTGGGGGTGCCCGAGGAGAGCTCTGCCCTAGGTACCCAGGGCAAGTGGTCTGACAGGAAGTGAGTCAATAGAATACTGCACGTGCCTGACTATAAAAGGAGATTTGGACCACAGGAGAGGAGTTTGGGGTTGAGACAGCAATAACACGAAACTGAAAAAGCAAAGCAATTATAATATTAACACCAGGAAAAACAGACAGTGCTGCAGGAAGGGAGACGTAATCATCACTAGCCATCATTAATTCAAGGCTCAGCTATGAACAGAGTTAATCATAGAACAAGCAGATCCAACCGCGGCTATGGGATACCTCTATTGCAATAGCGGTGGGGACAGGAAGGGTGAATGTGTCCTGAAGGGAGGTAAATAGCTAAACCTTCGTCTTCCTTAGCGGGAAGTCATTAGATAATTTCTCAAGCTCACAAGTCAGAGAGCAGCAAGACAATGCGGGACTTAGGAACTTGGAAGGATCCCAAAAGAATGCGTCAAAAGGATTTAAGGTGAAAGCCACTGGGGAAGGGACAATGAAGAAGGAGGGGAAAGGAGACTGCGGGTTCTGTTGGTGGTTTTGTAATCAATCTCTGACTATACACATAAGTCTATATTATATATCAACTTCCCATGCATCTTTTCTCAAGAAGCCATGGGAAGGAATGCTCCCATGTAATATCAATTGTAGATATAATTTTTGTACATACAACTGTTAAGAAAATTATATCACTTAAAGAAAAAATACTGTGAAACATTGTTTACCAAGTTACTGTATATTTTTAAAATTCTTCATTATCAATCTATAGGTAAATTATAGAAGTGTTTCGTTAGATATTAACTGTTATATTTGAAAAACATAAAAGAATCTGCCTCCGTATCAAATTATTAATACATTTAGGTCTACGTAATATATGCTATCTTAGCACATGCTGATTTCAAGTATTTTTGGCCAATTTCATTTCACCATATAACATAAATTACTGGTGGTAATATAAAGTACTCACCAGCTCTAGTGGACTGAGACGTGTGCCAGAGATAGGCCTGGAATCAGATGACTCAAAACTGGATGCATGTAGGCTAGCACAAGAGATGGTGCAGAGTATTAGTTTGTGAAAATTTAGTTCTTTTATTTCTAGCATAGGTTAGTTAACTCTAGCTGAAAAACAAGGAAAAGTATCCAATGCATAAGCTTTGAGGAAAAAAATTTTTAATGATATAATATTTAAAACATTTTATTAACAAGACTTGATTACTTTAAGAAGAATGAAAAATACTGAAGAGTGAAAGAAGAAATTATACAGTGATTTTTAAAAAGTTTTGTTCATATCATTTTATAAAGGTGGTATAACAAGTCCTACAACCATTTCAACTTCCTGAACCCAAAATTTGGAACAGTTTTAGGAACCTTGAATAAGAATCAAACTTAAAAAACAAAAAAAACTATCTTGAAAATCAATGTAATCCATCACACCAACAGGTTAATAAAGAAAAATCACTTAATCATATCAATAGATGCAGAAAAAGCATTTGACAAAATCAAACACCTATTCATAATAAAAAAATTCTCAGTAAATAAGAAATAAAAGGAAACTTCTTCAACCTGATAAAGAACACTAAAAAACCCCACAGCTAACACCATACTTTATGGTGAGAGACTCATGGAGTTTTCTCACTAAGATGAGGAACAAGGCAAGGATCCTACCTCTTACCATTGCTTTTCAACACCCTACTACCTAGAGCTAATGCAAAAAAAAAAAAAAAGAAAGAAAGAAATCAAAGGCATACAGATTAGGAAGGAAGAAATAAAACCATACATGTTCATAGATGATATGATCATGTGTGAAGAAAATCCTAAAGAATTGACAAAAAGCTCCTAGAACTAGTAAGTGATTTTAGCAGGGTTGCAGGGTTCAAGGTTAATACCGAAAGAAAAGTCTGTCACTTCTCTACGTACCAGCAATGAACCAGTGGAAAATGAAATGAAAACACAATACCATTCATATTAGCACCTCAAAAATGAAATATTAGGTATAAATCCATGAAAATATGTTAAGATCTATATGAAGAAAACTAAAAAACATGGTGTAAGAAATCAAAGAACTAAATATATAGAGAGATGTTCCACTTTCATGCATGGAAAGACTCAATCTTGTCAGTACGTCAGTTTTTCCTAACTTGATCTATAGATTCAATGCAATTCCAATACAACCCCCAGGAAGTCATTTCATCGATATGAACAAACTGATTCTAAAGTTTCTGTAAAGTGGTAAAAGACACAGAATAGCCACCATAATACTGAAGGAGAAGAACAAATTTGAATGACTGACATTCCCTGATTTCAAGACATACTATAAAGCCACAGTGATCAACAGAGTACAGATCTATCAATAGATCAATGGAATAGAAGAGAGGGCCCAGAAACAGACCCGCAAAAACAGAGTCAACTGACTCTGACAAAGGAGTGAAGGCAGGACATGGAGAAAAGGTACCTTTTCAACAAATGGTGCTGGGACAACTGGACATCCACATGCAAAATAATAATAATCATCATCTAGATAAGGACCTTACATGCTTCACAAAAATTAACTCAAAATGGAACACAGACCTAAATATAAAACACAAAACTATGTGACTCCTAGTATATAACATAGGAGAAAGTATAGATGACCTTGAGTATGGCAATGACTTTTATATACAGCATCAAAGGCTATATATAAAATTCATGAAAAAAAGAACTGATGAGCTTGACGTTATTAAAATGAAAAATTTCTACTTTGTAAGACTCCATCAAGAAGAAGAAAAGCCACAGACTGGGAGAAAATATTTGCAAAAAATATATAAAATAAAGGATTATTATCCAAAATACACAAAGAATTCTTAAAATTCAACAATAAGAACACAACCCACTTAAAAAATGGGCCATGTCCTTAACAGATGCCCGACCAAAGATGACATACAGATAGCAAATAAGCACACTGAAAAGATGCTCCACATCATATGTCATCAGGGAAATCCCAAGTAAAACAGTGAGGTACCACCACACACCTATTAGAATGTCCAAAATCTAGTCCTGACAGTATCAAATGCTGGCAAGAATTCAGGGGAATAGGAATTCTCATTCATTGCTGGTGGGAACGCAAGCATGGTTTAGCTACTTTGGATGATAATTCAGCAGTTTCTTACAAAACTAACATACTCTTACCATATGATCCAAAAATCATTCATCTTGGTATTTACTCAAAGGAAATGAAAACTTATATCCACATAAAAACATGCACATTTTTCTAAACTATAAGCTTTTGAGGAACTATACCTTGTTTAAAAGTTCTTCATATGTAACTGCCAAATCTTGGAAGCAATCGAGATGTCATTCAGTAGATGAAGGGATAAATAATCAGGGTATATCCAGATAAGGAAATATTATTCATTGCCAAAAAAGCAATGAGTTATTTGAACCATGAAAAACCATGGAGGAAATTTAAATGCATATTACTAAGTGGAAGACTCCAGTTGGAAAAGGCTACATACTATATGATTCTAAGATTCCAACTGTAGTATATGACATTTTTAAAAAGGCAAAACTATGAAGACAGTAAAAATATCAGCAGTTGCCAGGGACTGGGGGGAAGAAGGGACTGGGGGAGGGGGGGGATACACAAACAGAGCAAAGGACTTTTAGGGCAGTGAAACTACTCTGTATGGTACTATAATAGTGGACACATGTCATTATAAATTTGTCCAAATACATAGCATGTACAACACCAAGAGTGAACCCTAACATAAACTATAGTCTTTGGGTGCTAGTGATGTGTCAATGTAGGTTCGTCAATTGTAACAAATGCTGGGGGCTGTTGATAATGGAGGAGGCCGTGTATGTGTGGGAGCAGGGGATATATGTGAAATTTCTGTACTTTCTACTCAATTTTACTGTGAACCTAAAACTGCTCTAAAGATACAGTTTATTAAAAAGACTCAATTATCTGTAACTACAGGGTGCCCCAAATGTCACCATATGTACACACATACAGAAAATGGGCAATAGTAGCTAACTGTACCTTTATTTACAAAATATTTCTCTACATGTTGATCTATAAACATTAGAAACATAAAATATAATATTGGTTTGTTAATTTTCCTACTTATGGCGCCCTTTGGGACACCTCGTGGAACTGAGGGACAATGTAACCTGATACTTCAATAGCTGAGTGTCCGTGAAAGTGAAATGTCCTGTACCTGAAGCAGGAAGGAGGCCTATTTTCTGGTGTTCTTGAAGATGCAGGTCCAAATAATTTTCTTTGGTCGTCCTTTGGTGTAAAAGGTCTTTCAGTTCGAACTGTTCTTAATGCATTTCGGGCTTCACTTATGATCTCTGCACTGGTCTTCTGCTTGGACACTGAAGGTCGATAGAACGGATCCAGTTTTTCTAACTTTTTATCATTTGGAGACAGCATCTTTCCTTTGGAAGTTAAATGTTCTTCAGATAGACACCACACTCTGCAAATATATGATTAAAATAAACCAACTATTTTTAATCCAGTACTTTAGAAAGGTATGGTTAAACCCATCCATATAACTAAACCATACCTCTATATTAAGCTTAAAAAAATCAGAAATAATTTTTAATTAAAAAATCCACCAAACAAAAGGATGAGGGAAACAGCTCTCAAAAATATAGACTACAAAGTTGTGCCTATACACAACTAGAGGAGAAAAAAGAAACAGACCCAGGATGAAAACAAAACCTAGAGAGAAGAAAGGTTAATCGCAAAAGACAGACTAGGAAAAGAGGATCATCTCTTATTCTTTGATTCACAAAAAACAGTGGAGTTCTCTTAAAATTTGTAACTGAAGTTTCCTTTGTTCCCTCTGCCCTCCAATTTTAGACAGACAAGGCCTGTAGCCAAGCGACATTTGCTTTTACAACAAAGAGCATGTTTCAATCAATTTATCCAAATCACCTTCAATTTGACAGTGTCCTAAATCAATAAACACCGGATAGGAATATCAAATAATCCTTTCCCAACCTACCTTCCTCACAAGGGCCAGGAAAATGCAAATTCTTCTCAAACGTTGGTGTATCCCATGGAGACAAATCTAAACTTTAAAATAGTCCAGATTTTAAAAAATTCTAATTAGTATAGGGCATTAGGTGTTCATATCTAATGTTAACAAATTAGGTGTTAACAAATCTTTAACACCCCCCGGCCCCAAATACTCTAACCCCATAAAATCTCCTTTCTCTAGAGAGACGGAGTTCTACAAATTATTCACATATTTCAGCCGGCCAAGTTTGGAATAAGTTCTGCAAAACAGAAAACTGGTTTGTGACATACGTCCAAGGAAACTAAAAAGATTTCATCTCTACAAGTAGAATCAACAGGTGATTCCTGTTACTAACACAAAGAAATGACAAATGACACATACCCCCATGACCCCGATTTGATTAATTCACACTGTTCTGCATCAAAATAGCATATGCACCCTACAAATATATACAACTACATTTATGTACCCATAATTAAAAATTAAAATTTAAAAAGGTGATTCCTTATACAAACAAGGAAGATTTTCCCTATTATGACTCTATACATTGAGTTGCTACATAACAACAGACAAGAACATTTGTTTTTGTTGTGCCCTGCCCCAACAGTTTCTGAGGAAAAGAATAAGGCAGAAACTATAAACAATACGTCATTCTTTTCATATGAAAAGGAAAGGCGTTGAGTTAAAAAAGTAAAAGGCACTCCTGCATGAGAATACAAAGAAACAGTGGTAAAGCAACCAAATCCTGGAGTCAGGCTCTCTGATAATTCTCAGGTATGTGACCTTGGACAAGTCCTCTGAAGTCTGTAAACTCCAGTTTCCTTATCTGTAAAAGGTGGGTAATAATCATTGCCTTATAGGACTGTTCGAAGAATTAAATGAAATAATTCATGTAAAGTGCCTTAGCATAGTGCTTGGCCCTTGAAAAACATTAACTATTACCCATGTTCTGTGTGCTAAAGGGATACAGTAAAAATTTCTCCCATGAATGTAAAATTGCATCTAAAAAAAAATTGCAGAAGAAGGACTGTTCAATGTTTTCACACATTTTTTGAGTTTAAATATTTAAGTTGGGGGGTGCTTTCCTTTACAAAACAGATAATTTTTATTAAGTATTTCATTGAATATCAGCTATGCCAAATCAACAGCAACAACTAGCCAGAATCTTACAGAGTAACAGAATAGGACACAAATAAAGGGTGGTACTTTTGCTTTTCAACCAAGGTAAAATAATTCCAAAGCAGGGTGATACGTAAGACTTGTGGGAATAGAACATAAAAGGTATTATGTACGATGTATTTTAAAGTACGTTAAATATTGTTACACATACACTCTAACTTAGTGAGGCCCTATCTGTTGCTTAGTAAAGGGCAGGTCACCACCTGCTTTAACAAAGCCCCTTAGTCTACCACTCTCTCATGCGACACATTATTACTGTTAAACACCACGCAGTTGGCTAAGCGTTCACTGTATAGAAATACAGACAACCGCTCTTGACCCCCGACAGAATGCAAGGGACGCACACTGTCATCACCTCCCTCTTCCTTCCCTGGACAGAAAGGTGGACCACTACCGGACGGGGTTCCCAGAGAGACGCCTCACCTCCCTCACGGACAGCGGTTCCCCCACTCCCTCCAAAGCCCGCTCCTCCACCGGTCCAGGCTCAGGCAGAGCGCAGCAGCATCCTCACCCCGAGCGTCCTCCGGCCCTCCCGCTTTGCTAGGCCGACCGGCGTCTCCATGGTAACCGTACACAAACTACCTCCCACCGCAGGCCGGGACGCCAGCCCGCAGAGCCAGGCCACTTCTGGACAGGCGGAGCGGGCCGGGGAATGAGTTTAGAATGGGCGCAGGAAAGAGGGCTTCCGACCCGACCCAAAGCACCTGTGATGAACCCTGGAGACGGTAACAGCCGCCGACGTCAGGTCATCCTCCGGCTTTGGCTAGGATGCTGCCGCTCTGAGAGCAGGCGGAGCGGGGCGGGGCCGGGCGGGGAGGGGCGGGGTGGCCTCCGAGAGCCCCTCGGCCTCTGGGCCTGCGCCGCTCCCGCTGACGCATGCGTAGAAGTGCCGGGGCGTGGCGTCGGCGTTGGTGCGCGGCAGAGTGGGAGGAGCCTGGCGCGGCCCGGAGGTTGTGAGTTGGACGACCGGGTACCGCGAGGGCCCGCAAGCCGCGAGGAGGAGGAGTCGCTGTGCGGCGTCCGCTTTAAAATCAGCAATTTGCAGAACCGCATTCCTTGAGCCCCTGCAAGAGCTCGGCGCCTCTGTTAAATATTAATAGGCGGGTCGGCAGCTTAATGCTTGCGGGTGGGAGTAAGGATTTTCTGGTTCAGGCTGTGTATCTAGATAACCTGGAATGAGTTAACCTCTCAGCTTCCTCTTCTGTAAACTGTAAGGAAATAATTGTACCTAGCTAGGTCTTGAGCTGTTCGGAAGATCGAATGAGAAAATAGTGTAAAGCGCTATGCACTTTTAAAACACAGTTTAACAGTGTTTTTATTAATAACAAGCTCTTGCGTTTGTGCAGCGCTTCAGAGTTGGCAGAGCATTCGGTATCTTCTCTTTTAAAAGCCTCTCTGCTACTCCGAGGTAGGCAGCCTCCTGTTTCCATTCTCAGGAGAGGAACTAGGGCCCTGAGGTCTAGTAAGTGGCAGAATGAGATTCAAGTCTAGGTCCCTTGTGGCCAATCATTTTTTGTTCATGCATCATCACGTTTGAATGGAAAAAGAACCATATTTGTATGTTTCTAGTTTAAATTCTGTTCTCTTCTATTAGACCATTCAGCAACACTTTACAGTGTTAAATGCAAGTGTGATCACAATCACTCTTCATTCAGATTTGCTCCACGTTTTGTTAAGTACGGAGATTTTTCAGCTGAAGTGTTGTTATCAACATTAGGGAAATAGCGCGTCCCTTGGTGTTAAGTAGTATCTTGTAAAGAACAATTTAAGATATTTTTGAGCACATACTATGCGTAAGACACTGTACACTGTGGGAAATGATAGTAACCTGAACTAAAGCAATGTAAATATTCTTCAAAATGCCAAATGTGATTTTACACATAGCTGATAATAAATACTTAACAAGTGATTGGATAATTTTAGGAATTGAAACAAAATACAGTACTTGGTGTTCTTCAGGACTGAAATCTTTTCCAGGGACTCAACATGAATTATGTGCACAAGTGCCATTTGCTGGTCAATGGACCCCATTGTGCAAAGGGACCCTCGCCTATTTCATATCAAACTGAGACTAGTCTTTTGAATCCACAACTTGTGAGATGTGATAAAATGCAACTTTATTTTGGTCTCTTATGGTCATTTTAAAATGTATCCAATGTTGGTTATCTTTCCTGTACCTTAATGAAAAGTTGGATAAAGACCTTTAATTTTCTGCTCATTCTTAGATAAGTGATAGTCTTGTAGCAACTAAATCTCAACTGCAGTTCCATTTCAATATTATACTATTGGATGCAAGTTATAAACAAATGTATCAAACTTCACTCAAAAGTAAGCCTTCCTCCCCTATCCCTCCCCAGGTTTAAGGTCTATAGTTGGCCTTCCCAGGAGGGATGCAGTAGGCTTAAGCTCGCGCTTCCCCTATTCACTGGACTAGAAGCTCTTTAAGACCCAGTTTCTAAATTGCTTTCATTTGGAACGTTTCATTTCTATTGTCTTAATAGGGTCAAAGTGGACAGAGTGGAGGAGAAGGGCAGGTGAGCAGGTGGAGCATTTCTTCTTGGAGCTGAGTGGCTTAAAGCTTCCTATGCTGGCCTATAGTTAAAGCAGCTCCTGCGGTCTTTCCTGGGTTCTTCAGCGTTTCCATTGATGGGGACCTCTCTCCTGGGCAGGTGGGTGCAGCACTAATATGCTGGTTGCTGTGACTCCTTCTCTGCCCCACAAAATCCAGAGTTCGCTCTAGCTTCCTCTCCCCTTTAGACAGATCCCAAGAGCAATCCTATATACCTGGTTGCCCTACTGACGACAGCATAGGCCTATCCCAGTGCAGCCCCTTTCATGTTGCCACAGGATGGAGTTTTAGCTTTGCCAGGAGTAAGTTGGGTTCCAGTTCTCCAGGAAACCTAACTACAGTCTTTGCCAGAGGCCCCAGGAAGCGCCTCTCGCTGGTTTGAGATGAAGGAGGAAGCACCCCACACTCCTTTCTCTGAAGAAATTTCCTCATGCATCCCCCTCCTCCACTCTCATCCCTTATTTTTAGCCTCAGCATGGATAAGGAGTCCAGAATTGTGGGAAGGGTCTGTATGTTTCAGTGTAACCTGCCCAGTAGACACTCTGCCTTACTTTCACTTGGAACTGATGAATATACAGTAACCATGTCGTTTGAAAATCAGTCTAAAAACCTGATGAACAAGCATTTGCTAGCTATGGTCTTGCACCCTAGAATCTTGATTTAAAATAGACCTCATAAGCTTGCTAATGGAACCTCAAGCTAGCCAGCTCAGTTGGCCAGGAAATGTCTGCCAGGCAAATGAGAACAACTGAAAAGAATGATAAGGGCAGAATTATAGGAAGGAAATATTTGAAGAAATAAAGCTACCCAGCTTACCTCACTGAAGATATTATATGAGAAAATATTTAGGGTCCCATAGCTGTGGTGTATTATATTGACTTAAACTGTTTCTCTAGAGTTATCCAATGGCTATTTAACAAAATTTTGCATAGTTAAGTTTTGTAGATGGAATTATTTTAGAAACAAAATTGTTGACGTGTTTTATGTATCTTAACGAGGAAGACAAAATATAAGTATTTGACATTTATAAAATGCTTAATAGTTTCTAAATTGCTTTCATTTGGAACATTTCATTTCTACTGTCTTATTTGGAGTTTATAACAAGCCTGAAAAATACTTTGGGGATTATTATCCCAATTTGATAGTAGGGGAAATTGAGATTCAGAGAGGATGAGGGATCTGCCCACAGCTAGTAAAAGAATGAGATCTGGTGTTCCTGATGCCCAGGTCCAGTGTGCCATTTTGCCATCGCACATTCCTAATACAGGTTTTCCGGCTGAGGACTCTCACCCACAGTCTTGAGAGGTGCTTCATTGGCTGCTGAATCTAAGATATGCTTGTTTTTTTCTCTTTCGTGAATTGAGTATGTGCTGTGTGGGACTAAGGCTTTTAAGAAAATTGTAAGAGTCTTTGTATTCGTTTGAAACTGCCTGCTAGATTTCTAGATTTTGAACTAAAGTGAGAATTATATAGGCAGTAGGTTAGATAATGACATAAACTTGTGCACTTTCAGATGCAAAAATATAACAGAATGGCAAACTCTTGGATGGTTTTTATCTGCACCTTCTGCTAGTAGATTTTACAACTTATGTCACAATTTACATCACATACCTCCTATTTAATATCCATAGCTTGTCCTGATTTATCTATTAGATATATTCTTGAAAGAAATACAGTTTAAATAAACACTTCCTTAATGCTCACAATTCTCCCCAATGATTGTTACGACTACAACAGAGATGCGAGTCACAGGGGAAAAAAAATGCTTCTGGCATGGAATAAAAATGACCAATTTAGAATTTTGATATTCAAGACACTTTCTGCTTTTGTCAATATAGAATCTCGGTGCTTTAATTACATGTATCACACAATAAATATAGTGTGAGGAGTTCATCAAATTGACAGCCTATGCGATCTTTGCATACAAATTTAAAAGCCCAAATACATTAAAATGCAACTTTGTGGAAATTTACAGTGCAATGAAAATTAACTCACTCCATGGAACTAGATTAACACAAGACTGGAATTGTCCTGAAACTTAATAAGCTGAAAAGGTTACACAGACTCCTCAGTTTAATGGGGGCTCAGCTGTTCCGGGTGCACCTTAAGTATTGCTCTACCTGTAAGCACATTTTCCTTACCACTTCACCTCTACCACCCCAGGGCATGAGCTCTACTGGGCAGCCAAGTTGTGACTGGGATGCTAAGGAACAAGGATCTGTTTAACTACTAGTTGACTGTAGAGTTTCTAAGTGCCTAGAATTTCACTGGAGGGGAGGAGGTTCTAGTTTTCAGAGAGTGAGTCCGCAGGACTGTCACTGTTTATTGCTTCGACCTGAACAACTGCTGCAGTACCTCCTGTCTGTTGAAAGACACCACCTAAGACCATCAGAGGTCCAGTATTCTCTGTCCAACTCACCATAAACTATTCATAAAGTAGCATGCCTGTATCTGGGAATCTTTTGGCTTCAAATTATAGAAAATCCCATCAAATGTGCTTAAAGACCAAAGACATGGATTGTTTAGTTTAGCAATAACTCTGGAAGTGGGCAGTTTCAGGGTTGGTCCTAGGCTCAGGGATCAAGGAGGGCCAGTCAAGTGTCCCCACACGGTCACAAGATGGCTGTGGCAGCAGTGAGTCGCGCATTGTCACGTGACAGTGTCAACGTGAGGGAAGAGAGAGCAGGGGAAGCGCCGTCTCCGCAGGCTTCTGCACTGGGGAGGAAAACACTTCCTAGAAGCCCCTCAGCTCTCTTGCCCTTACATCTTATTGGCCAGTCCCTGATGGAAATGAACGGGATTACTACTACTGAGGTTGATTTAGATCAGCCCAAGCTCATCCCTTAGGTCTGGGGAGAGCCCTCTCTCTCTGAGCACTTTGCTGCCACAAGCTCAACCAACCTGGAGTTTTGTTCAGCAAGGAGGGGCAACAGTGGGTGGGTAGCCGCCAAAGATTGCCACAGTGGTTAGGGTGAACTAATAAAGAGTAACTCCTGATAATTGAGAGATTTTGTTCTGCCCAACTGGAGCAAAAGAACTATAGGTGTAACGCAAGGCAGGGTGTTCTAGTGTGGTGCTAACTCCTGAGGTGAGGCTGTGGTCCCTGTCCCACTATTGCTCGATCCCAGCTGCATAGTAGAACCACCTGGAGAGCTTCAAAAACCATCTCAGCCCCGCACCCACCTGGATGCTCTGATTTGGCTGCTGGGGGAGGTGGGAATACAGGAGAGTGGAATCAGCACTTGTTTTGTTGAGTTGCTGAGGACACTGCAACATGCAGCAGTGAAGAACCCCATGCCTAGTGAAGGCCGGAGCACCTCTGTCTGAGAGCCTCAGCCGGGACCCAGTGGGAAGGAGAGCTGCCAGATGAATCGTCGGCCTCCGGAACAGAAGGAGCAGAGATGAAAAGCCCTGTCTTGTGGGCTCATGGTGCTGTCCTTCCTCCCTCCTGTCACCGTGCCATCTTGGGCACTTTATACATCTAGTCTCCAGATGGCCCTTCAACCCTACTCCACTCTCCTCCTGCTCCAAATTCACCCCACACGCAACAGCCAAGGCGAGTGTCATAAGCCTTAAGCGAGTGTCATGCCTCCCCACTCCACTGCTCGGGAGCTCTCAAAGTCTGACCACTGACCATGACATCAAATCTTAGATCCTCCATGATTTGAATGACAACCTGTATGTCTATCTTATTATCATAACTAGGATTTACTAAGGGGTTATGTAACAGGCCCTGTGCTAAGTGCTTTGCTTACTTGAACTCATAACTCTTCTGACCCTAAAGTATGACTATTATCCTCATTCTACATGTATAGAAATTGAGGTTTCATTTCTTTACTTACCCAGGCCACAGGTGGTGAAGATACTGGCTCTAGGATTGAAGCCTAAACACACCACATACTCCAGCAAATCAGACTGCCACCATTCCTGGGACACTCCCTGTATCTCCCCAGCGCTGTGCCTTGGCTTTGGTGGTCCTCCCCCACGACACTCAGCAAGCAAGTTTACTCAGCCCTGGGCATCTACCTGGAAGGATTGCAAAGACGAAATTAGCTGGGAATAAATAGTCCTGTTTTATCTCTGCAAGGCTCAGAGGTGAAAAGTTGTGATACGAACAGGAAATATCATTTTGAAAACAAATAGGATGATTAGCCATGACATAGTATGAATACACTAATTTTTGTCTGAAACTTGAAAACCAATAGACTGATTTTAACTGCCCAGGAAAAGTGGGCTTCAGTGCTGGCAATGTCCCAAGCAGCTCATTCTCTGTCAGGAGTGGAGAGTCCCTGGCTCCTCTGGTATCCCGATGCTCCTGTTACTGGCTGCAGCTGTCCCAGGGCCCCCACTGGTCCTGCCTTCACTGCCCTCTAATTAGGCAGTGGAGGCCAAGTCCCCTCCTCCACTCCCAACTGCCCCC
>NW_003852397.1:5277667-5286086 GCF_000181295.1 Otolemur garnettii | reverse complement strand
GTTACTCACCAGGAGCCACCCTGAGGCTATCTCAGCAATGAGGAAGGCCCGTCCTGATTGGGGCAGCATCGTTTCATGTCGCCAAGCACTTGGTACAGAAGGCCCTGTGCAGAGATCCTGGCTTTGCTTTTAAGACCCTTACAAGAAGATGAATGTCCCTGCCGGGAGTTTACAAAGCTGCTGCAAACTTTCTTGGTCATCCTTTTTTTCATGGTGTATTATACTTCTTGTTCATTTGGGTCACAGAGGGGTAAACTTTGAGGAGCATAGAGTGGAAACGCTAAGCTGGGTGGCACAGTGAGCACCCTGAGAGTGGAGAAGTCCCCTCTCTCGCTCTCTTTGGGTGTCCTCAATGCAAGAATGGCAGCTGGAGCATATAGATAAATATTTGTAGAATAAATGAACAAATGAATGTGAGTTTGAGTGTTGTAATGAGTAACCCTTATGTACCAGGGTGTAGTTCTCCTGACAGCCACCCACAGGACCCCCTGGCCTACCCAACCCCAGTCTCCTGCCCGCTGTTCCTGGAGGTGTCTGTGGCTGTGCCATCTTAACTGTGCCCAGGAATAAGCCCGCTCCTGTTGCCCTCTCCATCCATCTCGAGAGCCCCTCACTGCCCCAGCTGTGGTACCCTAGCTTTGGGAGCGTGTGGCTCTGCTGCCTTCCCTCTGTGCACCCTGGGGTGGGCATGGTGGGGCGTCCTGATTCTGTGTCCACCTCATCACTGGGTATTGAGGCCATGCCACTTCTGCTGAGAGTCTTACACAGCCATTCACAGAGCACCCTCAAGCTCTCACTCGGGCCTCCCTCACTTGGGCCTGGCTGCGGGGCAGACCCTTCTGTAGCCCTCTTTTTTTTGTTTTCTGGTCTCTCCATTTCTCCCTCTTCCTTTTCCAGCCACCTGCAGGGGTCACCAGCCTCCCAGATGTGCAGTCAGCAAGGCCCAGTGTGAATGCTCTGGGAAGAGCCCGGCTGAGGAGTCTGAGGTGAAGCCTCCCCCTTCTGCACCTGACCACTTTTGTGGTGGGGGAGAAATCCCCAGGGCTGCGTGGTCTCAGTGTCTGGATCGGTGAAGTAAAGTGGGTCTGTGCTACCATGTGGAATTTGAGAGAGAAAAAGCGAAGACAAGAGGCAGCCTGTGTGACACGCACGCAACTGAAAGATGCCCCAGCCCAGATCAGAGAGCAGAAAGGCTCTGGTGTTACCCAGCATCCCCCCCCCCACCCCAACATAAACGCTCGCCATGAAATGTAGCATGTGAGCTTTTGCATTTTTTCAAGCTTTAACCATAGACTTGGGGCTGGGCTGTGCACTGGAGGGAAATGCAACTGAGGTTGGAGTAACCCTTCACGGCAGGACAGAGGCCGCAGAGTTTTAAGGGTCTCCAAGTTGGAAAAGGAATCAAATTCTCTCCTCTCTTCAGTTTTCCTCCTCTCCTTCCTCCTTCTCTTTCTCTTACTCTTTTTTCTTCCTTCCTCCCTCCCTTCCTTTTTTTCTTTTTTTTTCTGTTTCTTTATGTCTTCTCTTTCCTTCCTCAAAAAAGTGTGAGAACTCCAAACACACTCCAAAAAAGTGTGTTTCTGGTGCGTCCCTTCATCCTTTCTGGTTTCCTGATTACATAGGCTCTCTATTTCGGCATGGTGGGGAATCATCTCTTTCATTACGTTGTAGTGAGGCCTTCTTTCATGACATGGGGAGCCCAAGGGACACTTTCCCCTCTCTCTTCCCTGTTCCCTTTACATGATCCACAGTGATATTTCTGGAACAAAATAAAAGATGACTTTGGGGACAGAGGACCAGGACTTGGGAGACCAGACATAAAAGGGCTCTGTCCTACAGAATACACATCAGTGTTGGGGGAGACCTTTTCTAAACATTTTGTTTTAAAATGTATTTTTTTGTTGTTGTTGCAGTTTTGGCTGGGGCTGGGTTTGAACCTGCCACCTTCGGCATATGGGGCCGGCACCCTATTCCTTTGAGCCACAGGTCCCGCCCTTAAAATGTATTTTTTTAATCAAAGTGGAATTCATATAACATAAAATTATTTTAAAGTATGCAGTTCAGTGGCATTTTGTGTATATATACATATATAACACTGAACAACCATTACCTTAATCTAGTTCCAAAACATTTTCATTGCCCCTAAAGGATCCATTAAGCAGTTATTTTCAAATTCTCCTTCCTCCCAGCCCCTGGCGATCATTCATCTATTTTTGGTCTGGATTTACCTAGTCTGAATCTCTCATAAAAATAGAATCAAACAATATGTTACCTTTGCGTCTGCTTTCTTGTACTCAGCATAAGGCTTTCAAGGCTCACCATGCTTGAACGTGTATCATTGCTTTATTTATTTTCTTGGGCTGAATAGTCTGTTAATAACCCAATAATCCATGCTATAGAGACAGCACTCTTTGTTTATCCATCCTTCAGTGGGAGGACATTGGAGTTGTTTTTATGAGGAATGCTGCTGCTATTCACATACAAGTTTGTGTGCGGACGTAAATTTTTATTCCACCTAAATGTGGAATTGCTGTGTCATAGAGTGATTCTGTTTAACACTTTTAGGAACAATCAGGCTTTCTGCAGTGGCTGCCCCATTATACACCCCATCAGCAATGTCTGAGGCCTCCAATTTCTCTGCCTCCTAGCCAGTACAATGTTCCATGCTTTTATTGTGGTCATTCTTGTGAGTGAGCCGTGCTGTCTCAGTGTGGCTTCAATTTCGTTTCCCTGATGATTAAAGATATTGAACATATCTCACGTGCCTGTTGGTCATTTGTATAACTTCTTTGGAGAAAAGTTGATTCAAGTCCTTTGCCCATTTTTAAATGGAGTTGTGTTTTTATTATTGAGGCATAAGAGTTCTTTATATATTTTGGATATTAGACCCTTTTTCATATACATGATCTTTAAACATCCTCACATAATCTATAAGTTTTTCTTTCCATTTTCTCAGTAGTGTTCTTTTATACACAAAAGAATTTTTAATTTTCATGAAGTCGAATTTGTATTTTTCCCCCATGTGTTACTTGGGCTTTTGGTGTCATTTCTGAGAATCCATTTGCCAAATCATGAAGATTTTCTCTTGTTTTAGCTCTTAGATTTCAGTCTTTGACTCATTTAGAGGTAATTCTTAGATGCGGTATAGGTAATGTTTAAATATCATTCTCTTGCATGTGGCTATACAGTTTTCCCTGCTGTTGAAGAGGGGAGAGACTTTTTTTTTAAATTAAATCATAGCTGTGTACATTAATGCAATCATGGGGTACAATGTGCTGGTTTTATATACAATTTGAAATGTTTTCATCAAACTGGTTAACACAACCTTCACGGCATTTTCTTAGTTATTGTGTTTAGACAGTTATATTCTACACCTAGTAAATCTTACATGTACCCTTGTAAGATGCACCCTAGGTGTGGTCCCACCAATTACTCTCCCTCCACCCATCCTCCCTCCTCCCCTCCTGGGAGAGACTTTTTTTGAGGCAAAAATATGTTTTGTTGCTTACACGTACTTTGATTCAGGACCAAGGGACCTGGAGTAGTTTTTCAGGAAAAGGGGCTAGAAGATCCTGAGGCTGTGAGCTTATCAGAGAGGGAGTGCATGGTGTTTGGTGTTATGTGATAGGGAAACAAAGCCCCTCCTCCTCAGCCAGAACAGCTTTAGCCCACACCTGAGGTGTGGCATGAGAGTGGCCACAATGACAACAGGAGAGGTGGTGCTTGACAGCCACAAGGTCAAACTGCACTGAGGGAAGAGCAATGGTAGCCTGAGGCCACCAGGGGGCAGAACAGAGGTGGGTACCAAGTGGGAATACTTTAAATGGCCACCACCGGGCATGGTGTAGCCAAAGGGGCCTCTACTAGGGGAAGAAAAGGACTCAGAGGACACCGGGTCCACGTTTCCATTGGTAGATGCTTGGAGCCAAAACCTATTTCTGTTACTTTTTGCTTGTCCTCCCTCAGGATGGCACAGGCCTGGAAAAGCAAGAGTTACTATTAATTTTCCTTTTCAAGACACAGTTCAAAAAAAGAACATTCTGTTTTCCAGGACCCTGGCTTTCTGCAAGAAATTCTATACTAGTATTCAAAATTAAGCCATGCTTGCCAAAATGTAAATTTCTCTTGATAGCTATTTCTTTTTTTTTTTTTTTAAGTGACTGCTTACATTTGTAGCAGATAAAATAAGAAGAAAAAGAAGATGTAATTTCTCTAAAAAATATAAATAGCAGTTTTATTTTGGGAGAGGGATGTCACAGAGAATAGATGTAGTTCTGTAACATTAATCTATTTCAAATTTTGAAAATGTCAAGAATACAGTTTACATGTACCCGCCACCAATTTGGTGAACATTTTTCATCATGCACTAAGCAGAACATTTGAAATTAAATGTTAAGCAACGTTCAGACAAATGAGGAAATCCCCTCCCCTAGGCCATCTTTTGACATAACTAGGACAATCCAATATAATAACCCTCTAAAAGGATTAATTCTGCCTAAAACCAGCTCCTGAAGAAAACCACATGGCACTTTCTGAAACATTCTTGATAATGTATACATCTTTATTACACTCACAATCCATGATCCTGGAGCTGGCTCTGTCTTGGAAGACTTTATGACAATGTTGAACAAGGGCATCTTGACAATCAGAATCACGAGAAACTCTCTCTAATGATTAGAATCTGCAAAATAAAACAGCAATAAGGTCCCATTCTGCCTCTCTAAAATATCTTAAACATACCCGTTGCTGGCAATGGTGTAGTGAAACTTGTTCATACATACATTGTTGATGGCAATGCACAGCCATTAGAAATATTTTATGATTCAATGACTTGCACTATCCAAAAGAAAGATAATATTTTATGCCTGATTAATACAAAAGTAATGTTTGAATGTCTCTAAGCTGGAAGCCTCCTAACTATCTAGTGAGGACGGTAGTGGTTAGGTAAAATATATTGTACCCACTGCGTGAATATAAAGACAAAGTAGAGGCATTGAGATATGCAAATAATATGATGTTAGAGGCACAAATAGCTCTGTGGAGGCAGGAGGAGGAACAGAATTGTAAATGCAGTTTTTTCTTCTGTTATATAAAGTATCATTAATGTTGCTGTAATGTTTTTTGTCTAATAAAAATGTTCAATTGCAGGGTAGCTACATTGCCTTTTAGCTACATGTGAAGAGATACAGAGTCAAGCATAGACAACATTTTTTAATTAAATCATAGCTGTGTACATTAAATGCCGTCATGGGGTACAGTGTGCTGGTTCTATATATAATCTGAAATAATTTCATCAAACTGGCCAATATAGTCTTCCTGTCATTTTCTTAGTTATTGTGTTAAGACATTTATATTCTACATTTAGAAAGATTCACATGTAGGATGAACTGTAAGCGTGGTCCCACCAATCACCCTCCCTCCACCCATCTTCCCCCCTCCTCTCCCCTCCCCTCCCTCTCCCCTTTCCCCATATTCTTGGGCTATAATTGGGTTATAGCTTTCATATGAAAGCTATAAATTAGTTTCATAGTAGGGCTGAGTACATTGGATACTTTTTCCTCTATTCTTGAGATACATTCTGTTTTTTAAAACTTTTAAATTTGTGTTTGGCTTGACTAGACTGGTCTGTGATTTCTTCACACAGTGTTAAGTTCTACCTACCCATTAGGCCAGAAGGGGAAGCCCTCAGGGTGTCAAAAAGCCATTCAGTGAAAAGGCTTAAGGAGAGAGAGAGTGAGGGCAGATTTCCAGAGACAGGTCTATGAGCTGTCAAGGAAGCTGAATTTGGCATCAGGGTACAACTTCCGGGGCATCTTTCCTATTTTATTCTCCATTACGTGGGACATTGAGGTGCTCCCTTGATGATTTGCAATGCTGTGTATCTAACAAACACAGTTGCGCCTACCCAGCAGCCATTCTTTACTTCTTTCTTGCAGAATTCCTGGTAACAAACAACAGAACCCACTCAAGGTAGTTTAAGCCAGGAAGAAATTTATTCAGAACATAGGCACTCAGAGAAGCCCTAGGAGGACAGGAAAAGAGGCTTGAAGGCCACATAACCTGGAACAATCCCCAAATTCCGTCACCAAACTGCCCGGCCCTGCATCCACTGCCACGTACCACACACAGGTCAAGCCCAGAATGTCACCACTCAGCTGTCTCTCTCTGAAAACTGAACTGCCCCTCTCTTTTTTTTGAGACAGAGCCTCAAGCTATCACCCTAGGTAGAGTGCCACGGCATTACAGCTCACAGCAACCTCCAACTTCTGGGCTTACTCGATTCTCTTGCCTCAGCCTTCCAAGTAGCTGGTACTACAGGCACTCGGCTATTTTTTGGTTGTAGTCATCATTGTTGTTTGGCAGGCTGGGGCTGGATTCGAACCAACCAGCTCTGGTGTATGTGGCTGGCACCTTAGCCACTGCACTACAGGTCCTGAGCCTGGACTGCCCCTCTTTGATGCTCCTCCACCTACAGTGGACAGTGGATTCTGCCTCACACTCAGTTCCTCACTTTGCTTGGTTCTGAATTCAAGTCTCAGCCAGGTGTGTCCGGTTGGAAGAGTCTAAGGAACATACCTGCTCCCAAACACACCTGCCTACTGGGAAAGTGAGTTCTGCTTCTGTCTTTCACAGACAGAAATCATAATGTGGGAAATTCCTAAAATACGGGGAGCCAAAAAATGTGACAAGCGTCTCCTATTTGCTAACAAAGCTTTACCCAACTTTATCTAGTTGTCACTTTATTCTTCGTGGCCATGAGTTTCTGGGAAGACTGGGCCATTCCCAGCTATGCTGGTTAAGCCGATCACGGAAATTCCCTTGATGGTAACGCATAAAAGAGGCATGTGACTCAGTTGTGACCAATGAGTCACAAAGACATGTCTGCTGAGGGATTTCTGGGGAAGGTTTCTTAGTTCTTAAGAGAAGACACGCAGACAAAATCATTCCTTTATTCTGCCTCTGGATAGTAGCATGTGGGGAAATAGAAGCCACATGCTCCTAGTGACTGACTGACACACTGAGAACAGCAGAGCAGAAAGACGAATCAATAATTAAGTAAACCATATTAATTCTTGACAAATAGTTGGCCACAGAATCAACCACCCTGTGTCCATCCTATCTCGGAGTTACTTCTTATGTGCTACACTATACATTTCCATAATGCTCAGGGCAGTTGAGGTCATCCTGTTACCTGCAGCCTAAAGCATCCTGATCTACTGGGCCCAGCACTGCAGGGATGTTTGTGACAGGCAGGAGTGTCAGGCACCTCCTTGGGCCTGAGCAGCCTGTCAATGTGCATCACTGAAAATACAATGGGTGTAAAGTGAGGCCACACTTGGAAAGCCCCTTCCGAACAGCTCCCCTTCCCACATGTGGACCCGGCATCCATTCTTCCTCTGCAACAGCACCCCATTTCCTTTTGTGGAATTTTCTTTTCTCCGTATATTCAGTGACTGGAAACAACTTGCCCAGTCACTGAGAAGGCTGAAGAGGTTCCTGAAGGTTCCTTCTGGTGCATACTTCCTGTCACTCATGGGGCAGCCAGGGGCGGGCTCAAACCCTAAGTTGAGTCATACCCTTTCTCTCCAGACTTTACGTCTCTAACCAAATGGCTCAGGATAGAAAATAGTGGTGGGTATTCATTCATCCCAGAAAACTCCTGTTCCAGCCCTAGTGTCCGCTGAGTTGTTCCAGCTGCCTTGTTGCCCAAAATTGCCCTGGAGGAATATCTGTTCTGTTTCTAAACCCACCAGGTTTCCAGGAAACAGCTTTCAAAACCTCCCCAGTAGCCTAGCTAGAAACATCCCAGTGCGAAAGCTTATAGAATAAAGAAAACCCCAATTAGAACGTTACAAAAATCCCGTTTTACACTTCCTCCTCTTTCTCAAAGGATTGTTCCAGTGAATTTATACTGACGTGTTCTTTATATGTGAAATCCATCCTATTTCTTCTTGGCTTTCCTCATCAAAATTGGGGTGTTTAAATGACAAAAGAACTCGGCTGATATAAAACAAGCTGGTGAAATTAAACTCATGGAGAAGACGTTCACAGGTGAATCAACCATTTATGAAATATTTATATGCGTACATTTCAGGAAATATTGGCGTCCCAGATCTTTGCTTGTTGGGAGCTTGAGAACAATGATTTGAAATATTTTTTAAGGATTTTATTTTCAGGAACTGTAATAATGATTACCGTGGGACAACCAAGGATAAGAAAAATAGATATTGAAGATGTGGGAGAAAAAGAAAACCATTTCACCTCTTCATTTCAATTTTTTGGGGGGGCTTATATAATTTTTTAAAAATTGTGGTGAAGGGCTAGGCACAATGGCTCATGCCTATAATCCCAGCACTTGGGAGGCTGAGGCAGATGGATTGCCTGAGCTCACAGGTTTGAGACCAGCCTGAGCCAGAAC
>NW_003852397.1:5277158-5277379 GCF_000181295.1 Otolemur garnettii | reverse complement strand
CCCTAAACATTTCAAAGTATTAAGTTCAGTAGATTTTTTTAAAGCTTTTAAAAAATTCCTTGGGTTTATCAAATACATGCTCATACAATTTGCTAACATGAAAACTTGCGAATTTTCAAATAAAACCAAAATTATTTTGTCTGCTCCCTGAGGAAAGATTAGTTATTAAGCTCAATACCAAGACCACATTATAATGATGACCTCTCTTCTGTTTTTGAACA
>NW_003852397.1:5273157-5277084 GCF_000181295.1 Otolemur garnettii | reverse complement strand
AAATGAATGAAAGTATAACGAATCCCCATGTGCCCAGCCCCTGGCTTCAACAATTATCAATATTCTGCCATTCTTGTTCCATCTTTGTCTTTACACCCCCAATACCTAATTATTTTAAACTTTAGTGTTCTTTTAGGTAAGTTTTCTACACAGTAAGATGCACAAATCTTAGCTGTGCAATTTTGACAAATGAATACTCCCAGGTAACCAACACCTCATCACAACACAGGACGTTTCCACCTCCCCAGAAAACTCCCTCCCATCTTCCCCACTTGTGTCCCACTCGGAGGCAGCCACCATTTTCATTTTTTCACTTCTGACTACTTTTGCCTGTTGTAGAACCTCATGTAAGTGGAACCATTTATGTGTCCCTTTGAATCTGCCTTCTTTCACTCATCGTATGTGTGAGTTTTGTCCATGCTGTTCTGGAGTTTCTCCTTTCTTACTGCTGAGCTGTATTCCATTGTAAGAATACACTGAAGTTGGCATATCCATTTGCCGGTTGATGGACATTGATTTGCCTCTAGCTTTTGGCTGTTACGGACATTTTTGCGCAAGCCTTTTTGTAGAGTGTTGTCATTTCACTTGGGTAAATACCTAGGAATAGAATTGCTAAGTCAAAGTGTAGCTCTGTGTTTAGTTTAATAAGACACTGTCAAGCCATTTTACAAAGTGACTGAATCATTTTATAGTCCAACATACAACGTCAACATTACATACCAACAGAGGAAAATTCAAGTTACTTCATGTGCTTGCTGACATTTATCAGTCTTTTAAACGTTGGCCATGCTGGCGCACATCCCGTGGCATCTCGTGTCTTTGTAATTGGTACCGAGGTTGCAGTCTAGGCTGATCACTTTTCCTCTGCCATCAGTTGTATACCTTCCCTTGTGAAATACCTGTTCAAATGTTTTTCCCTTTTAAAAAATTGGGCTGTTCATTTTTGTATTGTCACACTACAAGATTTCTTTTATATGTTCTGACACTGATCTTTGTCAGATATATGTTTTGTGAATCTTTCCAATCTGTGGCATGTATTTTCTTTTTTTTTTTTGAGACAGAGTCTCATTATGTTGCCCTTGGTAGAGTGCTGTGGCATCACAGCTCACAGCAACTCTTGGGCTTAAGCGATTCTCTTGCCTCAACCTTCCAAGTAGCTGGGACTACAGTTGCACACTGCAACGCCTGGCTATTTTTTGGGTGTAGTTGTCATTGTTGTTTGGCAGGCCTGGAATGGGTTAGAACCATCTAAATCCTGTGTATGTGGCTCGTGCCCCAGCCACTGAGCACAGGCGCTGAGCCTATTTTGATTTTCCTAATCGTATCAGATTTATGACACGCATGCATACATTGATCTTTAATTTCCTTTTTTTTTAAGGCCTTTATCAGCTTTTGATATTTGGATTTTGCTGGCTTCACAAAAGAAGATGTGTATTGTTTCTTTCTTTGTGTATTTTCTGAAGGATTTTGTATAAAGTTGGTATTATTGCTTTGTTAAATGTTTGACAGAATTTACCAGGGTGACAACTAGAATGTCTTCAAAAAAATAACAGAATTAAGAAAAAAAAACTTACTAGTAAAAAGGAATTCACCAGTGAAGGGTTTTTTTTTTCCTTTCCATTCTTTCATTTGTTTATTTTTTGAGACAGGGTCTTGCTCTGTCATTCTGGCTAGAGTACAGTGTTGTCATCATAGCTGACTGCAACCTCAAACTCCTGGGCTCAAGCAATCCTCCCGCTTTAACACCTGAGTAGCTGGGACTACAGATGCACCCCACCATACCTGGCTAATTTGTTTATTTTTTGTAGAGATGGGGTTTGATTGCATTGCCCAGGCTAGTCATGAACTCCTGAGCAAAAGCAATCCTCCTGCCTTGGCCTCCCAAAGTGTGGGAATTACAGGCATGAGCCACCACAACTGGCTAGCCTTTCAAAGCACCACAAGGTGCTTTCCCTTGATTGCTGCTAACAGCTCTCCCATTGTCAAGGTGATGCAGAACAAAGTGGTCTGCGGCAGGTGGAATGTGCCATATAACTCTTGAGTGGTGAGTGAGTGCCCTACGTCTAACTCGTTGGCACAAGCAGCCTACTAACAGGCTGATAGCCTTAATTATGAGACAACACCAATAGGAAAGATTTGTTTGGGAGGTGGACAGTGGAATGATGTACGTAAGCCAGTGCTATGTATGCTATATACTGTCCTATAGTAGCTGCAGGCAGGGTGGGAGAAAGGTGCTTTTAAGGATATATTATTTCAAGCATGAAACAAGTTGTTACATTTGACAAGAGGAGGAGGGAGGGTGAATGACAGGAAAAGAGAAAGTACCCCATATGTCTGTTTCTTACATTTTTACATTTCCTAAAGTAACTTCTATCATTATTCCTCTTTATAAATTAAGATTGAGGCTTGGAGAGGTAACTGGCTTGAGTGACTCCAGTCTGTTTCGAATACCACTAGGGCAATGGTTGTAAATTTTCTGAAGTTCAAGGTCAAGTTGCTGGCTCTTTTGCCTCTGATGAATGACAAAGTGGTCACTAGAGGTATTCGAGAGACTCAGAGAAAGTGCCATTGTTTAAAAGTCTCTGTGCTCTGTGCACACAATCTATTAATCAATCAATCCTCTAGTCAGTTAATTAGTTTTAAGTAGGTTAAAAAGCTACTCTTAAAAAATAAAATCTATTCCTAGGAGGCTTATATATTAGTCATGCACATCACTGTACTAAAGATTTTACTTACCGGGTTTTCCTCCTGATAACTGTCTGACAGAGAAGAGAGGCGATGGGGAGCCAGGGGCACTGGGGCAGAGGGATTTGGAGGAAGCAGAGTGGGGCTTTCAGCACCAAAGAGCATCACGGTCTGTGGAGGGCAGGAAGAAGGAAGACGGCGGTTGCTGAGAGGATGTTAAAGCCTCTTTTGCTGTTTTCCACTCCTCTAGGGTCTTTGTTGATGGCCACTCTCACTACCATGACCACCGCTAATAATCTTGCTTGTGATGCTGCCATGGCGAATGAGTTCTTCTGGTCTGTCTTTCTCAACAAAGCTAGCCTCGCTGTGTTGACTCGTGGAAAGAATGGGCATGCTGCCTAGGGACAGCTGGACTATAGGCTTAACGGGGGGTCTCACTGTTACCCTGCAGTTTCGATCATATGTGGCCCACCCATCACAGGCACCATACCAACTGACCCCAAATAAAGAAGTACTGAGGGGTAGGGTGCACAGGCGCTAGGGAACTCAGGTTTTGGTTTTATACACACTATGAAATGTACAGCTAATTGTGTTCACTTGGTCCCCAGGAAACTCAGAGCCAAATTTAGAAGTTCAAGAATTTATGGCATACATTTCTGCATACTAATGTTACTACTGTCTTTATCTCACTACTCACTCCACCCTGATTTCCCCTTTGCCTTATCTCTTTGCTTTTAGTTTCATATATCATGTGCATTGTATAAAGCCAACATAAATCCTTTGGGGAGTAAGGTGGGGAAAATAAACAAGATCTCTTCAGATTATCTTTTAAGACCCTGAGTGTGCATCTTTATTTGGCAGGAAGAATTGGAGCTATTTGGTATCCTTTGTCAAATGAATTGTGGAATAAACTCTGAGCCTTGATTTTAAACAGGAAAGCAATTTTGGTTTTTGTTTTTGCAGTTTTTGGCCGGGGCGGGGTTTGAACCTGCCACCTCCGGCATATGGGGCTGGCACCCTACTCTTTTGAGCCACAGGTGCTACCCCCAATTTTGTTTTTGGTAAAGCAAATTTTAGATGTAAAATGGTCACCTGCTCACCTCAAAAGCTAAATCTCCTTCAGATTTTTTTTCTTTGTGGATTTTTTCTTATCCAGACCAAATTGTTCTATTAGCCTTTTAAATTCTAATTTAATTGTGTCAACTAGCTTCTAACTTTATGAAAGTTAAAATTAGAGGCCAG
>NW_003852397.1:5272079-5272635 GCF_000181295.1 Otolemur garnettii | reverse complement strand
AAAAAAATAAAAATTACAAAAAATGAGTAAAAATTGTAGAAATATTGTACTTCAGTTTGCTAAAATAATGAAAGTTTTACCCTAAAAGTAATTAGATTAAAAAGTAGGCTTACGTGGTAGGTTGGTGGAGTTCCTATCCCTGATGGCTTAAACAATTTTCACAGACAATTTCCATGGTTTGGGCACAAATGTCTTGATAATACCCTTAAACAATAGCTTCTTGTGTGGTGACCTGCCTGCCATCAGTCAACACATGTCAAGATGTTATTTTTAACACTCAGGGGATTACAGTTCTTGTCCCCCAAGAGACAAACCTACAACGTAGGGACGAAGTGAACAGAAAGATAAGTGATATTTTCTATATCGACCAAAATAAAATGAGAGGGATGCCGAGAAGACAGACAGACAAGCATTTGCGAATGCAGAAGAGGAGAGGGTCTGGTTCGGAGGTGCAGGCTTCTTGGAAGACACAGCCTGCGAGTGGAGAGCACTGAGAGGGACCAGCGAGGCTGTTGAGGCCTGCCATGGGCACAGGTGTTAGTTCTGAATTTTGCAG
>NW_003852397.1:5271403-5271851 GCF_000181295.1 Otolemur garnettii | reverse complement strand
TCCCAGCTAATACTCCTGCAAACTGAGAATGAACCAGTCTATTCTTGAGCTGTGATGGCCTCGTTTCGATTCAAGGTACATAAATAACTTGAATTATGGAGAGAAGTAACCAGAAGTCCAATAGTGTGTTTGGAGGGCAGTTCCCCTTAGCTAAGCAATGTGACCTTTTAACCTCTCTGCTTTCATTTGGACTGCCTGGGTCCACCTCCAAGAAGGGTGCTGACATTTTAATAGTATTGTTACACAATAAGCTTCCTTTTATTTTACTGAATTTTCCCTCTGACTTGCAGCTTGTCTGACACAACCAAATTTCTTGACAGAAATAGCCCTTAAATTAAATTGCTTCCTGGACTTCTCTAGAGTCTAAAGTTAAAGAAACAATGTGTTTCTAATTCTCTTTTGGATTCTTATTCTCAAATCAAACCTCTTGCTCTAGTACTATTATTGA
>NW_003852397.1:5270108-5271377 GCF_000181295.1 Otolemur garnettii | reverse complement strand
CTCTATTAACAAAAATGATGGATTCAATGACACATTTCCTTCTCAAAGTTTTTATTAGCAGAAGTAAAAATAACACAGGGGTGGAGGGGAGGAAGGAATAGGAAAGAAGGGCAGGATCTTTGATACAAAGAAACCATTAAATATGACCTAAAATACTATTGTATGATAACATATGTATTTAAGAGTCTCAGGGTCAAAGGCAGGCAAGGTAAGGAGCGACTTGAGAAGACAGGATGGAGACAGATCTGTCTTCAGGTAGGAAAGTGAATATGAAAGACTGCCACAAAGTACCTTGCCCTCATCCTGCTGGGCCCCTTGGAAGCAGCAGGGAATTATTCGGTCTCTGGCTCCCTTTTCCAAGGTTCCCTCAAGGCCAGACAGGCCTGAGACGATTCCAGGAACACTTACTGACTCCAGCCCAAGCCTTGAAAATGGAACATCTTCATCTCGATATACTAAGGCTTAAACTCCTTTAAGGAGAGACAAATCCTTTCATTCTAATTAATGTTAAAAAGACTTAAAACATTCCAGTTAATGATAAAAGGCAAAAGATTGTCAGGATAGCACTTTTTATAAATAAGGTGGTTATTTTATCCTTCCCTACAGCCAACGTGGCTGCAGGGGACTGGTTTCCCTGGCGTGAGGCATCAGAGAGGAAGGTTTGGCAAGTAGGGAGTCTGTGACAGAGGCAGGACCTAGAAGACGTCCCAACTTCGGGGAGTTGGTTTGCACCTTCCTGGATCCAGACAGAACAAGCTGAACCCTGGGGCATTGTGGCCCAAGGAGGAAGTGCTGTGTTCCCATAAATTAACCCATTTATTGTAGGTCGGTGATGTTTCAGATGGTGGAGCCTCTGTTGATCTTTCAATTCCCTCAGGCTTCTGACGGCCAACTTTATGCTGGGGTTGTGGGTGCTGGCACCACTGGCTACTGTTTTCATGCTGGAGCCACAGTGCCAGGTCCCCACAGCTCATCTCTTCAGTGTGCTTTTGCCACAGAAGGAGCAAATCTACTTGGTTGCAGGCCAATTTAAATTTCTCCTCTGTTTTCCTGGAGAGACACCTAGCAGATCCCATGTTTATGAACGGTTCCTACCTTCTTGGTACATTTAGCTATGTCTCTGCAAACTACCTCCAAGCCCAGAGAGGAAGCCACCCTCTTTCTTTTAATGTTGATTAATCACTATACAAATGGACTTAATCAATCTTGATGAGATTTATTAATTTGAGGTAACATAACGCTTGCTATTTTTAAAATGACTTATTGACC
>NW_003852397.1:5257314-5269752 GCF_000181295.1 Otolemur garnettii | reverse complement strand
GAGCCGTGCTCCTGCGGACAGTGAACTGCACCCCCAGGCTGCCCTGCTGGCCAGGGGCCTGGGAGGAGCCCACATTGCCCAGCCCCAAGGTCATTAGGGCACTGGCAGAGACCTGCCTACAGCACTGACTTTCCATGAACTTTTCTGAAAGGGTCCCTTAAATTAATTGGAGATTAATCAGGATGAAGAAAGGGGCTTCCTGTCCTGCCTCTCCTCTCACCCAAGGGCACTCCGATTGGCCAAGGCTATTTAGTGAGAAGAAAACCCCTCTCCCCCTGGAGCCTTGCTCAGACAGGGTGATGATTCTCCTCCAAGAGCACTGATTTTTGCCCAGCATGTTGTGAAAGGATCTTAGGTATGCCACAAAAATTTTTAAAGATCATTAGTTAAATTATTTTTTAAAGAAGGTCAAAGCATGTTCTTTGAATATGTATGAGAAAAGAATGATGAAAAGAATGATGAAAAGAATAAGTATGTTCTTTTTATTAAGCCTTTTTTTTTGATCAATATAATTTAAATGTGTCACAGAAGTAACTATAGGTTCAAGTGTGCCATGAGATAACAAAGGTTGAAAGACACTGTTGTGGGGGCAGAGAAATCACCTTCTAGACGGTGTCTAATTTCCCCTTTCCATATGTGTGATGCAAAGGGCTGCCTGGGATTGTCACAACAGAACCTTAAAGCAAATCTTACAGCTCCTGCTGGCCCATTTCTACAAATTTCTATCTTGGTTCCCATCCCATTTTCCTGAGGATGGTGCTGCATCCTCATTATGGTCACGGGCATTTCTTACAAATGCAGGTTCTCGGGTCCCACCCCAGGCCTACTGAATCAGAAACCGGGGTGGGGGCAGGAATCTGTGTTCAGCAAGCCCTCCAGGTGACTCTGATGCACTAGAGTTTGAGAAGCACTGCCTCAGGGCCTGCCAATGACAAAGTAACTGGTTCTCTATTTAAACTCTCAACTGACAGAATCAGATCCTATGCTAAAGTCTTTATGAGACTTAGAACTTTTAGGCATCATAACCATAAGTGTCTTGGCAGCTGCTGGACCTGCACATCTTCTAACTACACCTTTAACCTGAAGTTTTTCCTGTTAGCACAATGCTGTCCCGCATTCCTCAAGGTCCCAGTTTTTGAGACCAGTTTATTAAAGTTTGGTCCCTCCATCCTCAGCTCAGGTAATGAGTTTTTCATCAGGGGAAACACTGATTTCAAAAAGCACAGAAACCACTTTCACCACTTCTACTCAACATAGTACCACAATCCCAGCCAGAGCAATCAGTCAAGAGAAAGAAATAAAGGGCATCTGAGTTAAAAAGGGAAGTCAAACTATCTCTTTTTGCTGATATGAATCTCATACATAGAAAACCCTAAGGCCTCCTCCAAAAGACTCCTAGATTTAATAAATGAACTCAGAGTCTTATAACCTAAAGTTAGATAACTCTTTATAACCTGAAGTCTTAGGTTATAAAATCAACATGCAAAATTCAATACCAATAACAACCAAGCTGAGAACCAAATAAGAATTCAATCCCATTTATAATAGCCACAAAAGCTTCCTAAATAGGAAGATATTTATATATTTAACCAAGGACATGAAATATCTGTATGAGGAGAACTATGAATCTTCACGGAAAGAAATCATAGATGACACAAACAGAAAACCATTCCATGAGGCCCAGCACTGTGGCTCCTGCCTGTAATCCTAGCACTCTAGGAGGCTGAGGCAGGTGGATTTCCCAAGCTCATGGGTTCAAGACCAGCAAGAGTGAGACTACATCTCTAAAAATAGCCGGGCATTGTGGCAGGTGCCTGTAGTCCCAGCTACTTGGGAGGCTAAGGCAAGAGAATTGCTTGAACCCAAGAATTTAAGGTTGCTGTGAGTTATGATGCTACAGCACTCTACTGAGGGTGGCCAAGTGATACTGTGTCTCAAAAACAAAAGAAAACAAACAAGCCATCCCATCCTCATGGATTGGAAGAATCAATGTTGTTAAAATGAGCACCCTGTCCAAAACAATTTATAGATTGAATGTAATTCCTATCACAATTTTTCACAGAGAAAAACAATCCTAAAATTCATACGGAACCAAAACAGAGCCCAAATAGCCAAAGCAATCCTAAGTAAAAAGAACAAAGCTAGAGGCATCGCATCACCCAACTTCAAATTATACCGAAAGGCTAGAGTGAACAAAACAGCATGGTACCGGTATAAAAGCAGACACAGAATAGAGAACCCAGAAATAAAACCACATACCTACAACCAACTTCTCTTCAACAAAGCAGACAAAAATATACACAGTGGAGGCCAGACACAGTGGCTCATGCCTGTAATCCTAGCACTCTGGACATTGTCCTAAGCCAGTGGTTCTCAACCTGTAGGTCGCAACCCACAGGAACTGTATTAAAGGGTTGTGGCATTAGGAAGGTTGAGAACCACTGTCCTAAGCAAAGTATTTATAACTAAGACCCCCAAAAGCAAATCCAACAAAAACAAAAATAGACAAAGGGGATTTAATTAAAAAGCCTCTGCATGGCAAAAAGAAACACTCAAAAGAGTAAACAGACAACCTACAGAATGGGAGGAAACATTCGCAAACTATGTATCCTGGAAAGGACTACTATCCAGCCTCTACAAAGGTACTTAAACAACTCAGCAAGAACAACCGCGTTAAAAAGTGGGCAAATGACATGAACAAATATTTTTCAAAAGAAGATAGACAAACGTCAAAAAAATATGAAAAATGTTCAACATCACTAATTGTCAGAGAAATGCAAATTAAAGCCACATGGAGATACCATCTTACTCCAATTAGAATGGCCACGAATAAAAAGCTCAAAACAATAGATGTTGGGAGGGGTGCTGTAGAAAGGGAACTGTATGCACGGTTGATGGGAATGTAAATTAATATAGCCTCTATGGTGCCCAGGATGGAGATTTCTGAAAGAACTAAAAGCAGATCTACCATTCAATCCTGTAATCCCACTACAGGTTATCTACCTAAAGGAAAAGAAATCAGGGTATCAAAAAGATGCACAGTCCACGATCACCAAAATACGGAGGCAACCTAAGTGCCCATCAATTGATGGGTGGGTGAAGAAAATGCAGTGCACACCATGGAGACCGCTTAGCAAAAAGGAAGAATAAAATGATGTCTTTTGCAGCAGCTTAGCATAACAGCCTTCAGTCTCATCTAAGCTAAGAAACTCAGGAACAGAAAAATACATGCTGAGTGCCGTGTTCTCATAGGAGAGAGCTAAGCTAGGGCTATGCAAGTACACACAGCCGTAGGATGGATATTAGAAACTTAGAGGGGCGTGGTGAGAGGAGGTGAGGGATGTGAAATCACCCACTGGGTCTACTGGGTGCTAGTCAGGTGATGGGTGCGCCAAATGCCCAGACTCTACCACTATACAATAGATACATGTAACAGAATTCAACTTGTACCCCCTATTAAAAATGTTTTTAAAAGCACCAAAAATCAAATGCAAACTATTTTGAAAATTATTAACGTACATTACTTTTTTTTAAATGAGCTCACGACCTTCTCCTTAGTCTGACTGAATCAGAGGATTAAGATTATTTCAGAAAGAATTGGGACATAAAAAGTTAATGTTCAGCTCCTGGTATCCAAAATAAGATTGGAAGCAAAAGAGCAGGCTTAAAAGTAAGGTCTTAAAAAAAAAAGATTTTCTAAAACATTACCTCCTGTTTAGCACATCAAGGGCTGCGTGTGGTAGAGTACAAGATCATGAACGTCTACATAATGAGAATTGCAGGTGGACAGGACTTGCGGTCTTTTTTTTTTTTTTTTTTTCCTATCTGCCCCTTTGTCCCCCAGGTACAGTGAAGGATGGAAGGCACTCACCCTGTCAGCTCTGGGTCCTACTCACTGCTCTGGTCTCAGCCAGAAGGAGGTGTTTGAAGGAAACCTCGAGGGGCAGGACTGTGCCTTCTTCCCCATCCAGGGTCTTGGTGGGAAGAGCTGTGAGGCTCAAAATAGAGCAGCCCCAAGTCATGAGGAGGGTACAGAGAGACGGTCTAGTTCGTCCTCTTGAACACTCTTTTGCTCCCGCAAGCCAGGAGATTTGCCAGGACCCGAGTGGCTGGCAGCAAAATAACAGTGCAGCCAAGACTGGGAGGCAGCCTGGGCCAGGGCCTGGAGGCACAGAGTAGCAGGTACTCAGGTGTGTCTGTGATGACAAAGGCAAGAGGAGGACACATCCATAGGCAGGACTGGTGAGCCCCAAATAGGCTGAGAAAAACCATACCAGGAACTCACAGGCAGCTGAGACGAGAACACCAAACCGGTCCAACCTCAGCCTGGGGTCACCCAGAAAGCTCACGCACAGACCAGCATGAGGCCAGGAGGCCCTTCCCACCCCCTCCCACAGAAACTACCTTCTCAAAGAGGGGCAGACGATGAGGAGACGACCCAGAAGACAGCAGTTCAACTGCGGAGAGTGACAGGGTATTTAAATCATGGCTGCTGACTAGGTCTGAAATCAGCTGGATGCGATGGAGTTCCTGTTTGTCACTACCTAGTGGGTGGGGGCTCCCGAGGACCATGATGGACGTTTTCTTTGCATGTGTGTATGGTCAGTCAGAAGTCCTGCTACTCCCTGGGTACCTCCTGGGCTGAACCTGGCCTCCTGGTCCTCTACATTTTCCATAAACTACATCTCATACTCCTGCAGACACCTGTGACACCATGCGGGTTGTCAGCATTTCTTCAGTGCCTCCTGCGGGGTCAGGGGACCTGCCTGTGTTCCTTGTGTCCCTCCCTTACCAGGTCATATTTTCAACACGGCGTCTCACCTGAGGCACCAAGGCCAGTCCCTGGGGGTTAGACAGCGGCAGCTCCAGGTTGCAGGCAGTTGTCAGAGGCAAAGTGCCCCCCAAACTGCAGCCCTAGGGGGTCGGGGGGTCAGAGCTCCCCTAGTCCACTTTTCTCACTTGAACAGACCAGGAAACTGAGGCTAACCAAACTGTAAAATCTAGACACGAGCCCACATTTGAGTCCCCAAAGCCCTGCCCCAAAGGAGGGCCCGTGTAGGAGGCTCCCAGGACACTGCGGGGGCGGGGGGGTGGTGGGGGGCAGCAGCCCTGCTCGCCTTTCCTGTCCTTTCAGGCCAGCCCTGAGAACAGGACCCACTTCCAGTTCTGGTTTATCTTGTTCCTTTTGTAATCAAAATTAACAATTAACATCATAATTTTAATTAACCTCTTCTACCGGCATCATCCTAGTCCCTGTGCTCTGTCTGTATTCCCCATGCAACAAATCATACTGGTGCCTATTGATCAGCTGTAAATCAAACCTTTTACTGCCTATTAAATCACACCAGACTGACTAGGTGGTTTTCACAAAGTCAGCGTTTCAGCCAACATGGTTGTTCCTTCCAGACTCTTGACTTTGGAGATGGGGCAGTTCTCCGTGTGGGGGCTGTGGGCATTAGAGCTGACCGTAGTTAAGGCTTCAAGCTAAATTTAGTCCTCCCAGCTGGTTGTTATTCTAGCAACTAAGTGTGGGCTTGCCCAGCTGTATTTTAAGCTGAGCCCCAAATTTCCCTCCGTTTGATTTTGTTGTGTTCTACAGGATTTTGCTTTTGCTACCAAAAATATAAAGAGTTTTCTTGTAGATTTTAAATAAGTAAGTTCAACTAGTGTGGGCAAGACTAAACCATCTAGCAGTGAGTCTGGGAGTCTGTGATTTGAAGGGACCCGTAGAGCACATTGTCTGACCACCAAGTTAATTATCTGAGACTAAGGGAAAAAGGAAGGCCTGGATTTCTAATTTGCACATTCAGAAAGCTCACCGCTAAGAAACGCTTGCAAAATTTTCAAAACCCTATGCTTGAGTACTAAACGGTATACATCATATGTTACCATCTGTGTAGGAAAATAGAAAATACATGTTTGTACATGCAAATGATATTTCTGGAAACATTTGCAAGGAACTGGCGATGCTAGTTCCCTCTGGAAAGAAAAACTGAAAGACTGAAGGCCAGAGGGTCATGTTGGAATTTTCTGCTGTGTGTATGCATTCCTTAGCGGATTTTGTGCTTTAAACACGTATTATTTGGGCCAAGCATCTGTACATTGACATGTAAAACCTCAGCTTCCTTATTCCATCATTGCCACAGTGGTTTGAAACGCAGCACCTTCCAACTCAGGAGCTCTGCAGAACCGTCAGCCAAATGTCCCACATGTGTGAGACACACATGTGAGTTCCCGGTGTACACACATGTATGTGCATGCACTGATGCACATCATATTTTTCAGCACATCATTGTACATTGCACTAGTACAGGTTTTAACAATAGAGTACTGAGGCTAGGCATGTTGGGTCACATTTATAATCCTAATAGTTTGGGAGGCCAAGGCAGGAAGATTACTTGAGGCCAGTTCAAGACCAACCTAAGCAACATAGTGAAACCCTATCTTTATTAAAAACAGGAAAAAAAAATAATAACTGGGCATGGTAGCAGACACCTGTAGATCCAGCTACTTGGGAGGCTGAGGCAGGAGGATCATTTGAACTCAGGAGTTTGAGGTTGCTGTGAGCTACAGTGACACCAGTGCACTCTGGCCTGGGCAATAGAGCTAGACCTTATTTAAAGAAAAACAAAAAGAGTACTGAATAAAAAGCCTGGAAGTGAATATGGCAAAATGTTATAGTACTTGATTTTACATGGTAGGAGTACATAGTATTGTACTCTATGTATGTGTTCATTTAAAAAATTCCAATGCAAAGTTTTCTTTTAACAATAGCTCCTGACCCTGTGATTTTAAAAATTAGTGTCTTCTATGGGAAGACTCTGAAGGAATCCACACAAGAGCAAGTCCCCATGGTTAATATTAGGTATCCTTTTAGAAGCACCTGGATGTTTTCTGATTTTCACTTATTCAGGAATGACTCACATTTGCTCATGTCTTACACTTAGATCTGCTTATCAAACAAGAATTAGGGACTCACAGTGAGCTAGGTCCTGGGGGGCCCAAGCTAAGTGAGACACGATGTAGTTCTATTCATGTGGGAAATAATTATTCTTTGTCTAGGACTTTTCTGAAGCAAGAAAACGTTTACATGGACTCTAAGCTTGAAATGAAATACTTTTCAACCATCATCGTTACATGCAACCCAGGGCTCATGTCCTCCTGAAATCTTCTCACACAGGGTTTTTATTTCAGGTACCATCCTTGCTCAAAGGAAAAAGGCCAGCCAGGACAATCTTCAGAGGCCCTGGGATTGTTCTCTTTTGTTGGTCTAGTCCTATTCAACAACGAGGATGAAGTGGTAATGAGGTCAAGAAGAAGATGACAGTGAGTCCTGGAAACTGAGAATCAAATTTCTTAACAAACTAATCACGGTATCTTCTGCTTCAGCATTTTAACCTCCTTGAGCAGTACTAACCGGAGGTCAATGTACTGACTGTGTCAAAATTCACTGCATCCGGGAAGGGGAGAAACGTGAACGGAGTCAGGTCACCCCTGTGGCCCAGGCAGGTGCGGGTGGTGCTGTGCACAGAGGGAGAGGGTCGGGGAGCCCCAGTGGACACCCCAGCAAGTGTCCAGAGGGAGGGAGAGAACCCCAGGCTCCACCCCAAAGAGCTGCTGGTTTGCAGTGTCCCCAGTGGGGCTAGTGGAATTCCTGCCAAAATCCGATTTTGCACGGGGACTGTCCTTCACAGGGCCAGGCGCCCAGCACAGTAGGAATGTGAAGCAGGAAGTAAAAACATGACCCTGACTCACTTGGGGAGTTTTTGCTTTTGGTTTTGGAGTTTGTGGGGTTTTGTTTATTTATTTAGCTGCTAGCACCATGGAGTCTCTCAAGTCTGACCTTTTAACATACCCAACCCTGGGCCGATCCCTCCAGCCACCTGTTTTCTGGCTGAAAGCAGGGCACCATCTAGAACTCACCTACCGATTGGCTCCAGGGCAAATCCACACGTCCCCATCTGCGTGGGCCCGTGTGCTGTTCAGACACCTCCGATTTATGCTGGGCTGCCTCTCCTCGTCACAAGCATCTTTGTACCCTGCCCTTTATCATGACCCTTTCTCCGGGGTGACCCCATCTTCTTTCTCAAGGAGATGTGTTTCAGCTCCCTCAGTTTCTCTTTGATCTGTTCTAAACCTGCGTTTCATCCTTTGCTCCTTGCTGCCGACAGACTTTCGGCCAGCCTCCCATTATCCCTTCCCCGGGTGTTTGCACCCTTGCAGAATCTCCTCCTCTCAGAGTGGGGTGGACTTGCCACTGGCTCCTAACAATAGAATAGGACAAGGGGACATCAGTCCTGGGATGAGGTTAAGTAAGATCGAACTTTCCTTCTGCCAGCAGACTACTGATCTCTTCTTTGCTTTGGTGAAATAACCCACAATACCAAGAGGCCCACCTGGCAGGAGCTGAGCGCAGCCTCCCACTACAGCAGCGGCGAGGTAAGGCCTGTAGTCTGCGGCCTGCGGAGAACTGAAGCCTGCCAGCCAGCAAGGACACGTGGGAATGGATCTTTCCCTTGTGGAGCCTCAGATGAGAGCCCAGCCCCGGCCAACAGCTGGATTGCAGACTCATGAGAGATCCTGACACAGGCCTGAGCTAAGCGGTACTCAGCTCCTGACCCACAAAAGCTGTGAGAAGATATTAAATGTGTGCTTTAAATCGCTCAGTGCGCAGTTACTTTGTTACACAGCAATAGATAACCAACAGCTCCTTTTCCCCTCCTTCCTCAAAACAATAAATACCTCCCTGATTCCTTCCCAGCTCCCTAGCCCACCTGTATCAGCCTGTGATCCCATTCCTTTCCCTCTCTCCCAGGCTATTTCTTTGGCTTCTGAGTTTCTTACATTCACCTCTTCACCGATGCTGTAACTGCGTATCCACAGTGGAAATTAACACTAGATAATTCCACTGGATTTTGTGGTCCCTGAACTCGGGGTACTTGGTGGCTGGCCTGACACTCCCTAGCCCAGCCACCCTCTCCCTCTCCTGGGTCACTAGTTAACACCTCTCCCTCCATTGTTGACCTCTACACCGGCTTCACTCTGTGTTTCTTTTTTCATTTCTTTTTTTTTTTTATTTACATATGCTATTTCATTTTTTTCTTCCTTTTTCAAAATTTTGGAATATTATAGGGGTCTGCATGTTTTGGTCACATAATTTGATTTTGTACATTTTAAGTCAAGTTCTAAGTGTGCCCTTCACCCAGAATGTGTGCATTATACTGGTTAGATGGGAATTTACCCAACCCCTCCCATTTTCTTGATCCCCACTGAGTTTTACTTGCATTTGTGCACAGAAGAGTTGACTGACTAGTTCCTATTTAGTACTAAGGACACACACTGTTTATAGTTTTTCCATTCTGGTGATTCTTGACTTAGAAGAACAGTCTCTAGTTCCATCCAGGTTGTTACAAAAGATACTAGATCGCTGTTTGTTGATGGCTGAGAAGTATGCCAGGGTGCACATATACCACATTTTATTAATCCACCCACATATTAACGGGCCTTTGGGTTGTTTCCACATCTTTGCATTTGTGAATTGTGCTGCTGTAAACATTGGAGTGCAGGTATCTTTTTTATAAAAATGTCCTTCTTTCCTTTGGGTAAATACCTGGAAGCCATGGGATTGCTGTACCAATGGAAGGTCTGCTTTTCGTTCTTTCAGGAATCTCCATGCTACTTTCCATAGAGGCTGTACTAGTTTGCAGTCCCACCAACAGTGAGTGAGTGTTCCTTTCTCTCCGCATCCAAGCCAGCATGTGTTGTTTGGGGACTTTTCACTAAGAGCCATTCTCACTGGAGTTAGATGATATCTCATTGTGGTTTCAATTTGCATTTCTCTGATGATTAGAGATGTTGAGCATTTTTCCATGTGTTTGTTGGCCATTACACTATCTCCATTTAAAAAGTTTCTGTTTGGCTCGGTGCCTGTGGCTCAAGCGGCTGAGGCACCCACCAAATACACCAGGCTGGCAGGTTCGAATCCAGCCCGGGCCTGCCAAACAACAATGACAACTACAATCAAAAAATAGCTGGGCATTGTGGCGGGCGCCTGTAGTCCCAGCTACTTGGGAGGCTGAGGCAGGAGGCTCGCTTAAGCCCAGGAGCTGGAGGTTGCTGTGAGCCGTGATGCCACAGCACTCTACCCAGGACAACAGCTTGAGGCTCTGACTCAAAAATAGTTTTTGTTCATATCTTTAACCCACTTTTTAACAGAGTTGTTTAATTTTTTCTTGCTGACTTGCTTGAGTTCTTTGCATTTCTAGTTATCAGCCCTTAATTGGATTTATAGCATGCAAATATTTTCTCCCATTTTGTACACTGTTTACTCTATTGATTGTGTTCTTAGCTGTGCAGAAACGTTTTAATTTGATCAGGTCCTATTTGTTTATTTTTGTTGTTGCTGTGATTGCTTTTGGAGTCTTCTTCATAAAATCTTTCCCTAGGTCAATATCTATAAAAGTTTTCCTGACATTTTCTTCTAGAATTCTTATAGTTTCATGCCTTAAGTTTAAGTCTTTTATCCATCAAGAATTAACTTTTGTGAGTGGTGAGAGGCACAGATCCCGTTTCAATCTTTTACATGTGGCTATCCAGTTTTCCCAGCACCATTTATTAAATAAGGATTCTTTTCCCTAGCATATATTTTTATCTCCTTTGTCAAAGATCAGATGGGAATAGGAGGATGGTTTCATCTCTGGGTTCTCTGTCTAATCCATAGATCTATCACTCTGTTTTGGGCCAGTACCATGCTATTTTGGTAACCACAGCCTTTTAGTATAACTAGAAGTCTAGTAAAGTGATGCCTCCCAATTTATTCTTATCATGTAAGGTTGCATTGGCTGTTCCAGGCCTTTTGTGGTTCCATACAAAGTGTAGAACTATTTTTTCTAGGTCTGCAAAAACTGACATTGGTATTTTAATGGGGATTGCATTGAATCTGTAAATCACCTTGGCTAGTATAGCCATTTTAACGTTGTTGATTCTACCAGCCCGTGAGCATGACATGTTTTTCCCTCTGTTCACCTTCTCTGTGATTTTTTCCCCTCAGTATTTCATAGTTTTCCCTATAAAGGTCTTTTACCTCCTTAGTTAAATGTATTCCTAGGTATTTCATTTCCTTTGTTGCTACTGTGAAAGGTATTGTGTCTTTGATTTGGTTCTCAGCTTGACTATTGTTGCATATGTGAGAGCTACTGATCTGTGTACATTGATTCTGTAACCTGAGACTGCTGAATTTACTTATCAATTCCAGGAATCTCTTGGTGGAACCTTTGGGCTTTTCTAGATATAAGATTATATCACCAGCAAAGTGATTTTGACCTCTTCTTATTCCATTTGAATACCCCTGATTTCCTTCTCTGGCCAGATTGCTCTGGCTACGACTTCTCAATAAAATCTTAGCGAACTAAATTCAGCTACATATCAAAAAAATAATTTATCATGACCAAGTGGGCTTCATCCCAGAGATGCAAGGATGGTTCAACATATGCAAATCTATAAATGCAATTCACCACATAAATGGGTGCAAAACAAAAACAGTATGATCCCTTCAATAGACGTAGAAAAAGCATTTAACAAAATTCAGCATCATTTTATGTTAAGAATGTTTAACAAAATTGGTATAGATGGGACATATCTCAAAATTATAAAAGCTGTAGACAACAAGCTCACAGCCAATATCATATTGAATGGGAAAACACTGAAAACATTCCTGCTTCCCACCCTGTCTTTCAGCTGATGACCTTGCCTCCCATTTCCCAGAGAAAAAAGAAGCCATCAGTGGAGCACACACATACTTAGCAACCACACTCTCCCACCACTGTGTCTGACAACCACTTGCACCTGTGTCCCCGTCTCTTGCTTTGGTTTCTCTGATCTGCAGTCTGGGACCTTGCCTAAAGCCAGTCTCTCCATCTGTGCGATAGATCCTGCTTCTCTCACCTAGCCAAGTCTGTGGCACCAGAACGTCCTCTTTCTTTCTCCTGCATCAGCAATTTGTCCCTCTCCCTTTCCAGGCATATACAGACCACTGTGATTTATCCCAACTTATAAAAGAGAAAGAGAGAGAAAAAAAATCTGTTGCGTTCATGTTTCTCCCTCGCTAGCTGCCCCTCCATATTCCTACTCTCCTTTGCAGCAAAAGTCCTTCAAAGAATTGTTTGAAGTTACTATCTCGATTCCTCTCTTTGAATTCTTCTTTGAACTCCCTTCAGTCAGGCTTCACCCATTCCCTAGCACCCAAGCCCTCGCTCTTATCCTGTCACCAGTGACCTCCACCTGGCTCAACCCAGCCGATGCTGCTCCATCCCCGTCCCACTTCACTGGCAACAGGATGGCCTCCCCCTTCAGACATTTCTTCACCTGTCTCTGGGAATTACCGTCTCTCCTTCTCCCTGGCTGACTACTCGCACACTCTCCTTTGCTGGTTGCTTTTGT
>NW_003852397.1:5255854-5256969 GCF_000181295.1 Otolemur garnettii | reverse complement strand
CAGCGTCTACTCTGGCCCTTCACCCATCTGTGCTCAATATAGTCACCAGACTGGTCAGTTTATTACATAAATCATATTATGTTACTCCTCTAATCAAACTCCAGGAGCTTCCCATCCATATGGCTAAGAATAAAAGTCTGGTTCCTCCAGTAGCCTGCTGTAAGGCCCCCTGGGATCCATCCTCTGCCCTGCCACCTCCACCCTTCAGTGGTCCTCTCAACTCTCCCTTTACTCATTCTGCTCCAGCCACACTGACCTCCTTACAAGTCCTCTAAGCACAAGCATATTGCCACCTCAGGGGAAGGAATGGGTCTCTGCTCGTTTGGCTCCCTCTGTCTGGATTATTCTTCCAGGATTCACAGCTATCCTGCACCTTTCTAAGGTCTTATGCTCAAACTCGTGTCTTCAGCAAGGCCTCCCTTGCCTGACCCTGTTGAAAACTGCAGCCTTCCCCCATCCAGCATTCCCTCTCCCTCTTCCTGCTGTGCTGTTCTTTTCATCATTACAGGATACACTCTACTGAACCTCATTCATCTGTCACGGTCATCATCTGCCACCACCATGAAACGTAAACCGCTTGAGGGTAGAGATATTGGATTCTATAGTTCTGTCTGTATCCTTAGTGCTTGGCACATGGCAGAGGCTCAATAAAAATTGTGGAATAAGTGTCACTGTTAAAAAATACTTGGACTTAATCTTGAGAGGACAGTTGTGGTGGGGAGGCCTAGAGTGCCCCAGAAAGATCAAGCTCCCACTTTACACGCACAGACTTGGCTACCAATTGACTGTCCCTTATCCACAATGCTTGGGACCAGAAGTGCTTCAGGTTTGGAAATATTTCCATTTTACTTACTAGTTGAGCATTCCAAATATAATACCCAAAATGCTCCAATAAGCATTTCCCTTACGTGTTGTGTTGGTGTTCAAAAAGTTTCAGATTGAAGAGCATTCTGGATTTTGAATTTTGGGATTTGGGATGCTCAACCTGTCACCACCTCTATTTGGATGAACTTCACATTTTATCTTTGATATCCAAATTCATATTTCTAGCTGCCTGATTAATGTACCCATAAGAAACTCAGAATGCCCATATTCCAAGTTCATATCCCATGGAG
>NW_003852397.1:5237601-5255034 GCF_000181295.1 Otolemur garnettii | reverse complement strand
CATCACCCACCATCTTAGATGGAGCAGGCCATCACCCACCATCTTAGATGGAGCAGGCCATCACCCTCCATCTTAGATAGAGCAGGCCATCACCCACCATCCACCCTGTCGTCTAGATGAGAAAGTGACGAGCTGTGTGGGGTGAACGTGCACTGAGTGCCTGTGCTGCCCACCCGGGGACCTGAGACCAGCAGCACAGGCAACACAACAGCTCCTTCTTTAAAGGAGCCCAGTTTGGTCAATAGATCTTGAGACAGAGAAATGCACATGGTGCTTGTTCATTTTCCCATGGGAAACTCTCTACTTTTTATGATTATTCAAATGGTGTATGTTTTTTACAAACAGCTCAAAGAGATAAAGAAAATAGTCATCTGAATCAGAAAAGTCATCTGTAATCTTGCATTCAAGAGAGAACTACTGGCCAGGCATGGTAATCTCAGCGCTTTAGGAGGCCAAGGCAGGAGGATTCCTTAGCTCAGGAGTTCAAGACCAGCCTGAGCAAGAGCAAGACCCTACTAAAAATAGAAAAAATTAGCCAGGCATGGTAGCTGGCGCCTGTAGTCCCAGTTACTCCCAGCAGGAGGATCTCTTGAGCCCAAGAGTTTGAGGTTGCCATGAGCTATGACTCTACATCACTCTACCCTGAGTGAGACTCTGTCACAAAAAAAAAAGAGAGAGAGAGAAAGAACTACTGTTAATAGTTTGGTATGTATTCATCGAGACATTTGTCCATATATTTTTAAAGAAAACTAACACTGATTGAATTCTTGGTATGAATTACAAACCTTTATGCTATGTGCTGTAACATTAGCTCATTTTAACCTGCCAATGATCCTCTGAGTAGGTACAATTATTACCCCCATTTTATAGACAAGAAAACTGAGGTTAAATAACATCCTGTGGTGGTACGGTGTCCATCAGTCCACTGGGACTGAGTCATGTTGGGGTGACAAGCATCTTCAAAGTCTCAGTGGCTTGAGATAACAAAGGGCCACGTCTTGCTTATGCTAATCAACCATGACAACCACCCGTCAGCTGTGGCTGTGTGCCAGGTCCCAGGCTGGCACTGAAGGAGCACCTCTCTCTGGGACTTGGCTGATCATCATAACACAGGGGAGAAAGAACATGGCGGAAGCCAACGGTGGCTCTTAAAGGTCTGCTTGGGAGGCAGATATGTATCGCTCCTGCTCTATTCCGTTAGCCAAAGCAGGTCATGTGACAAGCCTGGCATTAATAAACAGGAAAGAAAAACCTTCCCCAAGGGAGGAATAGTAAATATTTTTCAGCAATAACACAATCCACTGAAATTAGTGAGCTTGGATTTTAATCCAGTCTGCCATTAGAGCTTAAAATCTTTGCATAGATAGCAGCGCCCCCATAGCTGACCACCTCCCTGCACTGAGCACCTCCTTAAGTTGAGCTAATTTTCATAGACAGGACATGCCCCACCTGTACACATCAGTACTGTAGGCCTGGCTCCTTATGTTGACCACCTCCATATGTTGTTCAGTGTTACTGTCCCTTGGGTGGTCAACTTACAGAGGTTCCACCATATTTTAACTCTAAAAGTAGGGATTCTATACCTATTGTGGAGTACTTTCCTTTTTCATGTAACCTACGTTGGACTCTGGCTATATTTGTTCATATAGATGTAGGCTATTTTTCCCAAAGCTATATGGTATCCTCGGCGCTGCCTTTCGAGACCCCCACCACCACCACTCATTTTTCAAGGTCTCAGTCAAGGGCCCCCCTGGCAGAATGAGTCATGCCTCTCCAGCACTCTCAGAGCGTTGGGTTTACATTTCGTTTTTGTCACGTAGGTGCCTTGTCTTAAGTGCTTTGTATACTTGTCTGTTGCTTCACTAGATTTTGAGCACCTTGATGCAAGAATCCTATCCATGCCCAGAAAAAGATTTTTATCTTCCTAGGCATGGGAATGCCCCATAGGGTTGATATTCTGTTCACTGGTTTTGCAATATTGGGGAATTATCCTCTTTCCACCTCTGTCACTCCACTGCCCATATTGGTTCTTTTGTATCATTTAAATGTAGTGACCCCTTCAGAATTCCTGCAGAATTTGTTCCTTAAGGGGGTCTTTGAATATTCTTTCCTATACTCATTAATCAACATCATAGCAACAATGACAACATAAAAGAAACAAATGGCAAATGGGTATTAATTTCTCTCTTCTTAATCCTTAAAGAAAGACTCGTATAGGAGAAACACAAACCAAATATAATAATTGCCCTAACTCCGTATCATCAAGTTTTCCCCTCGCCCTCTACAGCAAAGGTTACTGACATGCTGGGGGTTGACGCCGGGAATGAAGCCGCAGTGCCAGGAGCACTTGCTAATTATCTGAGAGAGCACCTTGCCACATGTCCTCAAACACACAGGACACTCTCCAGGCTCAAAAGCTCCCTTTCATGTGCCCAGAACATTCTTTTCTTTTTAAGAGTGGCAAATAAAAATGGATTACTAATCTGCATCACAACCAGAGACCCGTATGCTTTGAGGGAAAGCCCTTCCCTGACACAAAGGCCAAGGTTACCTGGAACAAGCACCACCCTCCTAAGCAGACCAGCCACAGGGTCCATCGCATTGGGGTGGATTTGCTCAGAAAGTGGCATCGTGCCTTTATTAACTTATCCGATCATCAACAGTAACCAGCCTTGTCCTCTCTGATTCTGTCTGGGCACCTGTGTGTGCGGCATTGTGTGTCCTGAGAGACCCTGGAACAAACGCTTGTCCCAAAGCCGGCTTTGCTGACAGGCGGTGCTTTGGAAAAGCAGGCGTGAGCAGAGCAAAAGCCAACCAAAGCTGACCCAACTTTTATAAGCATGGTGTGTATACAGGTGCATGTCAAGCTTTTGCTTATAAGAAGGTGTACCCAGGGGCTTCCCCTCCTTCCTCAGAGCCTGTCTCCCCCCACCCCAGGCCCCTCAGTAATATGGCAGGTTTCCACCTCACCCCACAGTATGAGGAGACTTTCACCTCTGTGCTGAGCCCGCTCCTGCTGCAGGACCCGGCCTGGGGTGTGAAAGGCGGCTCTCTGCCAGCTGCAGGGACCGTTATCGCCACTCCCCACACTGCTTCCCGTCACACGTCCTGTGCCAGTGCTGTGTCCAGCCCATCTTACATTCTTCAAAATGTCTCTAGCATCATTTCCTGAGCCTGAACATTTGCTCAAGCTGCAAAATAGCATCCAAGCTGAGAAGTCTTTTTGCAAAGTTTCACTCAGGATTATTGGGACCACAGTCTTCCAGAGGCTGGAGCAAACGCTATTCTTTTTGCAGCAATAGAGAGATGGCCCAGCTTTCCCATGACATGCCAGTAATTTGCAAAGCAGAGCAAGTTTGTGCATTTTTATCTAAGTAGAGACCAGCTCTTCCAGTAAAAAAACAAAAAAAGAAAAATCATGTAAAAATCCAGCCATCTCCTATCCCCACAGATGGTTTCTGCATCCCAGCCTCCTTTCTTGGGGGCCAGGAGGAAGCAGCACGGGGGTGCTGGGAGTTTGGCTCAGTGCACAGGTGGGGGGCTGAGTCTTTGCTTAGCCTCAGCCCAGCTCACTGTAAATAATGCAGCCTGACAAGATTTCGCCTTCCTTTTCGCCTTCCTCCTAACCCTCTCAGCCCTGCACGCTTACATCATCCTGGTTGGATTTAAATAGCTAACTGTGCCATGTTCTCCTGGATACAGACCACCGGATTGGCCACCTCCCCAGCTGGCCTCTACCTACTGAAAGGCAGGAGGTAGAGCTTTGGGGCCAATGGCTGCCAGAGCTCAGCGGTTCCTGGAATCCAATGGGTTTTCTGTCACTAAGGGGGAGGAAACCGTGGAGGCACAAGAGGTCTGTCCACACATGGCTATACTTGCATGCCTGGGCAATGAGTTGTGTTATGTTCATCTTACCACCTTTTGGGTATAAAGGGAACAATAAGGTGTGTCCTTTGCTTATGCTTATTTAACTACAACGAGATTATAGATTCAAACTCAGTGGTTAACTCATGGAATAATTTCAGCTCAAAAGAAAAAAAGAAAGATGGATAGAAAAATCTCTGGAAACTGCAGCCTTTCCCTTTTTCATTTTAAGGATAAATTAGCTACATTCTTGGGGCAGCAGAATGTTGTATAAATATCAAGCTGAGTTTAAGTCCATTGTGCTTGACAACAAATGCTTTTAATTATTTTAACATTTTTTTAAAGTAACGAATTATGAGTTCAGCAGTCTGCTAAGCCGTCATTGTCTTCACTAAGAATTCTTGCAAAGAAAAAGGCTATAGAGAAAAGGAAGTTAAAAGTGAGACTAATGTAACCCACTGGAATCATATCATTCTGGAATTTTAATTAAGTAAACCTAAAAGCACCAGAGAGCCATCTACACAAATAATAGGCTGAAGTTACGAGGCTGTGTTTAATTCTGCAATCACTGTTCAAGGGAAAACCTTAACCCTATGTGCAACCTGCAAAGAAAAGGAACACAAGGGGGCAGGGGATGGGGAAGCTCCTGGCTTCCAATTCCGAAAACATCAATAAAATCCTTGCAGAAGGCACCAGGTATGAGGCATGTATAATGAAATTATATGTATAATGAAAATCACACAGACACACAGACACATGCCTTTACAAGGAAATTAAGCCACAATCAATTTAAATGATAAAAATAAAATTGAAAGCTCACTCCTCTCGTAAGGAATAAAGCTAGTCCTGGAAAGGTCACTTCCTTATATGACTCGCTACTCAGTGGTGGATTCTAAGATTCACACAGTCACCTTTTGGCAAATTCGGGCCTTTGCCAGGTCCCACACTTGTCAGGCCAGGCCTGAGCGATCTCCTTGGTCGGGGTCCAGCGTGCCAAAGACCTGTTTTTAGGAACACACAGGTGATTTTGGCAAAAACAGTCCACTTCAGACAGACCTGAGGCTGCTTGGTGGAATACATTTACAGTCCTAGCGACATTTGAATGCAGGGTTCCAGATCTTAGAGCAAGATTAAATAACCCTCTTATTCCAAATAAATTAATACATAACCCATGAGTCAGTGTCTTTACGCTTCACTGCTTCCTAGATGAAATGTGATTCTTCCACGTTGAGAGGCAATAATGGGCAGAGTGTCTGTTACATTATGTTTTATACTTTTTTGTATATTTAAACTATTTCACAGCTCGTAAGTCTGTATACCATTTGAGCCAATAATTCCACTTATGGGAACTTATTCTATAGAAAATATATACAAGCAATGTTTGTGATAAGATTGCAAACAACCTAAAGTTTACTCTAATGTGAGTTGGAATGTGCGTGCATACATGGCTGTGCACTATGCCAGGTGGGGGCAACCGTGCTGCCCATGAAAAGAATGAGGCAGTGTGACGGGCCTGATATGGGCCGGACTCCACAGTGCGGCGCTGAGAGATGAAAGCCAGGTGATGAACAGCGCGTACACAGCACGGCAGTGTGTGTTTTTTAAAAGATTATAAATACATGCATGCGGGGAATATCTCTACAAGACTGTACCCCATCTTTCACAAAAAAGATAGCTGCTGTGGGGTGGCACCTGTGGCTCCAAGGAGTAGGGCGCTGGCACCATATGCCAGAGGTGGCCGGTTCAAACCCAGCCCCGGCCAAAACAAAAAAGATAGCCACTGTGGTCTCTGTGGAAGGGGAAGGCAACTGGGGGACAGGGAAGTGAGACAAACTCACTTTTAATGTAGTTGTCAATTTGGTGTTTTTTTTTTTCAGTTTAAATTGACTTCATTAAGATATACCCTTTGACAAATTTTGACAAATATATGCTCTTTGGTACTCTGACTTTGCACATGTATTATGAAAATCATTTTAAGGAAAAATAATCTGTTTGAGTTAGATGCTCCAGAAGTTCTATATTTACATCAAACACCGTCTTTGGTGTATAAACTGGTAGTAGAGGTGGTCACTTTGAAAAGATGAATTATTCTGATCTTTAAGGTGAAGGTTGTATATGGCAGTGGCTCATCTGGGCAAGGAAAGATGGGAAGTGACCTAGACCCAGGGCACTGCTCTTGCTTCCAAGAGCTAAATGCATGTCCACCCAGACAGGGGATGAGACTAGAAGTCTTCTTATTTTATAATCATCACGTAGAAAGGTAAGCTGGTCTTTCTGAAACACTTGCTTATAGCCCAATGTTTCCAGATCCCTCAATGTATATAAGAATTGGCCTGGGGGCTAAAACCAATTTAATGTTCTGATTGTACCTTCTGCCACCTTAGGAGGTCAAATTACATTTCACCTCAAATTTACCATATCGGCTTATTCAGAGGACTTTGGTCCCTGCTCTACTAAGAAAGCCCTAAGGCACTAGTGCAAAGGAAGGGCTGGGAAGGCCACAGAGCAGGGACACGGTGAATTGACCCCACAGACAGGTGTGAGGCAGAGGCTGGGGAAATTCAGACGTCTGCCTGAGCTGTCTCGGGAGTGATCAGCTTGTGACCAGACACGATTGTGTCATTCTCTGGTCATTTCACATTTGTGAAGCCGGCTTCCTGAGCCAGAATGCAAGGCTGCCCAAGCGAAGAGAATGTCTTCCCCCCTTCTTCCTCCTGTTTTCTTCCTTTTTCTTCTTTTTCTTTTATCCCCAAAGCACTCAGCAAATGTGAAGAAAGAGAAAGGAAGAGAGGAAAGAAGGATGAGTAGAACTACTGCCTAAATGCCAGTGGAGCAACGGTAAGCACAAGGCAAGGTGAGTTTACAACCTAAATTAAAACAGAGCTAAATTTCCCAAATTTTAGCCTGTGGACGGTTTATCTAGAGAGGTTACACTTTAGACTGGTGGGTAGACACATGGCTTCCCGGTGTCAGTTGACTCCAGAGGTCACGGAGCATAGAGAGTACAGAGAAGCTAAGGCCACTTTCCTAAGGTGCCAGCCTACCCTGAGGTGGATCCAGCTCCACCACTCCCTAGCTGTGCAACATTTAGCAAGGTACTTAATTCCTTGTACTACGTTTTCCTCATCTAGAAAATGGGGTTAATAATAGTACCTCTATCACAAGGTTATTATAAGGAATCAATTTTTACGTATATTGTATAAATATAAACATATTAATACGGGTGTGTGCTTAGCATAATATCAGGCACATGGACGGTCTGGTCACAGCGGCTCATGCCTGTAATCCCAGCATTTTGGGAGGCCAAGGTGGGAGGATCACTTGAGGCCAGGAGTTTGAGAACAACTTCAGTAACATAGCGAGACTCCATCTCTACCAAAAACTTAAAAACCACCCCTGTGTGGTGGCCCACACCTGTAGTCCCAGACATGCAGAGGTAGGAGGATCACTTGAGCCCAGGAATATAAGGTTGCAGTGGACTACTGCACTCTAGCCCAGATGACAGAGTGAGACCTTGTCTCAGAAACAAAATTAGCTATTGTGAGTATTAATATCACTAAATTCTTTAAGGTTCCATCCACCTTATTAAATAGTTTAGTGACATTAACGATGGGCTCTCCATTCTGCCACAGGCTCACGCGTTCTCTGTGCTCTGGGTAAGGATGGCGTGTGTCATATTGCCTTGCAGGGAAGAGGCTAATTGATGTTTAGTAAAGGTGGATTTGTCCAGCTTTCTAGCGGCTATACAATCATGAAGCCGGCCCAAGACCTAAATACACAGCAGGTATAGAAATGTTAGTCACGAAAATACGTTTACAGGAAAATCCCATGGCCTGTCATAAACATCACAAGAAAAAGAATTCCCGGGGCCAACCTAGTGAAGCCGGTATTTGCCATCACACCTCACACATGAGACAGCCTTGCCTTTTGAAACACTGTCTCCCCCCATCAGAGGCGGAGTAATTCCTGCATCAGCGTATTATATTCTTCCAATGGACTCATCTATCTAATGTGGATTCAATTTAGAGGATGCTGCCAGACAGAATTAAATATATTCGTTTGAAAAATTACAGGGGAAGTGCGTTTATAACAGTTCCATTTTGATTGAATCAATTTTCTCAGCATTTATCGTTTAAAAATCCTAGAGGTCTTTCTTGTAGGGTGTGCCTCCCAGATAGACTGCATGACATCATCTGCTGCTAGAAAGGACCCCAGAACGTTTTTTTTGGAGCCTTCAGTAACTATCCAAGGGGACTTCTGCTGAAGAAAAATGAGTGACATATCACTTACCACAGGCATTTCCACAAGCAAATTATTTCATTTCTTGCCTGGATTAATTATTAATCTGTTTTTCCTAGGGAGGTCAGAACATAGCAGAAGGGTTATGATGGGGCATGACTGATCTCAAATACCAAATAAGGATAATACACATGATGGCACCAGTTCTGATTAAGATTCTTATTCAAGAAATAATGATAATCTTTAATGAAACCCCGGCTGTTGACCAGGCTTTGCACAAGGAGCTTTCTATATACCATGTCATCAGTTCATCATGACAATACTCATGCATTTATTTTATAGATGATGAAATTAAGATCCAGAAAAATTCAATGACTTTAAAATAAGTTGTCAGGTTCCACAACTAACAGCAAGGCTGGCATTGGAACCCCAGTCTGGTTGACACCAAAGATGCTCTTTTGCATCTTACTGACGCATCAGGGTTCAACAGGTGAAAGTGGACGGTAATGATAACCATGAAATATATGGTCTTTCTCCACCACCACTTCAGGGGTTTTCCCTCGGCGTAAGTCCAATCATTCATTTAACAAGTATTTATTTTTAAAAATGACAGTCACTATAGGGCCGTTCTCTATTTTTAAAGAGTAAGATTGGGAGAAATATAGTGTTCATTTTATGAGAACCCCGCTGCCCCAATGAAATTGCAGTGCTTCTTTTAAGAGTTAATGTTAATATTCTTTTTGAAGATAACTCCTTTTCTTTGTATTAAATAGAAAAACATAACAGAGAATTAGACTACAAAACTGAGAAATACTCAACATACAGTTCATAATAAGATTTTTTACGACAAAAATAAAGACACTGAGATAATAAAATAGAAAAGTATTGCATGTATAGAAGTTCTAGAAATAAAAACTAGAGAGAATACAATATTCAAAAAAGCTAATAGCTGAGAAGGTTCTAGGGTTAAAACAAGTTCTCAGATTGAAGAAACACAAGAAACATTGAGTAGAATTAATAAAGTAAACTCTATTTAGATACACATGGTAAAACTGTGTAATCTCAAAAATAAACCTTAGAACAACTTTAAAGCAACCAGAAAAAAAGGCAAAATTGTCTACAAAAGAATATCAATTAGACCGAGAGCTGACATTTCACTCACAAGAAATAAGACCAACATACAATAGGAAATGCTGACTTAGAATTCTATACCCAGTTAAATTATCATTCAAGAATGGGTGTGAAGTAAGGACATTTTCAGATTACTAAGAAAATTTTCCATTTAGAAATATATTTCAAGGCTAACACTCTGGGAGGCCACAGTGGGTGGATTGCCCAAGGTCAAGAGTTCCAGACTAGTCTGAGCAAGAAAGACACCCTGTATCTAAAAAAAAATTTTTAAAACCTTGAACATTAATTTTTAATTCAACTTGTTAAGATGTTGTTTAGGATATTGCATCCTCATTTATAAGTGAAATATGTTTGTAATTTCCCCTTGCTAATAATACATTTTTTCCAATTTGAATATCAGGTGTATCCAGATGAAGTAGAATGATTTTGAAGTATTTCTTCTTTTTCTATTGTCTACAAGATTTGGCATAATCTATTTTTTGAAATTATCTTTATTTTCATTTATAAATATTAGTTGTCTATTTTTTGAGACTTTGGGGGAAAAAAGAAGAAAAAGAAGTTAACTGATGACTCCATACTGAACCTCCAAGTCAAAGCATTCTATACAAAGAGTACAAAGAGTATGTCTACTCTTAAGAGTATGTCATACAAAGAGTATGTCTATAGTAGACATACTCTTATTTGACAATGTGAATGTTACTTTTTTTGCATTGTTATTATTATTGTTGCTCAATTAAAAAAAAAAACTAGCCACCCAGGTGTTGTTGTGGGCACCTATAGTCCCAGCTACTTGGGAGTCTGAGACCAGAGGACCACCTGCCCAGGAGTTTGAAGTTGCTGTGAGCCATGATGCCACAGCACTCTACCAAGGGGACAAAGTGAGAAAAATTAAAAAAGAAAAGAAAAGAGAAAGAAATTTATTTTGTAAAAGAATTTTTTAAGGACATACTTAAGGGGAATAGGAAAAATGAACCCATGATAGCCAAGTCAATAAGCATTGAATTAAATTTGAACAATCTGAAAATGAAATTAAGAAAACATTTCTGGCCAAGCACAGTGGCTCATGCTTGAGATCTTAGTACTTTGGGAGGCTGAGGAAAGAGGATCACTTAAGAGCCCAGGAAGTTAAGGCCAGCCTGAGCAACACAGAGAAACCATAGATCCTGTCTCTACAAAAACAAACAGAAAATCCCACAAAAATTAGCTGGGCATGGTGGTGAGTACCTGTGGTTGAGGAGGATAGCTTAAGCCCAGGAATTTGAGGTTGCTATGAGCTATGATGCCATGGCACTCTACCTAGGGCATCAGAATGAGATTCTGCCTCAAAAATAAATAAATAAAATTTAAAAATAAAATAAATTATTACAAAGTTATAGTAGTGAAGACAGTGTGCTACTGACTTAAGAATAGACATAGATTAAAACAATAGACTTAGAGTCCAAAACTATTTTACTTTTTAATAATATATTTATTTTGAAGATATAAAAATATTTTAATTTTAGAAAATTCATTTGTATTAAGTAATATTTAATTTTAACTTTATTATTAAAATAACCTATTTTAATAAAGTAAATTTTTATTAAATACATTTAATTTGCCTTCTTACCTATTTTATTTACTGTCAATTGATTTTTTTTTTTTTGAGACAGAGTCTTACTACGTGGCCCTGGGTAGAGTGCCGTGGAGATACAGCTCACAGCAACCTCCAACTCCTGGGCTTAGGTGACTCTCTTGACTCAGCTGCCCGAGTAGCTGGGACTACAGGCGACCATCACAATGTCTGGCTATTTTTTTTCTTGCAGTTTGGCTGGGGCTGCAAGAACCCGCCACCCTCAGTATATGGGGCCAGTGCCCTACTCACTGAGCCACAGGCGCTACCCCTGTCAATTGATTTTTGACAAGGGTGCAAGACATTGAAAGGGAAAGAAGACTCTTTTTTAACACATGATATTGGGATAACTGGATAGCCATATGCAAAAGGATAAAGTTGGACCTCTTGCTCACTCCATGCACAGAGTTAACCAAAAATGGGTCATGGACCTAAATGGAAGATCTACAACTATAAAATGTTTGGAAGAAAGACAGGAAGAACTCTTCATGACCATGAATTTCTTAGATGACACCAAAAATATAAGCAACAAAAGAAAAACTACATAAATTCAACTTCATAAAATTAAAAACTTTTTGGCTTCAAAGACCGCCATTAAGAAAGTGAAAACTCACAGAATGGGAAAAATTATAATCATGGATCAGATAAGGGACTTTTATCTAATTACTGACTTACAAGTCATTAATGAAAAGACAACCCAATTTTAAAATGGGCAAAGAGTCTGAATTCCCAAAGAGAAAATGGCCAATAAACACAGGAAAAGATAATCAACATGATTAGTCATTGGAGAAATAAAAACCAACCCCCCCAGGGAGACACCACACTTGCACTAGAAATTCAAAAGACAGGTAGCAAGTACTGGGAAGGATGTGGAGAAACTAGAAACTCGTACATTGCTGGTGGGAATGTGAAACTACACAGCCTCTTTAGAGAACAGTCTGGGCTAAACTGAGAGTTCCCATTTGACTCATTAATTTCGCCCTTCCTATATACCCAAGAGAAATGAAATATATATGTTCACACAAAAACTCCACATGAATATTCATAGCAGCATTATTCATAATAGATAAAAAGTGGAGACAAATGTCCATCCACTGATGAATGAACAAGTAAAATGCATATTCATACCATGGAATGTTATTCAGCCGTAAAAAGAAATGAAGTGCTGACACATGCTGCACCATAAATCTGAAAAACCTGAAAAACATTATGCTGTACGTACAAAGCCAATCACACAAGTCCATGTGTTGTACTAGTCTGTTTCTCTGAACTACCTAGAATAAGCACATTTATGGAGATGAAAACAGAACTAGTGGTTGTCTAGGGTTGAGAGGGCTGCGGGGAAATGGGGAGTGACTGTAACACTTACGTTCCTTTTTAGGCTTATGAAAATGTCCTAACGTTGATTATGCTGGTGGTTACACAACTCTGTGAATATACCCAAAAACCACTGCATTGTACACTGTAAATGGGTGAATTGGGTATGAATTATATCTCGAGGAAGACGTTTTTTAAAAAGCAATGAGTAGTAAAAAAAAAAATTGATAAACATATAGTGAAATCTAAACAAGAATTGCCTGTGTGAAACAATAGTAACGAAAGCACTAATGGATGTTATTAAAAGAAAGATGAAACTAAAATGCTAGACACAATAATATTTAAGACAATGATAAGAAATAAAACATCATAAGGCCCTTCTTCTTCTTTTTTTTTTTTTTTTGAGACAGAGCCTCAAGCTGTCCCCCTGGGTAGAGTGCTGTGGCTTCACAGCTCACAGCAACCTCCAACTCTGGGCTTACACGATTCTCTTGCCTCAGCCTCCCAAGTAGCTGGGACTACAGGCACCTGCCACAATACCCAGCTATTTTTTAGTTGTATTTATCATTGTTGTTTGGCAGGCCTGGGCTGGATTCGAACCTGCCAGCTCTGATATATGTGGCTGGTGCCTTAGAAGCTTGAGCTATATGCACCAAGCCAAGATATGAAACTTTTATGGAGAAAACTATAAAACTTTATTTAAAGATATAAAAGAAAATCCAAATAAATGATGAGATAAACCCTGTTGATGGACAGAAAGATAACAGTATCAGTATTCCTAAATTTACACTATAAGTTTAATAAATTCTATTCTAAATTCCCAGTAATTTTTTTCACAGACTTTGATAAACAAATCAGAAAGTCCATTCGGGAGAAAAAAGGGATTAAGAACAACAAAAACGGGGTGGTGCCTGTGGCTCAAAGGAGTAGGGCGCTGGGTTCAAACCCAGCCCCGGCCAAAAACTGCAAAAAAGAAAAAGAACAACAAAAAAAATTTGAAACAGTGTAAAGAAAAAGGATTCACCCTAACAGAAATCAAGACTTAAGATAAGGTTATAGTAATTAAAATACTCTGGCATCAGTATCTGCATAAATAGATGAATAGAACAGATTTTCCGAAAAACCTAGATACACATACAAATAGGAACTTGGACTATGACAGAGGTAACAGTGCAAATCAGTGGGGAAAGAATGAGTATTCAATCAATGGCACTAGGATTATTGGCTAATAATATTTTCAAAAGGAAAAGTTAGATTCTTACCTCAACCCAGGAACAAAAATAAATTACAGGTGTATTAACGTAAAACGATAAACATTCAGACAGAGCTATTGGAAAAATATTTGTATAACAGAAGAGCAGGGTTTCCTGAGCAATACAAAAACAAACGTTGTCATGGCAAAGTGAAAAATTCAACCATGTAATTTTTGAAAGCTTAATGACACATGTAAAAAGATGAACACAGACTTGGAGAAAATAGCTGCATCCCACCTTTTCAACCAAGGATTACTGTTCAAAATATGTACTAAGTGCCTACAAAATAGCAAGGAAAAGAGAAACAACCAAACACCAGAAAAGCAAAAGATATGAACAAGCGATTAGCAGAAGACATTGACAATGTGCTCAATCATATTGTTAGTCAGGGAGATGCAAATTAAAACAAATAGATAAGGCATGCTTTAGAGTGGAAATCTAAGAAAACTCTGACAATACCCACAGCTGGTAAGAATAGAGAAATGGAAACTTACATCCACTACTAGTGGGAGCTTTAAATGACCTAACTGCTGCAAAGAGCAATTTGGCAACAGCTGGTAAAGTTAGGGCACAGCCTAGAGCCCACAATTCCACCACTTTGTGTGCGGAAGAGGCATAGGCCATGAAGATACAAGCAAAAGAACAATCTTTTCAGCACTCTGTGTAATAGCTAAAAGGTGAAAAGAAGCTATCTGACCTGCCAGAGCAAAATGGGCAAATAAAATGTGGCTGACTCGTAACCCAACATCGCATAGCCATTATAGTGAGTGAACTAGAACTTTATCATTTGGATGGATGGATAAGACACCTAATGATATGCTTAAATGATGCAAAATAAATATTTTTATAGAATATAATTTACATAAAATCTACAATACATGAAACAATTAATACATGCTATTTACATATGTTAAAGAGATCAAAATCTTCTTGGCTATGATTCACATCTATGTTTGTGTAAGCTTGTGTTTGTGAGTGTATAAAAGCATATGTGTGTGCACATGTGTGTGTTTAATAAAGGAGCTCAGGAAGGATTACAGTTCTAGCCCTCCATGCCAAAGAGGATGTAAAGACCCTCTGGCCAGCACTGTACCAGCTTGAGGAAAGCTTCCCTGCCCAGAAAGGCAGTACCCTAGAATAGGCACAAGTACAGGCCTGGCTCGATAAAAATCAGCAGGTACAAGTTAGGGTGCCAGGCCTGTACGGCACTTCTAGCCAGTGCCAGAGGAAACACAGGAATGAATCCACTGGAAGCAGGAAGTAGATTTTCTGCTGCCAGCCAGGCTGGGGGAGGGAGAATAAGCCAGGCCTTGCAGAAGACTGGAGCTGGGCAGGACCTGACCTGGTTGAGGGTCACTATCACCAGTTCCTCAGTGAAAAAGAACTAGCGATTGAAAACAGAACCTACTGAATGTCCTTCAGGGTTCTTGGTACATAATAACATAGATAGTATTGAATTCTCTTGGTGACTCAGTTCTCAAAAAAAATCCTCTTTTCATCCTTCATGATGTGTAAGTTTAAGGCCTCTCTAGAAGCTGCTATTTATCCTATCGCGTTTCTCCTGGGATGGCACGGCAAGACGATGTCTGTCTCTGATTGATTATGCAGCCTCATTTTTATTAAGCAGCCATAAAATTTTAGCTGTTATTCGGGAGTAGAATCTGCTGCTGTGCTAATAGCTAAATGATGTGAACATCTGTTTAATTTTGATGATGGGTCCAGAAGCGTCTGTTGTATTATTTTCTTTGTATACAGCACTTAGCTCACAAGAGCACACTCTCTCGGGGGAAGAAATATTGTTCTTTAAGTTGGGAAAATGCTCATGTGTCATCGGTGAGTGTTTTTGTCTGCAAGTAGAGGGTGCAGTGACTGTTCCATGAAGATTCCTTTCTACGACTGAGTCTGTTGGCCCGAACCCACATGCGCGCGGGCTTCCCTGGAACCTGGTCCATAGGTGGCAGTCTCCCTTCATCGTTCCTGGACCACAAACCTCGGTCCTGGCATCAGCCGGTGATACTGGTTTCTTTTGCTCTTTCTTCAGGTTTCTTAATAAATGTTCTCTCTGCTCAACCTCTGCCTCCTCCCCACAGACAGGGCAGAGACAAGGTGGCCAGAGTGGAGCAAATGACAAATGAAACTTCACCTGGAACCAAAGTCAGGGGGTCTGGGCTGTGCCTGTTCTCTGTGTGATTATTTTGGAATTGGGCTGAAGCTCTCTTGCAGAATCGCTCTGTAAATGGCAAGGGGGGAAATGCATTTCACTATAAACAGAAAATAAAGCTTTCACAAATTGTCGTATTTTAAAAAAGCAATCATGCTGGGGCAAGTTTTTATCCTCCCTGCCAACACACCGCCACAGAATTTGGGATTCATCTTTGGGAGTAGAATGTAATCAGGCCTTCTCTCCCACGTGTGCCCAGTGCCACACGCAGCCCCTTCTAGAGCAAATTGAACAAGACACCGCACAGTCCTAGGCAGGGATGGGCGCATGTGCCCTGCGGCTCCCAGCCCTCTTAGGCGGAGAATTGTAGATGAAGAGTCAAAGGGAAACCTAGAGATCCAGAAAAGGGGCACCGCAGTCTCACCTTCTTTCTACTCACCCTGCACCCAAGGAGGAAGACCCTCTTTAGCAAGCCTGCCCCCAGGCTTCCAGTCGGCCAGCATTGCCTGCCTGGCCCCCACTGTTTATGAAGCCAAAGGGAGTTTAAATCATTAGCAAGTGTCAAAACGCCTGAGGATTGTGCTGTCTAAGAAGCCAAACGAAGTGGTTCATTAGCATTTGTAAAAACTGCCTCGACAAAAAAGGTTGAACCCTGCAGGCTGGGGGTGGATTTTGTGTATTCCACTTGAATTAGCCAGTAGAATACATTTTAAAAAATCGTATCCACACCTAAATTCAGAAAAGGACACCCACTAAGGCACGGGAGGGCTTTCTCGTCTTCACTGGAAGGAGGCTTTCTCTGCTTCGAGGTGCTTCTCCTCCCCAGATTAGGGACCTCAGCAGATGCCCGGCTCCTCTTCCTTCCTTGCCCAGGGCTCAGAGGTTATTGCTTAGGCTCTGGGACAAAACAGATACAAGATGTCCTGAGTATTACAGCAAGAATCGCTGAATCAGAGGTAGCCAGCAGTCAGCCTGCTCTAAAGGGGCCCAAATACAGCCGTTCCTCCAAAGGACTAGAGCCTGGGCTGGTGGGGGGTGGGGTAGGGAATGGGGAGGTGGGGGAGGTAAAGGTGGAGCCTGGAGGGGGTGGAGTAGATGAGGTGGCAGAGGGGGAGAGGGTGGAAGAGACCTGGCAGAAACCTGGTTCAAGTTGGAACAGAGCAGCCATAGCCAGGACAGGTGGCCTCTGGCATGTAAGAAGTCTTTGGAACGGTTTTAGCTGTGTGGCCACTGTACTGCACACTCAGGGGATAGGTTTCTGAGGAACCAAAGCTGAGGTCTTCTTGCTAACTGACTTCAGGGGAAATAGTCCCTCCTATCCAGCCGGTTGTCCTTCAATCTGGCCTAGTGTCTGGAAACCTGTGGGATGGCCCATCAGCTAGGAATACAGCCCTGGGCCTATCCTCAGGGAGGTGCTGAGGTCACTGCACTTTGAAACCTACTTAATTTCTTTTCTTGCTTTCTTTTTTCTTTTTTTTCAGGACAGAGTCTCACTATGTCACCCTCAGTAGAGGGCTGTCACAGTTCACAGCAACCTCAAACTCTTAGACTCAAGCAATTCTCTTGCCTCAGCCTCCCTCCCAAGTTGCTGGGACTACAGGCGCCCACCACAACACCCAGCTATTTTTGTTGTTGTTGTCATTATTGTTTAGTAGGCCTGGGCCAGTTTGAACCTGCCAGCCTTGGTGTATGTGGCCAGTGCCCTAACCACTGAGCTACAGGCTCTGAGTCTCTAGTTATTTCTGAGTTAGGAACATCTGGTCATTTATGAGATAGACTCTACCAGGAAGTCAGTTGTCTCCGTGGTCACATTAATTTATGGCACAGGAAATGATAATTTGAAACTGATATTGCAAAGA
>NW_003852397.1:5235296-5237209 GCF_000181295.1 Otolemur garnettii | reverse complement strand
GCACATCCATTGTTTCTGCACAGTCCGCAGCTTCTCTAACCCTGCTCCACTTGTGGAGACCATTGTTCTCCCTCAGATCTGCCTCAAATCTCACGGCCTGTAAGAAGCCTGATGCCTCTGGAGGGGGCTACACAGCCCCACTCTTACTCTCATGGGCTGGTGGACGCTCCCTGGCAGTCTCAGGGTTCAGCTGGTGCCAACCTTTCTCCCCCATCTTTACGTTCCGGGAGCCTCCTCCAGGTCTCAGCGTTTATCCTCTAATGCCCAGCACAGCGGCTCCCGATCAGTGAAGTTCCACGTGTTGGCTGATGAAAATACACTCAAGTATCTGTCAACTCTTACTTCACTCAACTTAGGAGGCACCGTTTAGCCACTTCTTAGAGAAGAAAATTAGTAACGTAAAATGAGAAACGAATTAGCTAATGAAGAGAGGGATGAAGAATGTTCAGCCTCTCTACAATTCAAAGACTTTTCAGCTGTTTTTGAAAATAAGGAAATGCCACATTTGGCAAATCAAATAGCAAATTTAGAAGAAATTACAGTGGTCATTGTTACCAGGGTCACAGTGAGACATATACTCTCAGGGACTTCCAAGCCATGCAAACGAGTATGATACTTCTGAAAGTAATTTTGTAAAATGTCTCAAGAGCCCCAAATATTTTTAAATTACACATGTGGCTTTTAGCATTATATTAGACAACTGAATTTAAAAAAAAAACAAGCAAAAAATTGCTAGGTGGTATTAGCGCTGGGTTCTTGAATTATGGGTGATTTTCATTTTGTTCTTTAAAATCTTCAGTACTGTCTGCTTTCTCAAGGAGTATTTATTTGTAATATTTCACTTCTTTTGTGGAGCCTTCCCCAGTCCCCCAGACTGGTATTAGATGCATCACCACCTCTGTGCTTTTTCCCTGCGGCATCTATTACAGTGTGAAGTTATATGCTGTCCGACTGTTTGATTTACGTCTGCCTGCTCAGCAACCCCACCAGTCCGTGAATCTGAGACCTGTGTCTGTTTCACTCACCTTTGTGTCCCTAGAGCTTAGCTCAGTGCATTTAGCATGTGGTCAGTATTTAATAAAAAACTGGTTGGTTGGATGGATGGATGAATGAATGACTAAATATATTTTTTAAAAAGTCAATTTTCAAAACCAGAAAAGTCTAAGTTGCTGTAACTGTAAAACTAAGGAAGTTATCATTTACAAGAAGCATTTGCAGACGTCAGGGAAAGGGTGGTCAGAACAGATTTTGGAAGTGCTGCAGCCATGAGATCCATGGCAGGAAGGGCAACAGATCAAACCCCCCCTCAGTGGCTCTGAGTCCAGGAATAGTTTTGAGGCTGTGCTTTCTGGGGGCTGCTCCCAACCGGCCACTGAGTGTGGCTGGGCTACTAAGGCACACCCTTTCTTGGGAGAGGATTTGACTGGGGATTTTGGCTCAGGGCCTCCTCCCATAGACCTTGTCAAAACTCACTTCCTTCTCTCTTTTTCTCAGGGGTCAGACATTCAGCAGGACAGAGGGGTGAGGGGTGTCCCCTGCTGCCTCTGGCTCCTTCCCCACTTTCCTTCCCAGGCATGTTCCCTGATAAATCACTTGCACATCTTGAGGTTTGCTTCTCAGAGGGTGAAAACAGCACAAGGTAAAATTTGCTTTCAAAATTTAAAAACATATATTATTACTATCATTTATATGTATGTATATATATGTATGTATTTTTAAATGACCAATACACACACTGTAGAAAGTTCAAACCACACAAAATTTTTAAAGTGGATTTACTCATATGCATTAGAAAAGTTGCTCTCTCATCCCTTTCCTCCAGCCACCTAATTACCTTCTAAATTCTTATTCCTTTCTCAGAAGTGGATGGATCCCTGTTCTGCTCTTCCATGCTGTATAAACCATGCTAATGC
>NW_003852397.1:5234548-5235026 GCF_000181295.1 Otolemur garnettii | reverse complement strand
CCAGGGCCGGATTTGAACCCGCCACCCTTGGTATACAGGGCTGGCACCCTACCCACTGAGCCACAGGTGCTGCCCAATGCTTCATTCTCTTTATAGCCCCACAGTATTAATTGCATTTAACTGTTTCCACATTGATGAACATTTATTTCTAATCTTTTGCCATGACTACTGTACTATTGCATATTTTCTTTTCCTTATTTATGATTATATCTGTGGGATAAATTGCTAGAAGTGGACATATAGGATCAAAGGGTAAGGACATGCTTTTACCACTGAATTCCTCTCCACAGAGGTTAGAGCAATTTATACCCCACCAGGATGACGTCACATCCCTCCCAACACAAAGTCGTCAATCTTTGAATCTTTGCCAGTCTGACAGGTTAAAAATATAGCTTTGCATTTTTCTAATGATAAGTGAAGTCAAGGATTTTTTCATACTTGTAGGAACCTTTTGTATTCCTTTTCTGAGAACTATCTA
>NW_003852397.1:5232667-5233939 GCF_000181295.1 Otolemur garnettii | reverse complement strand
GCTAACTTTTAAAAAGGGAGCTTATCCTGGTGAACCTGACCCCATTAGGTGAGATCTTGGAAGAGAATGGCTGAAGCAGGAGTACTACCAGAGGCTAGGAGGTTGAGACCAGGCTGAGCAAGAGTGACACCCTGTCTTATCTCTACAAAAAATAGAGTAACTAGCCAGGCATGGTAGTACACCTGTAGTCCTAGAAACTCCGGAGGCTGAGGCAGGAAGATGGCTCTAGCCCAGGAGTTTGAGGCTGCAAAGTGCTTTGAGGACACCACTTTGCTTTAGCTCAGGAGAGAGAGCAAGATCCTATTTCAGCAAGAGAGAGAGAGAGAGAGAGAGAGAAAGAGAGAATGAGAATGAATGGGCACTTTTCTGGAGAAGTAGATTCAAAACATGGAAAGAAATCGTATGAAGAAAATTCTCCATTGCTGGCCTTAAAGATAGAGAGGGTGATGTGGCCAGTAGTAATGGGAGGTCTCTATGAGTTAATAGCCCTTGGCTGGCAGTCAGCAAGGAAATGGAGTCTTCCATCCTAAAACTACAATGAACTGAATTTGGCCAACAAACCAAATGAAATTGGAGGCGAATTCTCTCCCAGTCCACCCTCCAGAACAATGGAATAATGCAGCCTGACCAACACCTGGATTTCAGTCTCCTCACACCCTGAGCTGAAAACTCTGCCTTGCTATGCCAGGACTTCTCACCCACAGAACTGTGAGCTAATAAACAGTTTTAAATTACCAAATTTGTGGTAATTTGTTATGTGACAATGGAAAACTAACACATCCTTTTATATTTATTCTTTTTTAGATATTTTCTGGCTAGTAATTATTTATTTTTATGATAGACTATATAATCAGTTTGTTTAATAGTCTGATGGTATTTTTATTGTCATTGTTTTACATTTATGGATTAATTTGGGAAGAATTAACATCTTTATAATATTGAATATTCCTCCCCCAAAACATAATATGGCTTTCCTTTTTTTCTTAAGTCTTCATTTGCATTTTAAAATTTTCTCTACATAGTCCTTGCACTTTTTTTTTCCTTTTAGTTTGTTCTGGCTGGGTACAGAGGCACACACCTATAGTCCCAGCTGCTCAGGAGGCTGAAGCAGAATCACTTTAGATCAGGAGTGCAATACAGCAAGACTCCTGTCTCAAAGCAAACAAAAATTTGTTTTGTACAATTTATTTTTTTGTTCCTAATGTATTTGAGGTCTTTCTTCTGTCACGTTCTAACTGGCTATTGTTTTTATATGATTAAACTATTAATTCC
>NW_003852397.1:5229867-5231412 GCF_000181295.1 Otolemur garnettii | reverse complement strand
AAAGTTTAAGCTTTTACCTTTAATATTCTTTCCATCTGTTTGCTTTAATTTTTTTGTTCTTTTGAACTTCTAGAACTGGTTGCTTAAATTATTTTTTAAATTTATTTTTATTCTCTCTTGTTTACTGACATAAATATTTAGGACTTTAAATTTCTGAGCACTCATTTAGCTATTTCTCATAAATTCTGATTATATTAATATATGTCTTGCCATTACTTTGTCGATTTTATATACTTCCAAATTTTCTCTTTGACCAGAGAGTTTTATAAAAGTGTTTAAATTGTCTAAATAATAAGGTTTTTAATACTTCATAATTATTTTAAAATTGACTTCTATTTTATGTCTATGCTTATTGCAATAGTACATTAAAGATATATTCTCTGATATAACATTTGAATTTGGGCTTTTATATTTTACATTTTTTTATTTTATATTTTTGTAAGGTCTGCCTTATTAATTATGTTACTTTGGTCTTTAATATTCTTTCTTTTGTATACTTCTCAGAGGCTCAGATCAAAGAATTGAGATATTCAACCACTAATATTTTTCTTTCTTTCTATTTTTCTTCTATAGTTTTTGTTTTATGAATTTGTTGCTATATACTTTACTATATATTTATTTATAACTGCTAGAGTTTCATTGTAGTTTACACTTTTATCACTATGAAACATCATGCTTTGTCTTGCTTAATACTTCTTACCTTAAACTTAACCTTGTTTAATGTTAGGAATGTCAACTCCTATTTTTTTGTCATTTGCTTTTGCTTTGTATGATTTTGTCAATCATTTTGTTTTCAAGTTTTCCAAGACAAATTGTTTGACATGTGAGTCTCCTTTGTAGCCCAGGGAGCATTTTACTTTGAGATCTAATTTGAGTTTTTTCTTTTATCTCAGCAGAAAGACTGGACACTTCCAGACAGACTACTGGAAGATTCTCCTCCCTGCCCTCTTCTCTCTGCCTCCACCACCAGTTTCTCATCATTTCTGTTCTGCCTTCCAGTGGACCTGAGTGTCAGCCTCCCTCTCCACAGGCCTCCCATCAGACCAGAGTAAAAACCCTCCAGACCAGAGTAAAAACCCACCTCAAAATGCAGAGCGCTTCCTCCAGAATTGAGAATAATGTGTAAGGTTTATGCTTCTCCTTCAGTGTCATGAGCATATAAACTACACACACACACACACACACACACACACACACACACATATATATAAACCACACAATATAACAGTGCACATACTTGGCCCTTTGAGTGAGAGGCCCAGATGGGACACTGTATTAGGGGCTTTTCATTTGCATAAGCCATTGAAATTGACCTTATTGACCATTTACTTGGAGTACATAAGAGCCATTAGATACTATGTAGACACCCATTTGAAACATAAAACACAAGCAACAGTTTCTTTATGTACTGCAAACAGCTGTTCTGATGAAAGTGTGTGATAACTAACTGTTCCAAATGTCCATTGCTATGTAATAAACTATACCAGAACTTGGCAGTGAAAGACAACTACTGTGTTATGTTCACAGATTCTGTGGGTTGGGGGT
>NW_003852397.1:5228317-5229763 GCF_000181295.1 Otolemur garnettii | reverse complement strand
TGTGGCCTTGAGGCCACAGATTCCCCACCCCTGCTGGGATGGCAACTGTTGGCTTGGACTTGAGTTGGGCCCATTATCCAGAAAACATACACCTGGGATCTCAAGACGGCTGGGACCTCCTCAAAGCTTCATGACCATGGACTTCTCATGTGGCAGCTCAGGGCACCAAAGTCAAGTATCCCAAGAGAACCAGGTGGAAGCTGTGTTGCCTTTTATAGCCTAATAGCATAGACATATAGTGTAATTTTTGCTTATTCTATTGGCCAGCCAGTCACTAAAATTGGTCAACAAACCATTAAGACCCAGATTCAAGGGGAGGGGCGCATATACCCAAGCTCTCAATGGCAGAAGCATCAAAGAGTTTGCAGATATGTTTTAAACCCACCACACTCTCACTACTCACCACTGGGGCCTCTCACTCTCTCGCTGTTTCATACCATCACGTACAATCACATGCACAAACCTACATATAGTTCCTTATTCACATTGGCTATCAGCATGAATAATTAAACTGTGCTGATAGTTGTCATGGTGCTTTTCATTGTAAGCAATAGCACCAAAACTTAAAAAGTGAAATATATTAGTTATTGGCTAACAACAGAATACATAGACATTCTGATTCTTTTTTTTAATTTCTTATAGCATAACTGTGTACATTAATGCAATCATGGGGTACAGTGTGCTGTTTTCATATACATTTTGAAATACTCTCATCAAACTGGTTAACATAACCTTCATGTCATTTTCTTAGTTATTGAGTTAAAACGTTCATACTCTGCTTTTAGAAAGATTCACTTGTACTGTTGTAAGATAAAACATAGAGGTGACCCCACCAATCACCCTCCCTCCGCCATCTACCCCCTTCACCTCTCCCTCCCACCCCCTTCCCATATTCTAAGGCTATAATTAAGTTATAACATTCCTATAAAAGCTATGAATTAGTTTCAAAGTAGGGCTGTGTACATTGGATACTTTTTCTTCCATTCTTGAGATACTTTGCTACAAAGTACATTTTCCAATTCCATCCATATGACATTCTGATTCTTAAACTATCTGCACATATGGACACAATACAAGGACAGAAATTTTGAATGAAGCTACACTAGAAGGAAGCCCAGAGTCCTCAGGAGGGTATAACTATTAAGCATATACCAGCTTGGCTGGCTTCAGAGCCCCCCCAGCTTCACTTGCCTTCCCTGTTCCTCAAACCCCGCCATAGCGGCAGGTCCTAGCCATAAAGATTGTGCACCTTCTTCTGGGAAGGAGAAGGATACGGTGTCTTCTTTCTCCCTGATCCCACGACTGCTACCTTCACTGCCCCCACACTAACCTCCCCTCCTTTCTCATCATTTTATTTCCCCACCTGATAACTCACTTAATGGACATTTATCAAGAATTGACGATGTGTCCATCTCTGTAGGAGGTAACAAAATGAACATTTGGTCT
>NW_003852397.1:5215282-5227973 GCF_000181295.1 Otolemur garnettii | reverse complement strand
TATTGGCACATTTAGGAAGCAGCTATCTCACGACCAGGAGGGGAGAGATTGACATGCTGAGCTTGACATAAGGGGAAGATGGAAGGAATATGGGTCTTTCATGACATGGTTGAATCTCTGAGTTAACCCAGCCTGAAAGTGCAGTACCTCTGGACTTGCTGTTATATGAGACATTTTCCTTATGGTTTAAGCTGTTTTTAACTGTATTTTCTATTACCTCCATACTAGATAATCCTGGGGGGGTGGGGGGGGAATCAGCCTTGAGTATAATTGAAGGTGCAATTCTGAAGGGCTGGCATCATTTGAAGGCTTTCTCCAAGAGGTGAGACACAGATGGGGCTTTGTAGGACAGCTAGGATTTGGACAGGTGGAGAGGAAGGGGGAGGGCATTCCAAGCAGGTGTAAAAGACTGAGAAGGGTAAGGAGAAAAGGAGATTCACTTATAACTCTTGTGAAGAGCATCGAAATCTAGCCCAAGAATATAGGGAGGGGGTGGGGAAGGGGAGGGGAGAAGGGCCGCTGGGTGGTGAGAGGGTGACTGGAAAGATCACCTATATGGTCTGTCTAACAAGGGTACAAGTGAACTTTTCTAGAACTAGAATATAAATGTTTTAACACAATGACTAAGCAAATGACATGATGTCTATGTTAACCAGCTTGATGAAAGTATTTCAAATTGTATATGAAAACACTACACTGTACCCCATGTTTGCATTAATGTATACAGCTATCACTTAATAAAAAAAAAATTAAAAAAAAAAAAGAGCATTGAAATCCACTCTGACCTGGATTGGCAGACCAGGGTGACACATTGGAAACAACTATATCACTAAGGCTCTAAGCCACCTTGCTGGGGCATTTGCCCAAAGAGGAGGACACAGGAGGGAAGGACTCTTCTTGCCAGTTGTAGTGAGAGGTGAGTACCAGAGGTCAAGGACAGGGTCTCACCAGCTGGCAGGGAGGTCAACGCAAGGCAGACAGACAGTACTGAAGTACTGAAGATCTGGAGGCAGCTGATTGGCAAAAATATACAAAGGCAAGGTAAGCAAAAACAAGAGGAATCAGCATTCCCCAAATCAAGTGAGGCTGAATTTAAGACAGAAAGCACAAGGCAAGACAAAGTAGGATGTTTAAGAATGATAAATCACAATGAAGATCTGGTGGTTATAATACATGTATAATAGTGAAGGAAGAAATTCACAAGGCAAAAACTGCAGAAAATATAAAGATAAGAAGAAAAATACTACTGTTGAATCCCTAGGACTAGAATTGCTGATCCTAAGGGACGCTCAGCTGTGCCAGGCACCACTGGTTTTCCAAACTTTAGTGGCCATTTATTTCCCACCAGCAGAGCATCCGGGTTTTAGATGTTCCAGACCTTCTTAAACACTTGGTATTATCCATTATTTAAACTTTAGACATTCTAGCACATGCAGAGTATTATCTGCTTATGGTTTTAATTTGTGCTTCCCTGATACTAATGAAGCTGAACATCTTTTTGTGTATTGTTATTTGCCATTTGGGTATCCTCTTTTGTGAAAGGTAGTTTCAGTTTTTGTCCCAACCCTTTTCAAATGAACGGTCTATGGTCTTCTTATGAATAAAAGAGCAATCTTTACATAGTCTCAGTGCAAGTCCATTGTCAAATACATGCACAGCAAATACCTTCCCCCACTCTAGGCTTGCATTTCCATTCGTTTAGTAGTTTCTTTTAATAAACAAAAACTTTATTTTCAAGGAAGTCTAATTCAGTCAATTGGCTAATTTTCCAAAATTTTGAATGGAAATTTTCAATATTTTTTGCTATTTTCCTTTAAAATATGTAGAGTATTTTCTGGCCTATCTAAGAAATGAGTGCCTACACCAAGGCCATGAAAATATTCTTTACTCCTATCTTTTGGAAGCTTTACTGTTTCACATTTACATCTATAATCTTTCTGAAATGATTTTTGTGTATAGTGTGAGGTAGGGGTCAAGTTCATTTTTTCTCAAATACGTATTCAACTGACTCAGCACTTTGTTTATGGAAAAGAACAGTCTTTTCCCCACTGCATTGCAGTGACACCTTTGTTGAAAATCAAACGACTGTGTATTTTTCTTGGTGTGGATTTTTTTTATTTTTGTTCCAGAGGACTATTTGTCTATAGTTGAGGTGGTATCATTCTGTTTTAACTGCTGTAGATTTACAGTTAGTCTTAAACATTTTCTTCTTTAAGACAGACTTTGCTATTTTTAGACTTTTATTTTTCCATGTAAATTTTAAAATTAATGTGCCACGGTCTACAAAAGTTGGGCTTTGGATTGGAATTGTTTTTCATTCTCTCAGAAATCCTGTCCCCTCCAAACCTGGCTGCTTTGACATTTCTCTCTCTCTTTTTTTCTTTTTCTCAGTTTTGGCCGGGGCTGGGTTTGAACCTGCCATCCCTCTATTCCTTGAGCCACAGGTGCCGCCCTGCCTTGACATTTCTCCATGCTGTCAAAAAGCTTTGTTTTTTAAAGCTTTTATGGTTCTTTTTTTTTTTTAATTAAAAAAATTTTTTTTTTCAGAGATGGGGTCTCGTTCTGTAGCCCAGATTGGAGTACAATGGCAGGATCACAGGTCACTGCAGCCTCTACCTGGCCTCAAGCATCCTTCTTCCTTGCATTCTGAAGTGCTAGGGTCCCGGCGTGAGCTATGGTTGTTCTTGATGGGAGGGTCTGATGCCAGCCACTCCACTAGAGCCGTATGTGGAAGCCCTTTGCAAGCTTTCCTAACACAGTTCTATAAACAAGAAGTCCCAGGGGGAGAAATCTGCATGATAGACTTTAACTCTGTAGACGGTTTATGACTATGTAAAGTTAATCTTTCTGAAATCTTACTTTCTGAAACAAGATCTGTTTGTCTGCCGTTGAGAGAAGATATGACCAAATTGGGTTAAACAAAAAAGTTCATTCGTGCACATAACGGAAAAATCCAGGAGGAAGATCATTGCATGCAAGATTTCAAATAAAGTCTATTAGGTCCAATTTATCTCCATCTCTCTGTTCCACTTCCTATTCGTTGGAGCCATTCTCAGACAGCTATCAGCAACCTGCCAGGTCCACACGCAGCAGAAAATGAAGGTCTTTGCTATGGAATTCCTGGGATAAGTCCTACTGGCTCTCATTGGGTTACTGCCCATTCTTGAGCCCATCACTCTATCTAGGTAAGTTTGATGAATTAATTGGCTCAGGCCCAGGTCAGGTTTCTGATTCCTGAGCCAGAGTAAGTTCAGCTCCGCTGGAAATCATGACTGAGAACGAGGTTGCTGGTAGTTCCCAAGCAGGAAGCAGGAGTGTGATTAACAGAAGGAAAGTAAATGGATGGTGGAAAACTCCAAGGGCAAAGGTCCACTTCACTGGCCAACTTCAGAGTCCAAATCCACATCACCTAAAGGCCCTGGACGATCATAGGCTTCCTCTTCTTATGCTCCAAGGCCACTTTCATGATCCTGTTTCTGGGATCGTGACCCTCCACACACACACACCACAGTGTGCTTTCTACTCATGGTCTCCAGGACACACACACACAGCTCTTCCAACCTGAGCGTGTCCCTGTCCATATGTTCTCTATCTCCTGTCACCTTGGAGCTTCAGCAAGGTTTGGGGGAGGGGGAGCAGGGGATGAGATGGGCTTTATTCCCGCATTGCCACCTTTTCCTTTGCTCTCACCATCTCAACAAGACAAGAATAGGACGCTCAGGCTCAGCTTTCTAAAGCTACCATTTCCTGCTGCAATTCTGAAAAGTCACTTCACCACCCCGAGTCTCAATTTCCTCCGCTGCAGATGAGGTCAACAATGTCCCCTTCGCCTCTTTCCAGGGCCATCACTAAAAAGAGCTCATCACAGAGCACAGAGGGAGAGTCAGAGGGTGACGGGTCTGGAGACTACATCTCTTTGAATGGCTGTTGAGGTTGCTGGTGATGATTCTGCTAGAGAAATCTTAAAATGCAAGGGTTTTTTTCCCCCCCAAGCACTTCAATGATTATGAAGGTTGAATGAGATATTTTGGAAACATTTGATAGACTCAAGCTCTAGAGAGACACTGAATTGTATTACGGGTCCCAGACAGATCATTGTAAAGCTCTTGTTCCACCCCAGTGTTGTTTGTGTATAACACATGTCAAGGGTTTCCACTCTGGGGAACAAAAGCACAAAAGTTTCACTCCAGTCGTCAGCCTAATCCTCTTAAGAGTCGTTGAAGCCTCTCTGAATTGATCAGCAGCAGTCAAGTACCTTCTTAAGGCAGGAGGCTCTTTCAGATTTTCTCACTGCTCCTAGTTCTGACACACAAACCCCCCACCACTGCCCACGCACCACAAGGAGCCAGAGATTCTGCTCAGGGTCACAGTGGCAGGAAGTGGCTGAACAGAGATCTTTGTAGAATCCACCCTCCCTCCACAGAACCAACAGGAGCTAAAACTGCGCGATCACAATGGGCACAGGCTGCAAAGGCCTCCAAAAGGGAGAGTTCTGTGACTGTACCCTGCTGGGAGAAGAGAGCAGTGTCTGGTCAGGGGCTGTGTGCACTGGAGGGAGTGACAGGCCTAGAAGTGGAACTGAGAAAATCAGCTGTGCTTCCTGGCAAAGGTGCATGACCTGGGATTGAAGCTATGGGACCAAATGCCTTTTTTTTTTTTTTTTTTGAGACAGTGTCTCACTTTGTTGCCCCCAGTAGAATGCTGTCACAGCTCACAGCAACCTCAAACTCTTGGGCTCCAGCCATTCTCTTGCCTCAGCTTTCCAAGTAGCTGGGACTATATGCCCCCGCCACAATGCTCAGCTGTTTTTTAAAGATGGGGCCTCACTCTGGCTCAGGCTGGTCTCTAACCTATGAGCTCAGGCAGTCCACCTGCCTCGGCCTCCCAGTGTGCTAGCTAGGATTACAGGTGTGAGCCACTGCCCCTGGCCAGGATACACCATATTCTTAAAAATTATAGGAGACCTTTAACTTTAGGATGAGTGTAGGGTTGACAAAGTAGTAACAAGTGTATTAGTTGGTTCAAGATGCTCCAATACAATACAATAGACTTGGTGGCTTAAGTGACAAACATATATTTCTCATGGTTCTTGAGGCCAGGAAGTCCAAAATCAAGGCTCTGGCAGATCTGGTGTGTGGTGAGCCTGCTTCCTGGTTCATGGATGGAGAGCTCTGTTCTCATTGTACCCTCACATAGGGGAAAGGGAAAGAAAACTCTCTTACATCTCTTTAATAAGGGCATCAATACCATTCACAAGGACTCTACCTTTATGAGCTAATAGCTTCCAAGGGTCCCACCTCCCAATACCTTCATGAGGGGATCAGGATTTCAGTATATGAATTTCAGGGGACTTTCAGTCTATAGTAACAAGAATTAGGCACTTCAATTCTAAACAATAACAAGTTATTAACCCTGATACATGTTTATCTTTTAAAAATCTCAAAAGAAGCCTTTGGGAGTCCCATGAAATTAGTCACTAACACAACCCCCCTTGGCCCACTTGTCCCCTTTTTCAGAAAAGATGGCAGAACAGCTTATCTCAAATAGTTCACAACTCAAGATTGTAATTCCTGCTCATGACAATTATCATGAGCTTAAAAGCACCTCTGTTTTAGGTGCTAAAGAGCTAAGTAAATTACAAGAGTATCCAGGCTCTTATAGCAATCACATCCTAAGGAAATCACAGCTATCAAGGGGAAGAAGGGACACACTCACATCAGGCTCCCTCTTAGTTCTTAGAATGGAGTGGGAAGAATTTGTTCTGTTGAAAGCACTCATCAGAAGTGGGAGCTTCAGCCTTGGCTCTGCCTCACACCCCCTCCAGCCACCCTGTGACTGACCCCAGTTCTCAGACCAAAGTCTCCGATCCAGCCCAAATTGGAGATCAGTTTCCCCCAGACTAGGGATTTATTGGCCATGTGTGACATGGCCTTGTAAAAGATGTGGCTCAAGACACAAGTTCCCTCGTGAACTTGGCCAAGGGGCAACAATAATCCTTAGAGCTAGGAAGGACAGGCTAGGGGTGGGGAGGAAGTCCCAGTGAAACTCAACTGTCAGTTATGAGGAACAGCATGGGGAGGAAGGAAATCCACTTTCATGCCTGAAAATTTGGGCATTATTTCCACCATGTTGTCAGCCTAAGAGGTGAGCTTCATTTTGCCAGTAGCTTTCACTGACAGAGTTTGTTACTCAGGCATCTAAATAGCTGTGTTTTAAAGATAAATTTATTTTCGTAGATTAGTTCAGCTGATCTATTAGGTAACCAAAAAAAAAAAAAACCTCTAAAAAAAGAAAAGAGAAAAATCTCAACCCTTAATATTATAGCAGTCTTTAAAAAAAAAAGTTAAAAAAGGATACCAAAGAAATCCAAGGTCACTGAATCTTCCAGCTCCCTTAATTTACTCAGAACAGACTCACACTCCAGGGTGACCCCTTTCAGGAGCTGCCTCTGAATTTCTCCCGGTCCCTGAAGTCTTTGGTACTTTGGGGTTCTCAGTTGAGAAATGCAAACAAAACACATTCAGAAGTCTTAGCAAAACTGCACGGTTGTGTCCAGACGTGTACAGAGCGGTGGGCAGGGCACAGAGACTGACGCTGCGGCAGAGGGGAAGTCTGTGTTGATGAGGAAAAGCTCGGGCCTTCCTTGGTGGCTCCTCTCTCAAACAGCATCCCCTGACATGTATTCACACCTTTCTCCCATTTCCAGATGAGAGACCTCCCCTAGTGCTCCCATCTCACCTGGTCATTCAGTGCCAGAAGCTCCTGCACCAGTCTCCGGGAGGCCAGGTGCTGCCGCCTGCGTGTCTGACATGGAGCTCACATCTTGCAAGGCCTAACTGCTTCCATTTTTACAGCTAAAGCTGCCTCTGTTTAGTTTCCAAACTGTGGCCTCTCCCTGGCCCTGCAGCGAGCCACCTAGGCTGTGCACTTCCTTGTCCTCCTGGTGGTGCCTGCCAGCCCAAATGGGTCCTTCTTCTAGACCCCACACCCTGTTGGGAGCGCCCATGTTTGTGCTAACTTCTTCTTCTTCTTCTTCTTTTTTGAGACAGAGGCTCAAGCTGTCACCTTGGGTAGAGTGCCGTGGCATCACAGCTCACAGAAACTTCTGGGCTTAAGCAATTCTCTTGGCCCACCCTCCCAAGTAGCTGGGACTATAATACCTGGGTATTTTTGTTATTGTTGTTGTTGCAGTTGTCATTGTTGTTTAGCAGGCCCAGGCCAGGTTCGAACCCACCAGCCTCGGTGCTTGTTGCTGGCACCCTACCCACTAAGCTACGGGGCGCCGCCCTTGTGCTAACTTCTTTGTCAACCCCCATTCACACTGAGCCTGGAGTCAATGAAAACTCCTTAACTTTCTCCAGCCTGAAGACGTGTGTTCAGATTTCCTAAAATCTTCCTTGATACTTCCATATCAAGTAAACAAGATATGAATCAAGAACACTGCTGTCCCCGGTGCAGTTATTGTTAAACTCAAATATAATTCCGTCCATTTACCTCAGAGGTTTCATCTAAATGTTCTGACCAGTCTCAAGATCGTCTAGAAACCCCACCTGCCATTTGTCATGGTCAGCTGCACTCTTCAGGTTGTGGCGCTCACAAGCTTGAGGGGCCTGCTTTTGATTCCTTTATTCCAGTCATCGATAGATGGCAATGAAAGTTGGCTGCGTCTAACAGGGGCTGAAGAGATGCAATCAAACTGTCCTACAGATTATAGACCTGGGTTGCTCAAGGTCATACAATGGTCCTTTGTACTGTGGAGCTGGCACTAGAACTCTGGCCTCCTGAAGCACAGGGTGGAGATTTTCCCTCAGTGCCATGGGGCCTCTGTATGGATGCTTGCCTCTGCCAGGCCTGGCCACACCTGAGCAAACCTCATCATCTGCTCAGCAGGTAGAGTCTTCACACAGTTTGCAAGGCCAGAAACCTTTATTACCTTGTGTTGGATGACATGGAGGGCAGTAGCTAATCGTGTCTCTTCACGAACATTCACTTCTAGACTTCAGGGGTCTCTGACCAAATTTATCTAGATCCTTCTCCCCACGTACCCACAGCAGCAGCCTGGCTCACCACACGGGGATGATCCTGGGCAGACGCAGGCATTGACTTGACTCTGAATGCTTGCTCTACCGTGCTTAATTCTTTGACCTTGTTTGGCATGAGCCATTTAATTTCCCTGAGCCTTGGTTTTCTCACCCAAAATAGAGGACCATACCACCCTGTGTTACAGTGTTAATCTGAGACTCAAAGGAGAGAATGAATCTATAAATTTTTTTTTGAAAACTCTCCAACGCTTTGCATGGGTATATTGCTATTATCAAATGGGTAATGGAGAACTCCAAAGTGGGTGCCAATTAAAATTCCTTTGTAAAACAGTCCATTGTATCCTAACCTATTTATTCATTTCTTTCTCTTTTTCTCTCAAAGTCCCAACAAAAACTGAATATTAAGAATGCATGCAGGCAGAGCATTGCATACGAATTAACTATTCAATGTTCTTTAGTCACTTTGGCAGGGAAATGATACACCTATTAAAATACCCCAGTCAGAGCTGGCACGTACAGTGCTGATAACCCCAGCAGGCAACGACCTTGGCACCATTACAAGGACAATATTTTCAAATGGATGAACTATTCCTGAACAAAGTGTCCAGTGTACTCGGAATAAACAGGCTTTTCATCAACCAAGCCTGTACGTTTTCTGGTTCCAACAATCTTTCCCAGAGATGGTGTGAGAGTGCGGGTGCCAGAAAGCAGCACCCCTCAGCCACCTGCCCCATTTTGCTCATCCTCCTTAAGAATCCTGTGACTGAAGCCAGGGCCCAAGGCACACACCTATAGTCCCAGCTATTCAGCAGGTCAAGGCACGAGGATCATGTGGGCCCTGGAGTTGGAGACCAGCCTGGGCACCACAGCAAGACCCCATCTCAAATTTAAAAAAACAAGAATCCTGCTGTAACTGAACAAGCCTGCAAACCTCTCCCTCCTCTCTTCTTATGCTTTCGAGATTTCTTTTCTGCACTTTTGAAAAAGTAGAATCTGATGCTTCCCTCTGTGCCCTGGGTCAGACCTCAGCAGTGGGAGGATCAGCCCTTCTCCTGGGAACCTCAGGAGCAGGAGTCTGTGGGGGAGACTCACGTACAACCTCCCCAAGCATCTGTGAGGCCAACTCTTTGAGAGGTGGAAAAGACACCCAGGACAGTCCAAAATAGGGTACACAAGAGGCTTTGAAGACAAGATCCTTGAGTGGAAATTCACTGGAAGAAGAAGCTTTTTTTTTCCCCTCTGGACTTACCAGAAATGAAGCACATGTGTAAAACTCAGCTGGCAAAACTTGCTCTCCCACCTAAGCCAATGAGGCTACAGCTGACCCATTTAGCTGGCCCATTCATCCTATGAATGTTGACTGAGCGCCTACTGTGTGCCTAACACCATTCTACGTTCTGAGGACACACAACAAACTAGACAAATTCCCTGCCCTTCTTACATTCTGATGGGAGTACACAAATGGTAACGCAGTAAGTAGTGGTACGTACCCCTCAGTGGCCACACCGCTGAGGTAAATGTAACCAGAGATCTGAAGAAAGTAAGGGAGTGAGTTACCATTACCTGGGGGAGAATATTCCAGGTAAGGCCATGCTTCAAACAGCAAGGGAGAGAGTGTTTCAGGAATGGACTGAGTCAAGGAGAGAGCCAAAAGAGCTGCTGCCCAAGGGGCAAGGGGGAGCCTAATGGCGTCACACCTGGGAACCATCCTAAGAACTTTGGTTTTAATTCCGAGTAATCTAGGAACATGTTAGAAGGGGGGTTGGAACAGAAAAGTGAGCCAGTCTGATTTATGTGTATAGAAACCATCCTGGCTGCTCTATGGGGAACAGAGAGTGGGCAGGAGAGAATGTGAGCAGGCAGACAGGAGAGGACAATGACCAAGCAAGAGATGGTGGCCGTGGTGGACCATGACAGTGTCAGCGTAAGGAGGAGATGAGGGCTGAGATACCGTTCGTGTACGGCCTATAGAATTTGATGAGAATAGGATGTGGGAAATGAGTGACAGAGTCAAGGGTTAGTCCACAGTGTGTGGCCTACAACTGAAAGGACTTACTGTGACGAGGAAGGGTGCGGTGGACAGGTGGAAAGGCTCCATGCTGCAGGGTAGTGTGAGCGTCTATTAGATGCCACGTGGAGATGACTGGTAGGCAATGGGGAAAGCAAGTGTTGGTCCAGGCTAGAGGTCTAAACTTTGGGAATCAGCACTGTAGAGGAGGCCTTTAAAGCCACTACGGAGGTGGAGAGCAACAGAAAAGTGAGTACTGAGATGATCTAAGGGCTGAGCCTGGGGCGATCCTACACAAAGAAGACTGAGCAAAGCATGTTAGAGATGAGGGACAGCAAGGAGAAGGAGGAGGAGGAGAGGGGAGGAGAGAAGAGAGGAGGAGGAGGAGGAAGGAAAAGCAGCAGCTAGACTACAGAATATTTGAGTTAAAGAATTTATTTTTTGAAGGGCCTTGACTAAAGAATATGTGAGGATAATATCTCAAGAAGGAACCATTGATTAATTTTGCCCAATGCTGCTATTTGGCCACGTGATAGTAACTGAGAACTGACTATTGCATTTAGAAACTTGGGGGTCACTGGTGATTTATTAGTGCAGGCTGACTCCTCTAACCACCCCCAAACCAAGAATGTAACACACCCCAAAGCTTATTTCTCACTCACCTCCCAGTCACGCATGTGGTAAGTGGTCCCATGTGGTGGTTTGGGGCACCAGTCCCCTCCTGTCTTTAGTGTGCAGCCTCCACCGGCACAGGGAAGGGACGTCCATTTGGAAGCAGGTGGTGTTCAAACACTTCAGCCTGAAGGGGGCGCATTGCCTGCCCCCACCTCATGTTCTTATGGCAAGCACTAGTCACATGGCTTCATTTAAGTAAAAAGTAATTGGGAAGTGCCATTGAGCTGTGAGCCATGAAGATAAATCAGTTTGGTGACCATCTAGCCAGTTTCTGCCATGATGGCGTTGGCAAGAGCAGTTTGGGCAGCAGGGGGAAGGAGGAGGAGATAGAAACCAAAGTCTGATTGAGGGCAGTTCAAGAGAAAGAAGGGAAGAAGAGAAATGGGGTGGTAGCTAAAGTGGGATTTGGGATCTAGAGAGATTGTCTGGCTTTCAGCTTGTTTATATGATAAGGGGAATGATCTGGCAGAAGGGGAAAGTGGGATGATGCAGGGGGAGAAGACAACCAAGGAAGGCTGTTCCTGAGCAGGTGACAGAGAAAGGGACCTATCCTGGTGCTTCTCAAACTCCATAGTACACAAGAATCCCCTGGAAACACCCTCCCCCCCCCTCCGAGTGGGGCTGGGGACTTTGCACTCTGGCCGTCTCTTGGGGAACACTGATGGGCAGTCAGGATTCAGGCCCACACTTGGAACAGTTCCGGCAGATACTGGGGAGGTAGGATCCCTTGTACTGGGAGGGAAGTCAGAGTGGGGAGGTGCAGATGGAGGTGGGAACTTGTCATCTCAGTGAATTAGGAAGCCAGGTCCTCAGCTGAAAGTGGGGACAGGGAGGACTTGTTGAGGGTTTGAGGGGGAAGAAGAAAAAAATGTGACCTCCTCCTGGGGAGTGGGAGAATAAGTGGTGTGGAGAAACCAAAGAAGTGTGCGGGGCAAGCACCAGGGAGCCAACTGCAAGGCTGGGCTTAGAGTGAGGCCAGGCAGCTGCACCCAGCAGCACAGGTGTCACTCCAGAGGCAGAGAGGCGGATCAGCCAGGGTTTGGTCTTGCCAGGAAGGGACGAGGAGAGAGGCGTCTAGGGAGCTGATTGTGTATGGACTGGAGGGTTGAGGCCTAGACCACCTAGTCTAAGTGGGTACAGACAGCAGGGAGGACTTGCAGGTGGCAAGTCCTGAGAGGAAAGGTGGGTACCAATCAGCTGTGGCCAGATGAGGCTGCAGGGTCCCTGGAGGTACAGACTGAGCTGGAAGGAGGCCTGAGACAGGAGACTGGGAGTTTGGAATAGAGGCTCTGGATGGAGCACATTTTTTGGTCGTGACAGAGTCAAGGGCATGGCCACGGGAAAAGCCAAGATGCCAGGAAGGACAGGATCACTGGAGAAGAGCGGCTAGAGGGTCTGGGCGGCCGGGACTGGGAGGAGTGCCCCGGTGGGTAATGAAATTACCCAGCGTTATCATCGAGAGCACAGCCAGATACTGTTTCCAAACCCTCCTTACAGATCCTGGGGCTCTAAGGAAAGGAAGTTCTGAAATATAAATTCTCAGCCCCCAAGCAAAAATATCCCCGTGAGTCTCCTTCTAGTGGTAATTGCAAAATAAAGAGAAAACCAGCAGCAGCTGCCCGGAGAGGCTGAACCAGCAAGGAGCGCCCTGCACTTGGCCGGGCCGCCTCTCGAGAGCCCCACTTGCCGGCTGCTCTCCCTGCTTCGTTTGAAGAATTAAGAGACTGGCGGCGGGAGGCTGAGAAAGCGACGGGACTCGCCGGCAAGCAGCGCTCATTACGTTTCCGCGCACATTCGACACGGAACAGGAGGCTGCTGGTTTCTGACATCTTAGATTTCATATTTAACTACTGTGTGTGTTCTAGTGCAGAAAAGACTAAATATAGACTTCAGATTAGGCAATCTAAAAAGGAATATGAAAGCAGCAGGCGGGTTGGGTCGTGAGGTGCATGGCCAAGAGGGTAGA
>NW_003852397.1:5202058-5213786 GCF_000181295.1 Otolemur garnettii | reverse complement strand
AAAAAAAAATTATTTAGGCATGGTCATGTGCACCTTTAGTCCCAGCTACTTGGGAGACTGAGAGAGGAGGACCACTTGAATCCAGGAGTTTCAGGCTATAGCAAGCTATGTTCATGCCATTGCATTCTAGCCTGGGTGACCGAGTTAGATCCTCTCTCTAAAATGGTGATAATAACAACACCAACACTTAACTTAACATTTAAATATGACTCTGTAAATAAGAACGGTGACCTCCTAGAAGATGAGGCTACCATAAATCCTTTATGAAACAACAAGGGATTTTTTAATTAAAAGAAAAAGAGGGAAGATAAGATAAGAAAGGAAAAAAAGAAAATAAGGAAGTGGTAAGAGACTGACTTTTAAGACACACATACATATTCTTTGGTTTGCATTTCTTCATTGCCCTGTGCAAGGTGCGAGATGATACAATATTTGGCCCTCCTTGAAGATGTGCTTCAAGTTTTATTTTAAAACACTATTTTCTAGAACAGTAGTTCTGAAAGTGTGAACTAGGGAATCCAGGGAGGGTGAAAGAATCCTAAAAACCCATTTTAGGAGTTTTTTAAGGTCAACATTCTTTTCATAACATTAACACACAATTTATCTTTTCCACAGTCTACATGATGTGTGATGATATCATTGCATTGAAAAAGGTTGTATGGTCCAAAAAGTTTAAGAAATTTAGACTCTCTTAGAGAATGTCTATTAACATATTAAAGTCTCTGAGAAGTTCTTCAGTAAAAAAAAGAACTATTTAATTTGGTTTCATACAACCTTGCAAATTTATTTGACCATAGAATTTAGTTTTGTTTGGTTCTGATTAGTTTAACTCCTGCTGCTACCATATTTTGGGAAATGTTCCCTCCAAAGTAGGATGTTAAGCCAGTATTCCCCTGACCAAGCTATGATTAGAGATCTCTCATCTGGACCTGAAGTGGAGAGTCAGAAAACAGGTATTGGTGCATTTATCTGTACAGTGTGGTGTCAGGAGCAGAGCCAGGCTGCCTGCTCAAATCCCAACTCTGTCACCTCCTCCCTGTGACTGTGGGAAGTTCTTGAACTTTCTTAACTTTTGTATACCTTATATACAGTAGAACCTCTGTAAGTTGACTACCCAATGGACTGTAACAAGCGGATCAACTCACCAGGTGATCACCATAAGGAACAAGGCCTACTGTATTGATGTATATATGTGGTGCATATCTGGTCTAGGAAATTTAGGTCACCTTCAAGAGGTGGTCAACGTAGGGAGGTGGTCAACTATGGAAGTCCTCCTCTTTGTGCGTGTGTTAGAATGGTGCCTTGCACATAGTAAATGCTATTTAAGAATTAGCTTTAAGGTCGGCAGCTAATGCTTAAATTAGCTTTAAGATTCATGCCTATAATCCTAGCACTCTGGGAGGCCAAAGTAGGAGGACCCCTTGAGGTCAGGAGTTTGACACCAGCCTGAGCAAAGCAAGATCCTGTCTCTACTAAAAATAGAAAAACTAGCTGGGTGTTGTGGCAGATGCCTGTAGTGTCACCTACTCAGAAGGCTGAGGTAAAAGGATCTGTTGAGCCCAAGAGTTTGAGGTTGCTGGGAGCTATGATGCCATAGCACTCTACCCAGGGTGAAAGAGTGAGACTCTGTCTCAAAAAAAAAAAAAGGAATTAGCTTCAATCTATTGTGGTACCAAACATGCTGATTTAGGTCAGGACTCAAACCTAGGTCACTAACTAGTGATAGGAACTGAGCTGGGTCTGCAGTCTACCATGGAATTCATGTCAAATTAGGAAGTGAGATGAGGCAGTCTCTGAAGGCCCTTCCTGAGTGCTGACCTTCCCTGATTACACACTTCCCTTGCAGAAGGTGGCACTGACCTGGGCTTCAACAGGAGGAAGGATAGAGGGAGGTGGAGGTGGCCCAAGAGCCCTCAGGGCCCATGTGACATCAACAAGGGATGAAGAGGTCACAAACAGGCTGGTTGGCCTTGAGAAGGGAGTTCATCTGCGTCAAGTTCCACCTCCCACTATTCACTTCTCACTTAACCAGGTGGGAAGGAGAAAGAAGGCGGGGTTTGCAATCCCCCCAGCACTGCACCACCACCTCCAGGGTACCACCACAAGTTGAACTGGCTGCTTGAAATGAAGGCCTGGAATAGGCTCTTCTAAAGGGCCCTCTCTGGAGGACACTCCCAACTCTACCCCCAGCCCCAGAGAAACCTTTTGGACACCTAAGCTTGGTAAGACGCAGCAGTGACTTGCTCCTGGAAAAATTCCTCCAACGTGGCTTCATCACAGTTGGGGACAAAGGCAATGCACAGGCTAAAAAAACTAAAATTGCTGTAGAAGAGAGTGCTTTGAATTGCTGGCAGCTGTGGGCCAAGGTAGAGAAGCCCCACATAACGCCGAGGAGACTAAATTGGGAGCATTTGAATGCTCGGTTTTACTTGTGCTTTAAAAAGCAAGTAGCGGCTGAGCTGCCAGATGTTGGAGAGCTCCGACACGTAGCTCACAGGCATGGCATCAGCAGCACTTCACAGGTGACCACACGTCAAAGGGAGATGATGACTTGCTTTCCTAAAACTACTTCTGTGGAGGAAGCCTGGTGTCTTTCGTGTTTCACTTTCGCTGAAGAAGTTAAATTTAGTGACACCAAAAAGAATCTTACTTAGCTTAGAGAAGATTGGCTCTCAGGCTTGTCAGCGAGGGAAGAATTTCTGAGAACTGTGGCTTTGGTAGAGCTCAGGTCCTTCTCGCCAAGCCTTTGAGCAGTCACTGAACTGCCCTCTCTCTAAGGCAGCATATCAGGGAGGACTTGCTTTCAGCTGCTAGTACCAAGTGACCACAGTGGCTTAAAGGAAGGTGTGTCTCTTTGTCATGTCATAAGAAATGCAAACATAGGTAATTACTGGCGTTGGTTTAGTGGCTCAAGAAAATCAGGGCTGAGTCTTGTGATTCTTCTAGTCTTTTCTTCATAGCCTCAATATGCCTGTTGCAGTTCCAGCCATCACATCATATTCCAAACAACAGGAAGCAGGAAGGATGGAATGGTTCCTGAGGCTTTCCTGGAAGTCCCACTTAGCAACTTCTGCCTCTATCTTCTGCAAGAGAAGCAAGGAAAGGTCTTTCCGGTGAATACATGCTAACTGCAGGAACACTGGGCCCTGTTATTAGGAAAGAAGGGAGGGGAGATCTCAGACAAGAAACTAGTGTTCTTTGCTTTCTGGAGAGGTGTTTAGACAAGAAGTTGCTGCCTGGACCAGTCCTTCTGGGTGAGCCGGCACCTAGGGGAGCCTCCATATAGTCAAGAAACCAACCTCCAGGCCTTTCCCTTCGAGGGGTGACCCTGGCTTCCATTCTGGGAGTGCCCCTATTTCTCCAGTCAGCTTGATTAGGGGAAGGGAGGATCCAGGGACATCTCTGAGAAGCAGCAGCTTCCTCCTTGACCCAAAGGCATTGCGTGCTCGGCAGCAGGTAGACAAAGGTGGCCAAGTACGTTGGTGGACGAGGTGCTCAACCATGGCTGTTGACGGGATGAGGAAGGGGATGAATGAAGAAAATACGCTTCTGAACCTTCAGAATCTTACAGTCTAGACGACAGAGATACCAAGTGTGCAAACTGGAAGTTAGAAAGCCTAAGAAGAAGTCAGGTCCTGGCACAGAGAAGGGGGTGGTCATCGCCACCAGGTTGCTCCCGAAGGTTTCAGAAAGGAGGGGGAGATGTGGAGTTTGCTGGATGCTAGGATGTGGGGTGTCACCTAGCAGCCATTAGGGCTCCTTATCTGGCAAGAGAAGCAGCCCGTGGCCTCCTGAAGACACCATGGGTCCCAAACAAAATGCCATCACAACATTTCCAGCCATGTAAAACAAATAAGTGGAATTTAACAAGATCCAGCAAAAACCGTGGAAGGGCACAGCACGTAAAAATGCCATAGTCAAGAACCCAAATACTAACTTCTGTTTCAGGAGGGGAAAAAAATCCTCTCACACTGATAATTGGAGGGGGACGAGTTGAAGAAAAGGGACCTTGCTTCTCTGGCTTTCTTCAGATTTAGGAGAGCAAAAGGCGAGCAGGACAACCGTGCTCTTTGGAGAAGTGACGTGGGGAGATATGGGAGGGGCTGTTTTTTTCCTTAAGTCTGTATGTTCCCAACTGTTACTTTATGCTTCCAGCCATTACCATATGTTCACAGATTTTAAAGTCACAATAAACGTCAGGGCGAGCAGCTGTGGAATATTTCACACCTTTGTTCATTTTCCAGCACCCCCCCCCCATCAGATCACATTGCTTAAATAATGACCCACCCTCCTGACCTGCACATCAAGGTCACTGCCCCTCTACATTGACAGCAATGAGAACGGCCAGTTTTACTCCTGTGGGAAGTTTGAAGAATTGCAAGCTGACGGCTGAGATTCGGATAGGTCATGACATCTTTAGCCTCTAAACCAGGGGTCCTCAAACTTTTTAAACAGGGGGCCAGTTCATTGTTCCTCAGACCGTTGGAGGGCCGGACTGCAGGCCCTGGCACGAGTTAGCTGCTAAGCAGGACAGGCAGCAGCGGCAAAAACACCCAGCGGGCGGGATAAATGTCCTAGGTGAGCTGCATGTGGCCCACGGGCCGTAGTTTAAGGACACCTGCTCTAAAGCTTGCTTTCACAATGATTACATATTTAAAATATGTCTTCTTCCTAATGGTATCTGTTAATTATGTAAATTCACACAAATACGCAAGAGCAAAGGCTGATTCTGTTCTGTCTGTGGTATTTTGTTTGCATTGTGAGGGACAGATAATGTGGGAGGAAGTTTTTGTAGTGACTATCTGGGTTCAAATCCTGGCTCTGTCACTCATTTGCTGTGTGAGTTGACAAATGTAAACTGATTAGGGCAGCTCTGGGAACAGATGCTAGTTATTATTAAATAACTAGCCGTGGATGTAATCATGTACTTGTTTACCTTTGTGGCTTAAGGGCTAATCCTTAAGGGTTAAATCCTGCAGAGATCTGCTATGTGTCTGCTCAGTTAAGCTCTGGGTCTTCTGCCTGCCTCCCTTCACTCTGCCACCTGCCCTTCCCATAACCAGAATCATCTATAGTGCACGGGGCCAGGTCTACTGGCCCGTCTGTGCTCAGTAGCAGAGGAGGATGGGGGAGAGGGTGAAGGATGGCATTGAATTGAGGGGGATAGAAGAAGAGCCCTCAATTTGGAGTTTTACTTTTTCTGCAGGGATAGTAGAGTTGCAGCCTTACAGAATTGCAGTCTATCTGAGGCATTCAATTGTTATCTGCTTGAAAAGCAGCTTGCTCTTGGAGAAAGAGACAGGCAGGCCCAGCCTATCCCCTCGTGACACCAAAGAGGCCAGCCCTGCTCTTGGGAGCCCTGCCCAGTGGTCTGGCCTTGGAGGAGCTGCCAGCTACATGGAGTGAGCTGGATCCTCTCCATATAATGAGATTGGCTCTAAAAGAACAAAGTTGCTCTCAACACCTGCTCACCTCACACAGCTTTGAAGGCCAAGAGGGGAATGGGAAATTGCAGACCACAGGCAATGAAAGAAAAAGAAGAAAAATCAGCAGCCATTAGTTCAGTATCTCCCTGCTGTCCTTTCATGGGGAGATCAGTGCAGGCCTCCCCATGCCCGTCCCAGGGCAGAGAGCTGGAAACCATGGAGAGGCCCAAAGGGCAGCAGGAGGGAGAGGACAAAGGAGTCTGGAAAAGCAGCCCCAGAAGAGTACTCTTCTTGTGCAAGCTAGCTGACAGGGGGCTCCAGGCCTTGTAGCCACTCCGAGCTACAGTACATTTTCTGAGAGAACAACATGGACCCCTGCTGCCAGGAGGCTTCAGGGCTCCCAAGGCACCACTGCTGGCCTAGCCCTATTCACTGGCAGGGCCCTCCAGCCTCATTTTGTCGGCCACACTGCACAGCAGTGGCCAGCTTCCTCAGGGCTCACATGACAACTTGTAGAAGGCCAGGAAGACAGGGATACCAGGCAAGGAGGCCCCCAATATCAAATCTTCCTCTTCCCAGAGTGTTGTAATCACACCACTAGATGTTGCCATGTGTTTACAGAAGGCACCTCTCCCAGTACCTGCCCAGCTCACACCCATACGGATGGACAAAGGATGGCCAAGCTTATCCCATGTGACCCCTGCCCACACTCCTGACTCACTAGACAAGATGTCCACACCCAGCCCAGGTTGAATCAGATGAATTAGAACTTGACACTAAAGTCTAGGCTCACAGCTTGAGTAGAGGGCATGTAATTGCAGGAGTCATGGGATGGCCTGGCTTGGTCCTGCAAGCCCTAACAACAGAGGCCTCTCTGGAGGAGGGAGAGAGAGATGACAGTGGGTGGATAAGCAGACAGAAGCCATATGGAGTGAGCTGTGTTCCCAGCTCTCCAGACCCGGCTCTGCATCCAGCCTCACCTCCTGCCATGGTTTCTGAAAGGTATCCCATCTCTTCTCAACTCAGGGCCTTCTTTTTACTTACTTATTTGGGTTTCTATTATGTTCATCCAGCAGAGCTGCTAGGACAGTGATTCACAGTTTACTAAACACTTATCTTGTTTGGGGAGAAGGCAAGGCAGGTGTCATCATCTGCATTTTATGGCCAAAGAAGCCCAAGTGATGACCCCTCAAGGTCTCCTAAGCAGGAAGGCGGGTCTTTGACCCAGACCCAACCATGACCTTCACCACACCACACCTCCTTGACACGGGTGATGTGTTCCAGGAAAAAGGACTCTGGTGCTAAGACATAATCACAAAGAAATGTGCTGCATTCCTAAGCACAATGGTGTACTCAAGGGGAAAATAGGAGCTTCAGCTTCATCTCCATCGCGCCACAGTCTTTATAAGTCTGACTTTGTAAACCAAGCGCACAGAGAAAGTGGAAGCGGGTGTGGGATTTGTGGTGAATTCTCCCCCTTAAAAAAGTATGTGCAGCCTGTAATATCACCGTATTAGCCTTTGTCACAGTTTACTTCTTTCTCCCTCCCCCAGGGCACCTGTGAACAATGGACACACGGGTTGCATTTTTCCTCCCCACCATTGCCCAGTCCTCACTCTGACAGTTTCCAACTGAAGTCAATTAACCAGGAACCTGAAACTCTCCTGCATGCATCCTGCATTCTCTCCTACACGTGCATTTGCTTGTGGATATCATTTTTTAAAAAACAGCTTTATTGAGAAATAAATTCAGATCCCATACAATTCATCCATTTAAAAATGTACAATCCATGATTTCTGGCATATTACATCATTTTAAAGTTGTTAAGTAACAAAGTTGGCCACCTTGATCATTTTTAATGGCATCAATTACATTCACAATGCTATGCAATCACTACTACTATCTATTTCAAATAGATAATCTTTTTTGTTTTTTTGAGATAGAGTCTTGTGTCAGCCTGGATAGAGTGCTATGGCATCATCATAACTCACAGCAACCTCAACTCCCGGGCACAAATGATCCTCCTGCCTCAGCCCTGAGTAGCTGGGATTAGAGGCTCCCACCACAACACCCGGCTAGTTTTTCTATTTTTAGTAGAGGTGGTGTCTCACTCTTGCTCAGGGTGGTCTCAAACTTCTGAGCTCAAACGATCATCCTGCTTCAGTCCCTGAGAATGGATTACAATTTTTTGGTCTCTCTCTCTTCCTCACCCCACCCCTGCCAAGGAGCAAGGGAAAGTCCGCCTGGCCTCCAGCCTTGACTTCCCTCAGTGTGCAAATCCCCACTGCAATGCTTGACACCCCTCGCTGGACCAACACACACCAAAAGTTAAAGGCAAGAATGTGACTTGATCGTGTGTGAATCTCTGCCTGCTCCCACGTGTCTAACGCAGAGAGAACACCCTGAACCCAGGATGTGTCCTGAGTGCCTGAAGGGGGCTGCTCAAGGACTGGGAACGTTTCCTCAGTCTGAGCTCTGGTATTTGCCACACGGGCTCAGTAACATCTACAGAGTGGGTGGGGGGCCCCGAAGTTCTCCCCTCCATTGCCTGGCCCGGATGCAGGCCCCTGCGCGTGGAACCTCTCCGGGCTGAATGTCAGGTTCTCTTCCTCCTCCTGTCCCTCGCTTGCCTTCTGACTGGTGCTGTGTGAGCTCAGCACATGGCTGAGGGGGGCAGGTGGGTGGCTCCCAAGCAGATGAGCACCGGATCCTTATTTCCGGGTTCTGGGAGGAGGAGGGCACCAGCTCCTGCTACAAATCTGCTCAGAGGGAAGACAGGGAGGAAGGGTGGATGGCTTTTCAGAGGGAAAAGCACAGCTCTCACTGGCCCCTCAGCGTTCTGCACAGACCTGACTTAGGAGCCTGTCTGGAAGGCTCCCAAGATGCCCTGTCTCCTCAGCCGCCAAAAGCCACCCTTTGGTGGTGTCATTACTGTCATTCACTGTGAATATGGACAATGAACAGCCAAGTCTGTGTGGGGATGTTTTGTGTCATTAAATGTACTAGCTCGACAGCTCTCCAAAGAGGGCTAACAGGTCCCAGTTGAAAATGTTTTTTCTCTAATCCTGAGTGACGGCATGCTATTGCTAGGTGCCTATTTTTCTGCCTTTCAAATGAAAAGTGACTAATGGGGCATATTTCATAACGCATCTGCAAACATGTAGTTATTCTTACACTTCGATGCCCTTTAAAATATTGTTATCTGCCAACACTTGGACTTTGGGCTGGTTTGCAAATCAGACATGGTAATGGAAAAAGGGAGAAGTTCTTTGCTCTTTAAAAATCATACTTATAGGCTCAGCACCTGTGGCTCAAGTGGCTAAGGCGTCAGCCTAAGGTGGCGGGGTCAAATCCAGCCCAGGCCTACCAAAACAACAATGATGGCTGCAACCAAAAAAAAAAAAAATAGCCGGGCATTGTGGCAGGCGCCTGTGGTCCCAGCTACTCAGAAGGCTGAGGCAGGAGACTCGCTTGAGCCCAGGAGTTGGAGGTTGCTGTGAGCTGTAATGCCACAGCACTCTACCCAGGGAGACAGCTGGAGGCTCCTGTCTCCAAAAAAAAAAAATCATACTTATAAGGTTAACGAGATTTACATTGTACATCAGGGAACAGGGGTTAGAATGCAAAACTTTATAATTGTAATACTGGGCAATATTAAAGATTTTTTCTGGTGTTTTTCCCTATACAAGATCAAAACTTTTTATCTACAATGAGGTTTAATTATATTAATTTTTTTTTTCATGAAAGCAAAATACATAGAATCCAACTTCAGGAACAAGACAGATGTTCTAAGTTGAATGTTTTTGATTGGCAGTGCCAAGAATAGGAGCAGTGTTTTTAAAACATGACTTTGCATTTTTAAAAAATTAAGTTACACCAAATGTTTAAATGAGTTATCAATTCAAGCCAGTAAAGTGGATACTTTTATTTTTCGAATTAAAAAGAAAATACCAGGAAAGCTGAATCTAATTTAAAAACTCACCATAAAAGGAAAAAATTTACAAACACACACTCAAATATACACATACACCCTTCACAGAATTATGAACAACAAACAGCCATCACATAATGGGATAGGATCTAGCAAATATTCAGATTATAGGGAACCTCCATCTTAGAGAATGCATCTATTTAGTATTGAAATAGAAACATAATTACATTTTTACTTGCTAAAGAATCGGATATCAGCAAAATATAGTCAACACTAAAACAATTCTGATGGTTAAGTTTTTAGTGATGACTCAAAGGCACTCACTTCAGGATCTTGTAGCATTGGAGAGCATTATTACAAACATGGAGTTATAACCCCCTTTACAGTCATGCACCACAGGGGCAGAATAACAGAGTTACAATCGACATTGATGGGATGTTGGATTCATCAAATTTAATAATAAATTTAAATAACAGAGTTCCAATTGATAGGATGTTGGATTCATCAAATTTAGATGTTCAAGCAGCCAGCACTCAGTGAATTCACCCAGTGTACCTAGGAGAGGACAGAGTCAAGGTCAGTCTTGCTCTCTACTGGGTGCCCTGTGGCATGATCCAGGGTACATGATATGGGTTGGATAGATGTTTGCTGAATATCCGGAATCAATGAACGAATAACAATGTTAAAGTGGAATTTTTCTGTTGTTCAAGAATTTCTTCTGATAACAAAAGCTGAGCTGGGTAATAAGTGGCCCCGTATTCTTTTTTTGGAGATAGGATCTTGTTCTATTACCCAAGCTGGAGTGCAGTGGCACATCATAGTTCACTGCAGCCTTCAGCTCCTGGGCTCAATTAATCCTCCCACCTTCGGAGTACCTGGCACTATAGGTGCCATGCCACCACATTCAGCTAAATTTTCTATTTTTTGTAGCGACAGGGCCTTGCTCTTTCTCGGGTTGGTCTTGGACTCCTGGCTTCAAGAATCTTCCCACCTGGGCCTCCCAAAGTGCTAGGATTCCCAGTGTGAGCCACCATGTCTGGCCAAGTGACCCATAATCTAAAGAAAGATTCATCTTACCATCCATCCAGGACTTGTTAACAGTTGGCCAAAACAACATTTAGATACAGATACAAATTCAAATCCAGATGTGGCTTTAAATTGATTATAAGGGATTTCTTGTAAGAAGTATTATGCATTTATTTTCCTTTTCCTCTGGTGGGGTGAGGTAGGCTGCTTTTGCTATCCTTGAGCCAAGTAATGGTGGCTTCAAGAGAGTGGGGAAATAAGCCGGGAAGAGAGTCTAAAATCCCCATTTCTGGTCAATGCTTACTAAGCAGTGGAGTCTTTAAGGTCTGCCCTGGCTGTCACCATCTTGAGGAACAAAAATCTCTTGGGCAGGACTTGTACTTCAGAGTTTGCTGGTATAGCATAGGAAATGTATTTCCATGGGCCATGTGGACTCTGAGGATGGTGGTTGAACTTGAGCTCTTAAACGTTCCCCAGCCAAGAGGCCTGCCTGCCAGGACAGGTGAACTGACAGTAGATGGCCATGTGGGGTGTCCCATTGGCACTGGAGGTAAAGAGGCATCATAAGAACCTGTCAGAGAGGGCCAGGAGCTGCAAGGCATAGAACTTGGAGGCACAGAACAAGGAACTCACTGAAGTGTCTACAAGAAAAAGAAGCCCCAGCTGAGTGTCTGTGTTTAGATGACACCAATGGCTAGATGATAGCCGCCACAGCTAAGGAAAGAGATACTTTGCCTCTTTCTCTTCCCTTCTCTGCACTTTCTGCCCTGCCTGGGGAACTGGAAGCAGCCAGTAAAGGGCACAGGACAAAGCAATAATAAAAGACAGACTGGGAGGTCTTTTCAAGCTTGGAGCGGGTCTGAGCTTGGGGGAAGGGAAAATAGCTTTAAAATATATATCGGACTGAGCTTTTTAAATACTCTAACATGAAGATTATTCATTAATATCTGAAAGGGACAGAATAGTTATGGAATCTGCCTGAGATGATGACCAGTGAAAGATCAATGGAATGGATTGGAAGGGCAGGGATGGGAGGGGAAGAAAGAAGCTACTATTTCCTAGTTCTACCCCATTCAGTCCAAACCCATCCGATATGTGTGATTCCATTCCATAAGTGAATAGAAGAATGAATGAATTTCTATATAATTTGATTGGCTACGGCCACCGGTCTGGTGCCCCCTGGCTATCCTACATACGACAGGAGTCCAGATGACTCCTCCACTCAGCTTCACGCAGAGGGTGGGATGAGGCTTCTCTACCAGCTTTGGAGGTGAGTCAGGGAAGGTTGACCTCAGGCCGCACCTGACTTCTCCCAGGTATGCTGCAGGTTGATCATTCACCACCA
>NW_003852397.1:5198025-5201466 GCF_000181295.1 Otolemur garnettii | reverse complement strand
TGTTCCAGACACAGTAGCTGAGAACAGACAGGTAGGGTAGTTTGGCCAAAGTCTCATGGTGAAGCAGGTGGACAGGTGAGATTAGAACAGGCCAGTGGGCCTCAAAAAGTAACTATGAAGCTCAATGTCATGGAACACGCAAGCCCAAAGCTGGTTGCTTGGAAGCCAGGGCAACTTCTTATAGTACAGACTCTTAGTACAGGGTCCCAGGCCGCCATAAAGCCATCATGTCTGGCATTTTACAGGTTACCAAATGGTTTCATAGCTATCAACTTGCTTATTCTTCACAGCAACCCAGAGGGAGGCCCAGAAGACATTATTATCCGCATTATATAGGTTCAGAGAGGTTGAATGATGTGCCTGAGGACACACAGCAATTAGGAGGAGAAGGCACAATGACTTCAGATCATGTGATTCCCAAACCGGGGAGCTTCCCACCAAACCTGGCCAAATACAACCAAACCAGAGCACACGGGGTGGCTTCAGGATCCACCCAGATGCCCCTCAGGTACAGACCAGTGTCTTCTGATTTTCATGCAACTTTTAGAGGTCAAGAGATCCTTCAACCCTGCCCCCACCATGGGCTCGCCCTGGCAAGGCAGCACTCTTATTCCCAGGAAGGATGATGATGACACAGCCCTCCCTTGGGGTCCCCATTTCCATCCTGAGAGCCTGTCTGCCGAATCTGGTTCCAAGCCGGGCCTCCACAGCTTGTGCTGCGCCTGGGCAGGACAGATTGCTGGGACCCAGAAGTAGCTCTGCAGTGAACACACTGACCGTATGGGAGAGGCCACTGTGCCAACACTGTCATTTTCCACTCCAAAATGTCAGGCAAGAAGTGAGACCAGCAGCATTCTTCCCCTGTTGTCTCAAATATGCCTGCTTTTGTTTCTACTGGCAACATCCAATATATTTAGTTCTCTTTGGAGGAGCGTCTCGGCATAAAGATAAAAGAGCTCCTGAAATTTGGCATACTCAGGGGTCTAATTTACAAAGTTGGGACCAGAAGATGGAATGGCTTTCGAGGTTTTGTTCAGATTGTTAAAAGAGATGCCAAAAGACGTCTTTTTATGTTCAGCTGGCTTCATTTTTTAATGTCAATACCAGCTTAATGCTGAAGATAACAAATGACACTCTGCAGTATCCTGCCCAGTTCATTTTCAAGAGGAAATTCAGGAGGAGGGCTTTCAAATCCTTTTTTTTTTTTTTTAAAGAAAAATAACAAAGCTTATTTAGACAGCCTAAATTTGGCAAAATAAATAAATAAGCTCAGAGACTTTCATTTACCAAAACTCACTTTAAACACAAGAAGAGCCACGCAAGGCAGAAAGTCTACTGAAATTCAAACAGTTTCCAAGGAAAATTCCTGTAACCTTGAGGAATAATAAAGGCTCACGGATATATTTGGAATTTCTGAATGGTAGAACTGTTTCCTGAGAGCATTTTTAACATCCAAGTGAAAAATGAGAACAAGGTCTAAATTGTTTGGTAAAGAGCAAAGAAACCTTGGGTTTAAGAGAGGGAGACAGCAATCCTGAAAGGGCTGGGGTCTCCATGAAATATGAACAAGGATCGTTTTCGCCAGAGAACTCCTTACTCGATGCCACATGGAGAGAATGTATATTACAATCTTCTTTGTTTCTTTTTAAAGTGCATTTAATGCCAGGTGGAATCCTCTGAGTTTTCCTTTTGCTTTCTAGCTCTGCAGAAGGTGCTGACGTCTGGGGCTCAACTGAGCAAGGTCTGCCAAGCACATGGGGCCAAGTCCCTTTGTGTGTCTTTGTGGGACTCCAGGCCATCTGTAGTTAACAGCCCCCAAATCCTTTGTGCCTGGTAGTAAACATGCAGTGGGAGACAGGGCCAACGGGGGGAGGCTGGGGCCACACCATGGCAGGTTTTAACCATGGTAAGGACTTAGAGTTGATTCTGGAGTGGGCGGAGGAAGTGAACCTTGGGAACAAAGGAAAGATAAGTTCTCAGCGGCCCTTGGGTAGCCTCAGGGGACCCTGGAGCCTCTGAAACTGTACAAGCTCCTATAATCATGCATGTGGGGGGGAGGGGGGGTGAGCATGAAAACATACCCACAGCTCTGTCATTTCTCAAATGACCTCACTGCTCCGGAGCCAAGTTCCCGGGAGAAGTCTCTAGGCTGGAGAAGTGCTCACTACCACCTTTCTCCCCAGCTCCACATCTGCATCCCAGAGGGCACAAAAGACACCTATAAGCTGCCTCACCTGGACACAAAGAATCATTAAAACCTGGGGAGTTGTAGGCAGGTGCAGTGGCTCACACCTGAAATCCCTTTCAGAGGCTGAAGTGGGAGGATCAGTTGAGGCCAGGAGTTTGAGACCAGCCTGGGCAACATAGTACGACCCTGTCTCTGCAAAAAAAAAAAAAAATTAAAATTACCAGGGTATAGTGGTGTGGTACCTGTAGTCCCAGCTACTGGGGAGGCTGAGGCAAGAGGATCATTTGAGCCCAGGAGTTTGAGTTTGCTGTGAGCTATGATGGCGCCACTATACTCCAGTTTGGGTAACAGAGTGAGACGCTATCTCTTAAAAAAACAAAGCAAAAACAAAATCAAACAAAACCAAAAAACCCTGGAGAGTTCCAGAAGCCCCATTAAGGCTTCTCTGAAATATCCTCAGATTATTAGGTTTCCAAACTAGCCAGTATGTCTATTTACACCACATGTTAATGTCTACTGAATGAAGAGAGACTTGCCGAATAACTTCTACAACAAGGTTCAGATTTTGAACTTTTCCCCTTTGGCAACCAATCTCAATTATTTAAAATAAAGCAGCAAACTTTACAAATGATTTCCAGCTCCTTTCCTGCCTGACTCCAAAGCACACTCCAGCCTTTCACCCTGTCTTCTCTGTCCTCTCACCACACCAGCAGCGAACAACAGAACTCTGTTGGGCCTTTGCAGTTTTTATTTAGTAAGAATAAATGTAGTCTCATCCCTGGCACCCCACCTCTCATGCTTTTCCCTAGTGGCCAGGCTGCGGATCTTGTCCCCAAGCCCTTTGTTCCATAGACTGACCAACAGTAGCAACCAAGGTTGTCGGAACAAAGCCCAAGCTCCACCTGAGATAATTTTAGCTATTTTACTACAGCCATTGTCACAAATGGCATCAGTTTGCTAGTTAGAAGCCCTTGGCTGCTACCATCCCCTGGAACTTCAGGCAAGGGAAAAGAGGTGCCATAGAATTTGGATGGGGGCAAGGGAACCACTTACTAGATTCCATTCAAAGTCCCTTTCAAGACTGGAGAGAGAAGGGCCATCCCAAAGTGCAGATTCTGGAATGGTTTGGTTCATTTCAAGAGCCTTAGGTCGGCACCTCAAGCAGCTAAGGGGCCAGCCACATACACCAGAGCTGGCGGGATCGAATCCAGCCCAGGCCTGCCAAACAGTGACAACTACAACCAAAAAATAGC
>NW_003852397.1:5196920-5197142 GCF_000181295.1 Otolemur garnettii | reverse complement strand
ATGGTTTGCTCAGAAACACGGAAAGGTCAGGGCACACTAGTGGGGACAGGTACACTGGGAAGGACAAGACAGGAGGTTGATTTTCAGGGACAGTTCAGAGGTAGAACCCCAAGTTTTCAGAATTTGTATAAAGTTAAATACCCAAACACACTGTCTATCCGTCTAACATCTATCCATCTATTGCCCTCTCCATTTTGATTTTAGAAGTAAAAATTTAAACAG
>NW_003852397.1:5194251-5196536 GCF_000181295.1 Otolemur garnettii | reverse complement strand
GTCCCCTCTACTTTGAGTTTTTGAGTGAGTACAGTCAGTCCTGCACTCCTCACCCCCACTCCACTCCCCACACCCAACAGGGTCTAATTTTAGAGCTAAGAGCAGGGAACTTGACACTGGATATGTTTCCATTTACCATGAAAGGCATGTTTCTCCACAAACAACTGGAGGGCAGCTTGGAAAACAGGTTTAAAGACCAGACTTGTAGAACTTTGGCACGGCAATTCTCTGGAAACGTCCACCATCCCACCCAGGGGCAGGAAGTGTTGAGAACGAGTATGTGTTCTGGCTTCTTTCAAACAAAATGATTTAATTTTAAGAGCTTCAATTCATAAAATAGCCTGGCTAATTTTCCAAGGAAAATGGGCATATTTTGTTTTTCTTCAGTCTTCAAAGAATATTTGGGCTATGAAAAGAATTTATACTGAATTTCCTTAAAAGACTTCCTTGAACAATGTGCCTTTTGAGGGAATATAGAATGGGGAAAAATGCATTTGTAAAAAGGTCTAATAGGAATGTAAACGTTTTATGGCTTAGAAATTAGAGATCAGTTGAGCTTCCATGATATTCACTAATAAAACTTACCCATACAAATTTCTTTCCATTTGGGGAGGAAATCCTTCAACAGGCTATAGTCCATTTCTATAGTTTTATAGATTTATAAATTTAGGAGTTCTTTCTACAGAAAGAAAAGCAACGTCTTTAGTTGTAAAGCCGATATTTTTAAGCCTACATAGAGGTCCTCTTTGCCCAAACTATAGGTCAGATCCTCGAGTTGCCACATATATAATCAATTTTTTGATAACTTCTCTTTAATCATTTTCCTTATAAGAGGAAAAGTCAGGAAGTATTCCCAATGGAGTTTTGAAAAATCTCATAGGATGCCCACTTGTTCCGTCCCTCTGTGACCTTTCTCTCACCTGCCCACCCTTTGAACACCTGTCCCCCAGGTGGGCCTCACTCCTGGTACACAGGCCCTCAGGCACGTAACTGGCTTTTCTTTCCACGCTCACTCTGCTACCCCTGACAAAGAGCATTTTTCTTTCCTCATGCCCAGCTCCTAGACAAAGCAGTCTTCTCCCCAACTCCTTATTCCTCAAATGGGTGCTGAAAGGACCAAGCATGAGGACGCTGTCAAAGTTCAAGGACTCTCCCCAGGGTCTCCGAGGCATGCCTCTGATGGGAGCCTTTCTCCTTCCTATCCGACCTCAAGTAGTTTCTTTCAGTTGGTGTTGGATGTTGGGCAAACCTGCAGAATGGCAGGCCTTGTTAAATGTGATCTGGGCTCGCCGCTAGAAGAACTGACCTCAGAATTCCTGGCTATTGCCCAACGGACATCTACCCACCACTACTCCTCATCCTGGGCCTGCAGCCGGCTCAGCTAAGCAACCACAGATCTGATTCCTGGTGAGCCCGGATGCTGCCCCAGAATCTTTCTCAACAAGCTGTGATAAGCACCTCGCAGCCCTTTGGGTTCGGCATGTGACATGAACTATTTGTCATTCCTGCTCTACCCTGGCACATGTCCTGGTGCTCTGAGTGAGATAGAGATATATTCAACAGCCAGTTGCAAAGGCTGTATCAACCTCCTATTAAGGCTGGGCTTCTTGCCCTCTTTGTCTTACGAAAGGGCATCCAGCAGGCAGGCATTTGGCCTGCTTGCACAAAATCCCTACCAGGGAGTTTCAGGTCTGAGGTTGTTAGCTAATCTTTACCCAGTTGATGTGTACAGATTAGTCAGGAGCTGATTACCTACCTATGAGAAATCTGCAACGTTTGGTCCCAGCATAGAAAAGTGAGTCCACCTGATGCAGACAGAACAGCTTATTCAGGTTGCTAGAGAAGGCAGGTGTGCCCACCTCCTACTGGAGACTCTTCAGAAGACTGGTGAGAGCGGCCAACCTGGCTCCTTTCCTCGTGGGTCTGAGTGGTGGAGGAAGTGACTGAGGGGGCGAGTTTCCTTCACGCCCATGCCCTCCACTGCTGGTTTATAGGATACTTGGAAGAAGTTAAAGCAGACCGCCGTTCATATCCAGTTTATTTTAACATAGGAAAAGGGCTGGGCTGGTGAAACTTGGAGAGATTTCCTAAGCCATGTCCTCAGATCCAGGTCTTGTGAGAATTAACATGTTCCAACAAAGGGGCTCATGCACTTGTACCTTTGTGCTAAGATCCAAATTATCTGAACACATGCAACAGAGCCTGCCGGGGGAAGGACGGCATTTCTTTCTTTCTTTTCTTTTTCTATGTTGTCTTTCTTTTTCTCTCTCTCATCTTGGGTAGAA
>NW_003852397.1:5188352-5193871 GCF_000181295.1 Otolemur garnettii | reverse complement strand
TGAAGTGATATGAATCATGCATAAGTTTCTTTAGCTGCCTCTGGCGTTTAAGTGTGGGGCGTGGCTGAATTATCAAGCATCTGTCGTCCCGTGAGTGTGACTCAGTTCCATTGACCACCAAGAAGACATAGTATTTCCGGGATCTTGGATCTTCACAATCAGTACTGAATTGTTTCCTGGAAGCCAAAGTCTTTGCCTTGCTTATATCACAAATCAGGTGGAAGGGAGTTAAAAGTCATCTCTGGTAACATAAACCTACATCCAAAATTGCGATGTTTTTTATTTAATATATCCCGTAGAAGACATGGTTCCTGAGGATGGTTCAGGTTCCTAAATACCAATAATCTCCTGGCTTGACCTCGACTGGTGAAAGTCAAATTCCAGGTCTCTGAACGGTACTTTATGAAGAAAGCTTTTGGGACTGCTTTTGTGTTACTGATCCGATCTCTATGTTTGAACAGTAGCCAGAACCTTTTACCACTAAAAGTGCCATCTGGCAGCACTCACCGACCGAGACGGACTCTGATGAGATGGTTCACAAATGAGAAGAAATGAAACGCTCCTCTCAGGGAGGTAATGCCTGGGTCTAACCTCCCTGGATTCTACATATTCCTGAGGTTAATGTTTCCTCTTCTAACTCACATCTCTTTTAATTTCCAGCCAAATAATTTTTATTTAAATTCAGTATGTCCTCAGGCTTGGGTCCCTGATTCCAGTGGGAAAGGTCCCTCTAGGATCCCTGCCATTTGCCAAGCTGGAGTGATGGATGTGACTAGGGGACACAGTCTTCCCTGCCCCTCTCCCTATCCTACCCCACCCCCCCACAGCTCAGTTTTTTCCACTTCTCTCAGTCCCCCAGCCCCCACCCCCACAAGCAATTTTTTTTTAAAGTACCATTTTAATGGGTAAAAATAGAAGAAAGAAAATGAACTTCTCTAATAAGGAGTAAGTCTGAGCACATCCTTTTTTTATTTTTTTGGCCAGGGCTGGGTTTGAAACTGCCACCTCCAGCATATGGGACCAGTGCCTTACTCCTTTTAGCCACAGGTGCCGCCCAATTCTGAGTACATCCTTAACAGAAACACCTCAGCCCTCTGAGGGATTTAGAACCATCCGGGTGGTTCATGCCCTTTACCCTCTGCCCTCTGCCCTCCATTTCTAGACACTGTGGAGTCCCGACTAGCATCTTCCACCTTCCCAGGCCAGAATCTCTGCTAAATGGGCCTCAGGCCTCCAGAAAATTGGGCACCTTTTTCTATTCTTGTATATAAGAGGGAACGTGAGGAAAAGAGAAAATTTATTGAAAAAGAATCCCCGTAGCACATTCCTGGAGATGGGTGGCATTGAGAAGATCATGTCCACTGTCTCTGGTTTCACTTCCTCATGGTTCACAGGAGGGGTGAAACCAGGATAGAATCTATCCTCCCTCAGAGAGCTGTGGAAAGTGGCCACTGTGGATCTGACCCAGCAGTGGGGACCGAGTGGCTGGTACTGCCCCGTGAATAGAGTGGGTGGAGCAGAACTGGAGAGGTAGGTGGGGCAGCTGGCCAGCACTTTGAAAAAGGACAGATGAAACAATGCCAAACATTTGTGTGGCTTCACAGTTTAGACACACTTCCATTTGCATTATCTGCTTTTAAAAGGTCTGGTGCATTCTGAGCACAATCCTCATTTAACAGACAACACAACTGAGACTCAGAGGCCATGTGCGCTATCTAAAGTCACATGACATGACACTGGCAGAGCAGAGCCTACTGCCTGCCTTTAAATCCCACACACTTTCCACTGCCCAGCATGGCTAAGTTCCTCCTCCACTACTGGGTTGTAAAACCTTGACTCTGGCCACATGGGGACAAGGGGCCCAGTGACCCTTAAGCCCTACCATATAACCTTTTAGGGCACAGAATGCTTATGGAGACATTTCCTTTTTTTGGATACCTTTTTACTTCAATTTGCTGTTCTTTGTGTTCTTTGGTCTCATTTATCAAAGATTTTCATCATGTTCTCACAACTCAGTTTCACCTGTGTAAGAAAAGGCGTGCACTTGTGGCTGGAGAAGGGGAGGTATCATCGCAGTGAGATTTGCCTTCGCCATCCCTAGGGATCCTACATGAGGTACATATTTTTTAGAATCATAAATGGGGCAATACGCTGCAGCAGTTCTTAGGAAGTATGGCTCTCTGTTTAAAACAACAACAATAGGGTGGCGCCTGTGGCTCAATGAGTAGGGCGCTGGCCCCATATACCAGAGGTGGCGGGTTCGAACCTGGCCCCAGCCAAAACCTGCAAAATAAATAAGTAAATCCTAGTCTGTAACACCCCAATACCACTCTGTAATAATAAAAATAGTTCCAACAAATGGCTTAAAAGAATAAAATAAAACAACAACAATAACAAGTACTCAAGCTTCTTAGTACGCGTTTTAATTATTTTTATTATGTTTGCTTCTTTAGTAAGCCCAAACTAAATATAAATTAGATATGAAATTTGATACCAACTCCTTAAGCTTATGGCTCTTAGGTAAGACCCTGGCTTTCCAGAAGCTAAATTGCCAACACTGGATTAAATGGCAGATTCAGTGTGAGCCTGCGTGTTTCTGCATGGGACGTCAGTGATGCCATTAGCAGAGGATGCCGCCGTGGGCACAAACAACTTCAGGTCTCTTTTGCCATTTCAGAGTTGTCAGACTCATACTTAACCCAAGCTCTGCCAGGAGCAATCCTTTCCAGCCAGCTCTAGCTGTGGCTACCTGAGACCTCTGCTTTATCCACTCAAAGATAAGGTGTGGGTCCTGTTGGCCAATTCTTGCTATAAGCTATTAGATGAAAACAAATTACTACATGGCTGTGTGTGATGTCTGCACACACATGAATGTGGACTTTGATTCTGGCAGGCTTCTCTGCTGTGTCCTCCAGGAGGGCACAGGTCTCCCATCTCACCCATGATAGCCTTCAAGAGCCACAGGGCATCTGGACTACTTGAGACCACCCCCCAGACTGGTCCTCGCTCTGATGTGGCTCGCTGCTCCTTCTTCCATCCCATCTGTTCTTATCTTACCAGCACCACCACCATCACTGCCTCTTCTCCTGGAGCTTGATGCCTTAGCCCTAAAACTGCCACCCAACAATTGACTACCAAGGATTAGCCACTGAGGAAGGAAAGGAGGAATTTCCCGAATGACCCAGTTGCCTGGAGGTGTGGGCTGAGTCATGCTGTGGTCCCCAGAGGTGGCACTGGAGTGTGCCACATTTTGACACCTGAAAGATGGCAGCTGACCTGAGGAACAGGTCCTTCTTCTCTGTCCATCCTTGGGCAGGGTGGGCCAGAGGGAGTGGCCCAAGCAGAAAAGCACCTGGAAATGGAGGAGGCTGGGGGGCCAGGTCCACACCCACACAGAGGCACAGGAGGGCATCTCCTGGGGGGGGACAGCTCCTCCTCTAGTGACAGGTGACGTGGGCAGAATGGAATCCTGGGCCCCAGTGAGACGCTCCATTTGATTAGAATCACATGCTCTAGAAGAGGGGGTGAGGCCAGAAGTTCTCCTGACAGGAGAAGCAGGTTCCATGGTGAAGACCCATGGTGGGGTGGGGGGAGGGTGGGAGCAGCACCTGTAGCTCAGTGGGTAGGGCGCTGGCCACATACACCAAGGCTGGCAGGTTTGAACCTAGCGTGGGCCAGCTAAAACAACAATGACAACTGAAACAACAACAAAGAAAGAAATAGCCAGACGTTGTGGTGGGTACCTGTAGTCCCAGCTACTTGGGAGGCTGAGGCAAGAAAGTAGCTTAAGCCTAAGAGTTGGAGGTTGTTGTGAGCTGTGACACCATGGCACTCTAACAAGGGTGACAGCTTGAGACTGTCTCAAAGAAAAAAAAAAGACCCATGGGGACTGGTGGGGGGTTGGTAGAGAGGCCTCACTGAGGGGGCTGGACCTGTGGCAGGTATGGCCTCAAGTGGCAGAGCAGACAGGAGCCAGCTCATGACCTTTGTCCATTGTTAACCACTGGTGGATCCAGCCCCTCAGCCAAGATGTTATCTCTTAGGTGGTCAGCCAAGATTTTATCTCTTAGGTGGCTCCAGGCACCTGCCTGTCCAAGGTTAAGGCCTCTGAGATGGGTCATCTGGGCGTGGCTCTGCTTCCCTCAGATGACTCAGGCTCTGTTGGCCTGTGAGTGGCCTTCAGCTCCACTCCTACTACAGAGAGGCGGTCAGATTCCTTTGGATTTAGTAAGGGCACTCCTTGAGGGCTGTCTGTTGTTAGCCATCCACAGTGGGAATTCTCCTTTAATGAACAGAGAGCCACACCCTTCCCTGGCACGAGCAGGGCTGGTTTCACAATGGCCAGCCCACAGGTGACCAACCCAGGGCAGGGCCTGGACAGAGCAGTCTGGGAGAGACACAGGCCCTTGGGCCTGCTTGGTCAGCCCTTCCCAGCCCTCCTGCCCAACCTGCCCCAACAGTGGCAGGGAAACACTGCTGCCTGTGGGGAGGCAGAGGGATGTGGAAGCTGGGGAATGGAGTGCAGGGCACCCCTGACTGGAAACCAGCAGGAGCTGCTGCTCCGGCCAGCACTCGCTTACCTGCAGCAGTGCCCTACCGCCTCCCCCACCCCAGTCACTCACTGTCTCACTTGGGTTTTAATCTTATCAACGGCAGAAAAGCAGCATTAACCTCATCTGCAGCTCAGGATGGCTAAGGGACAAGCTTGGGGTCACAGTTGGAGAATTTGGACTCAATCCCGTGAAATCTGACTCCAAATCCATCCTTTTCCTGCGATACCATTGGTTTTTAAACTTTAAACAAGCTTTTTTTTTTTTTAACAGTTTAAAAGAATGTGGAGTTCTGTGTGCTTCTCTGTACTCGTTTCAACTTCCTATGAATCTATGAATATGATTATTTCAAAATTAAAAGTTTCGCAAATCCTGTGTGAAGCTCCAATGTATAAAATCTATCCATCAGATGCTGTTAGAAGTCGGCAGTGGGCTTCTCCCTCCGGGACGGTGTTGAACGGGAGCATGGGGGAGCCAGGGGAGCTGGAAATGCTCTGCATCTGGACCTGGGTTGGTTACACAGATGTGTTAAGGTTGCAAAAACTCACTGAGCTGTGTATTTACGATGGGTGCACTTTTTTTTTGTTCAAATGTAAACTTCAGAAGTTAAAAATATATCAAAGTGAAAGTGCTCTAGTTGAACAGGAAGAGGGGTTGGAATTTGCTCAGCTTCTTCCACCTGCCTCCTTTACCTCTGTGACTCTAGAGATCTGGGATGTATGACTTGGAATGGAGGTTCTGATTTCTCTTGCATAACTCAGTGCCTGGGTCAGGACCTCAGCTCTCTAGACCCTGTACCAATTGTTCTGTTGCTGTTAGAGCAGCATGGTGGCTCAAGGTAGTCACTGAAATCATTGAAAAGAGCAAATAGTCTTAGCAAGAAAAAGTAAGTGTATTAATACCTTGCACAGCACACTGGGCCCCATCCTAGTGACTGCAGGCTCTGTGGAAAGTGTAGTTTGGAGGCTC
>NW_003852397.1:5186927-5188073 GCF_000181295.1 Otolemur garnettii | reverse complement strand
AAAATAAGTGTAGTTTGGGAGTTTGTACACAACTTTGAAGGATATCAGCTGCTTCTTGTAAGTCTCCCAGTGTCTTAATAATTCCGTTCTGAAAAAAACCCACCTGAAAAGTCTTGATCAGCTCCATTCCCGTAATAGCCCAGCTCAGCCTTACTCAGACCAATCCAAAACGGCCTGACTATATCATATCCACCCTGCTCATATCTAGCTATCTGCCTAACATTGCCATTTCCCATTAGCAAATCACAGCCCTCAGTTAAGAAACACCATTCAAATGTCTGCATAGAGGAGCATGATTCCTGGGTGTGAAGGATACCAAGACGGGATGCGGTGAAAAAATGAGACAGCAAGCTCCTGGCCTCCCGCGTGGGTGGGGCAGCCTTATCCTGAAAGAATAAACTTGGAGTGAAGGATTCCCAAAGACAATGGGGGAAGAGAAGGCTTTTATGACTTGAAAGGAATGGATAGGCCTTAAAATAGCAGAGAGCTGGAAACAATGACCATTCAATATGTTCTGCATTTAAAAGGCAACTGACAATGTGAAATGAACAAACAAACTTCACTCACACTCTAAGGCAGGTGGTGATGATTTGCACCTCACTGGGCTTCTGTGAAGGTTTCTGGTGGAACGTGCGCTTTGGAGCAGCAGGCCCAGCCAGGTTGTCTTTTCCTTCCTGCTCGGAGGACGTGGCTGACAACTTTTCCTTTCCTGTGCTGAGTTAGTTTCTGCTGTCACCTGCCCACCACTGCACTTGGAGTCAGCAGCAGCTGCCAACACAGAGCTAAGGGCATAATTAGCCCAGTGTGAGGTTAACTGGACCAAATTAAAGCCACTCCGATTTAACAGGCTCTCAGAGGTCTATCGCAGGAATGCGCAAGGGGGGTCCCCCAGGACTTAGGAAGTTTGGAAGCAAAGTTGCTATTTACAGTAGCAGGGTCTCCTGTTTGATTTGTCAAACGGCTACTCTACAGGCTGCTGCGGGATGAAGTTGGTAGACAAAGGAGACTCTTTGGCATGATCCTATTTCTAGAAAAGGCTCTTCTCTGAGGAGCTTAGGAAATAATATAAACAGAGTGAATCCAACTAAGGACCCACTGAGGAGGTGAGAAGGAGGTAAGGAATAGGCAAGCAGGTGTCAGGGTCTC
>NW_003852397.1:5181931-5186079 GCF_000181295.1 Otolemur garnettii | reverse complement strand
AAAAAAAGAAAGAAAGGAAGGAAGGAAGGAGGGAAGGAAAGAAGGAAGGAAGGAAGGAAGCGGGGGAGGGAGGGAAGGAAGGGAGGGAAAGAAGAAAGAAAAGAATGGGGATGGTAGCTTGGGGAAGACAGGGCTTATCTGAGGGTGGGGCAAGGATGTGGTCCCTAGGGGAGAGCTGTGACCCCTGTTGACAGTCTAATGAGGGGTTCTTCAACATCCAACTCTTGCGTAGGGTTTTCCCAGGTCCCAGTCACTCATCTAAACATGATACATACCATGAGCTCATTTAATGCTCACAACAACCTTATGGGGGGCTGTTATTATTTACATTTTAAAGATGTAGAAACAAGCACAGAGAAGTTAACTAACTTGCTCGGAGTCACACAGCTATGGTAAGAACCCATCTTTCTTACCAGTCCAGGGTTTCTCAACCTCAGCACTACTGATGTTTTGGGCAGGGTCATTCTTTGTCGTGGGGGCTGTCCTGTGTAATGTAGGATGCTTAGTGGCATTCCTGGCCTCTAGCCAACAGATGCCAGTTCTGCTCCCTAGCTCTGACAGTCAGATGTCTCCAGACATTGCCAAGTGTTTCCTGGAGGGAGAATGACTTAAGTGAGAGCCTCCCCAGACCTGGTAGCCTTTCTCCTGCAGGAGCGGGAACTCCCACCATGGTCTACCTATTTGTGGAGCTGCTAAAGAACCTTATGATGCTCATCCTGACCGAACAGCTGGGCCACACTGGACCCACATCTGCCTAGGGACGTTCTAGTCCTAGAGGTTGTACAATTTTGAACATTTCCAACTTTTTTTTTTTGCAGTTTTTGGCCGGGGCCGGGTTTGAATCTGCCACCTCCAGTATATGGGGCCGGTGCCCTCTTCTTTGAGCCACAGGCACACCCCATTTCCAACATTCCTTAATTTTGTTGTTGTTTGCCTCTAAACCAAAAGTTTAGGGTCGGAACGTAATTCTGACTCACTGATCTAAAGCTGAGGAAAGGCCTACAATTTACCCAGCACTTCACGTACATATCCACAATAACCCTGAGGTCACACTTTTATCATCATCATAAAGATGAGAAAACTGGGGCTCAGAAAGTTCAGCAACTCACCCAAGGTCATGGCTGATGAGTAATGGAGTCAAGATTTGTAGCCATGGTCATTGACACAAAAATCTATATGCTTTTATGAGACATGAGGACACATCATGCTCACTGTGACACAGAGGGACAGAGATAGCCTGAGCTGGAGGATAGATAGCTCCATGATGGGGCTGAGGCCAGGGCTAGGGAGCATGCTGGGCCTGTGTGTGCTCACCAGGGCCTCTTCTAGCTCGTCCCTGTGCTCGCTTTCCTGGGTCACCAGCCCTTACTGCCTCCACCGTCTCCATTCTAGCTCCCAGACTACCATGCCCAACCATGTCACCCCTCGCTGTTAAGTCCTCCCCTGCTGCCCTTCTCTCAGAGCAAATGCCCACATTGTCCCTGGCCAGACTCATCTAGCCCTAGGGGAACCCTGGCCTTCAGTCTTCCAGCGCACACCCACTCCTTCTTGCAGTTCCTGGAATCCCCATGCTCTTTCTCTAAGCCAAGCTCTTTGAGCCAAATCAAGATTTTGAATGGGATATTTGTGAGCATGTAAGTCTCTCAGCCTTTCTCTATTGTCTAAGCTCCAGGCAGCCGAGTCACCCCATCCCCTGTGTGGGGCCAGCACTGTGCCCGTCACATGGTAGGGCTCAGTTGATGTTTTATCTGAATGTATATTTAACAAGCATGTCAATTATGTTCTCGTCTAAGTCAAGAAAACACCAAGCAGAAGCGGGCCAAGGAGGAGAGGGTGGCTGCTAGTGGACAGCTCCCTCTGGGGGACAGCAGGCCCTTCAGGTACACCAGCTGGGTGTCCTGCCTGGTGGACCTCACACCACCCACCTGCGTCTTCACCCAGCCTGAGAATCTCACACCTGCACAGAGCCTTGCTCACCATGCACGTGAGAGTACGTGAACACCGCTGACGGTCCTTCAGCCCACATCTACATATTCCTTTGCTCTCTCAAGCCAAAAACCTTTGAAGAAAAGAAAACAGGCCTTGTTTGAGGGCCCCTCTTGGCTTTTAGTGGTCCCACTTCCCTAAGTTCTCAAAAGCCCCTTGAGTTTATACTGCTGGATGATTTGACCCTTGGAAACTGGGAATAGAGTCTGAACCCATTGGGCCCAGGATAGGAGTAATTTTTTTCTACTTTGTTAAGGTATAATTGATATTCAATAAACTGCAAAAATTAAAAAGCATGATATTTGATAAATTTTAGTAAATGTTTATACTCATGAACTAGTACCACAGTCAAAATAGAGAACATTTCCATCCCCCTCCGGAGTTTCTGAGTGCCCCTGTTATCCGTCTCTTTCTCCACCCATCCCCCTCAAGCAACCACTGATCTATCTCTATCAATTAGTGCGCATTTTTAAAAATTCCATATATAAGGAATCATGCTGTATATGTGTTTTGAAGGGGTGGCTGGTTGCTTTTACTGAGTACGAGATTTTAAGATTCATCCATGTTGCATGTAGCAGGAGTTTGCTCCTTTTTATTTCTGAGTAGCATTCTATTGTTTTAATATACTGAAGTCACCACTCATCTGGTTTCACTTTCCACAGTTACCCACAGTCAACTGTGGTTCAAAGATGGATGAGTACAGTACAGTAAGATATTTTGAGAGGAAAAGAGAGAGACCACATTCACATAACTTCATAATTGTTTTATTTTATCATTAATCACTTACTGTGCCTAATTTACAAATTAAACTTTATCACAGGAATGTATATATATAGGGAAAAACATAGCATATAGTATACAGGATTGAGTCCTATGTCTGTGGTTTCAGGCACCCACTGGGGGCTCTTGGATTCTATCCCTGTGGATAAGGGGAACTACTGTACCATAATTTGCTATCTATTCACCTATTAATGGACATTTGTAGTGTTTCCCATTTGGGGACTATTTCAAATAAGGCCTCTATAAACATGTATGTATACTTCTTCTGTGGACATGTGTATTGCTTTTTCTTGGGTAAATACCTATGATTAGAATGGCTGGGTACTTTGGTAGATGGATGTTTGACGTTTTAAGGAACTATCAAACTGTTTTTGAAAGTAGTGGCTCCCCGTGGTTTTCCCACCAACAATTTATTATAACTCCACTTGCGGGACTTTCTCACCAATACTTAGCACGATCAGGCTTCCATTTATGGTTTCTTACTCTGGTTTTGATTTGCATTTCCTTGATGACTGGGATGTCAAACACTTTCATATGCCTGTTGGCTGTGTTTACGCCTTTTTCATGAAGTATCTGCTCAAATATTTTGACCATGTTTAATTGGGTTGTCTTTTTTTTTATTGTAAAAGTTCCTTTTATTGAATAGAAAGGAATCTTTCATCTGATACAATGTAATGAATAAGTTTTTTTCCAGTTTATGTCTTTTCATTTTCTTATCAGGGTCTTTTGAAGATAAAAGTTTAAATTTTGAGGAAGCCAGTTTATTTTGTCACTTATGTGACATAGCTGAGAAATCTTGGCTTCTTCCAAGATGGCAAAGATTTTCTCTTATACATTCTTCTAGTTTTAGCTTTTCTACTTAGGTCTATAATCCATTTCAAGTTAATTTGTGTATGTGGTGGGAAATAAAGGTTGATATTCATTTTTTCTCTATGTATTTTTCAATTGTTTTACACAATTTGTTGAAAACTTTCCTTCCTCCATTGAATTTCTTTGACATTTTTATCAAAAACCTCCTATTACGGGCTCAAGGAATAGGGCACCAGCCCCATATACTGGAGGTGATGGGTTCAAACCCGATCCTGGCCAAAAACTGTAAAAAAAAAACCCTCCTGTTACTATATGTATGGGTATATTTCCAGACTCTCCATTTTATTTCAGTATACAGTAATCTTTTGCCAATACGAAAACTTTCTTGATTACTATAACTTTATAATAAAAGTCTCAAAATCAGGTAGAGAAAATTCTCCAACTTTGTTCATTTTAAAGTTAGCTTTGGTTATCTTATATCCTTGCCATTGCCATATATATTTTAGAATCAACTTCTTGCTTTTTACAGAAGATTTTGGGATTCTTTTTTTAGCCGGGCCTGGGTTTGAACC
>NW_003852397.1:5180863-5181380 GCF_000181295.1 Otolemur garnettii | reverse complement strand
CCCTGATTTTAGGGAGAAATTATTCCATCTTTCGCCATTAAGTTTGCTGTTGGATTTTTGTAGATGTCCTTTATCACTTTGAGGAAGTTTCTGGTTGCTCAGCGTTTTTATCATAAATAAGTGCTTAATTTTATTAAATGCTTATTCTGCATTGATTGAAATGATCACACGGTTTTCCTCCTAATACAGGTATAATTTTGTTTTGTTTTGTTCGGTTTTTAGACATGGGGTTTCACTACATTCCCGACACTGGTCTCAAACTCCTGACCTCAAGTGATCTTCCCACCCCAGCCTCCTGAGTCACTGGGATTACAGGTACGAGGTACCATGCCTGGCTAAGACAGGTATAATTTTATAGACCCAAGAGAAGGTATAGAGTATGAGATCTCGCCACCATACAAAGCTCCAGACATCTTGCAGAAGAGGAGTGATATAAGGATTAGAAAGAGCACAAGCTTTGCGGGAGGTAGACCTAGCCTTTGAGCCCCCTTCTGCATCTTACAAGATAACCCTTTGA
>NW_003852397.1:5179487-5180836 GCF_000181295.1 Otolemur garnettii | reverse complement strand
CAAATTAGAAAAATACATACATATTGTAAGGTAAATATAAATAATAGACAGTGTTGGGTCTGCTGCTGGATGTGAAACTCTGGAGGCCTAGGTTCTTGAGGGATGAAGATCAAGTAATGTGTACGTCTGTGATGACAAAGACAAACATTCCAATCCACCTCTTCAGCTGAGGATAAGGACTTCCTCTGTACTTCTTTCCTACGAATTTTGATGACCCCAAGTATCAGACAGACTAGATAAAAAGCCTCATGCATCCAAAATTGACCCTTTTTTAATTAAACAAAAACGCTTAGATGATGGTGTTATCTGAGTCCAGAAGATATAGAACCCATCTTTTGCAATAAGGCCACGAATCTAAAAACAATTCCATCATGGGTTAAAAAAGAATTCCTGATGACTAAATACATAGTCATAGAACACCCCCATCTTGGATTTCCAATTCCATTTTAAACCTGTCTTTAAAATTATCACAGCAATTGGGTCATTCAATGCTTGGAATAGCCTACGTTGGAAGTGGGATGGTTTAGCATAGCTTGAAATGTATTACATCGACTCAGGGATATTAACAGTGTGGCATGAATAAAAGGTTCCCAAGGTCAAAAAATGTGCACACATTGAGTTAATCACAGTGTTAAAAATCCTTTTAAGGTCACAGGACTCTTATGAGACTAATATGCAGTGTGAATCTCCAAGAAAAAAATATATATGGGCTGCAAAATTTCCCAAACATATTTAATTTCGGAACCCTTTTATAATTCACTCTTCGGTTCCAAAAGGACATACTTTAGAAAAGCCTTATGTACCAATAGTTTTTGCTTATGTTTTAAGTGACATCCTATTTCAGAGGTTTTAATCTCCAAATCATACATTTTGGAAGAAGTCAGACATGTTTACTCCTTGCAGCCTTCCACAGAGCCCAGCCCTTAGTAAGTTATAATAAGTAGGATGATATTGCTTTTAGGTACTATTATGTTGATTCTACAAACAAGGGGAAAACCTAAGAGAGGAATGCTAATCACTTGAAGTATTTCATCCGAATTAATCATCTCAGCACCCCTGTAAGTTCTCCATCAATATCTCCATTTGGCAGCAGTAGGAGGAAATTAAGTGAGAGAATAAGAGAGGGTGTCCAGGCTTCCTGCACTAGGGTAGAAGTCATTGCAGTGGCCTCCATCTGCCTGAGGTGAGCTGGTCATTGGGACAAAAAAGGACAGAGATGCAGGTGTGAGTTCCTCCCGGGGACAGCAACTGGCAGGTGCATGTCTCACCCTCATCCAACCTGACTTACAGGTGGAGCCGTGGAGGAAAGAGGGAATGAAGTGCGGATGTTAAAGAACTGTGGGCTCCCC
>NW_003852397.1:5178047-5179166 GCF_000181295.1 Otolemur garnettii | reverse complement strand
GAGAGTGAGGAAAATGTTACCCTGACATTCCAAGTTAAAAGCTGTTCGCAAAGTGATGGCTCGCCTGTATTAATTGGCACGTAATTGGCAGAGTGGGGAGAGGAAAAGACCTCATTGGAGGAAGCTAAGTGTAATTTAGCAAGTCGCTGAGACACGAAATGATCCTGACCTCAGACATTTCGAAATATGACTTAAAATATATTCATACTTTGTGAGTGAAGGGGAAGGCGCAGGTTTGCCTTTATTTTGAAGTCACTGAACCTTGCCAAGCTATTCCCAGGTGTAGATTTGAATGAGTGTTAATGTTGGGCAGAGGTAGGGGGCAGGAAAGACTGGGCAGTGAGGTGTTAGCTTCCCAAACAAAGAACACTGTCTCTTTTTTAGCTGAAAAAACAATTTGATAAATTATCCAGCAGCTTTCTTTGGTCCAGTGTTCCATAAGCAAAGACTATTCAGTGGTTCTCAACCTTCCTAATGCCTCCTAATGCTGCGATCCTTTAATACAGTTCCTCATGTTGCGGTGACCCCCAACCATAAAATTATTTTCGTTGCTACTTCATAACTGTAATTTTGCTACTGTTATGAATCATAATGAAAATATCGGATATGCAGAATGTTTTTTCATTGTTAGAAAGGTGTCGTGACCCAAAGATTGAGAACCGATGATTTAGAGGAAGGAGCTAAAAGCAGAAATTGAAGTGAAAAGTTAACCAAAACATAGAAACCCTCAAGTAAAAGAAATGGCACCAAAAATCCAGGTCAGTACTTTTAATCTTTGGGGAGTCTCAGGTGTACTTGGGAATCTGATGGAAAACTGATATAAATGCACACAATTTTATATAAATCTAAGGTACTCACTGTTTCTCTGGGCATGAAGACCCTGGATTAAAAAGTCCTAATCTTGTGGGCAGTGCCTGTGTCTCAGTGGGTAGGGCTCTGGTCCCACATACCGAGGGTGGTAGGTTCGAACTTGGCGCTGGCCAGCTAAAACCTCAATGAGAACTGCAACAAAAAATAGCCAGCCAGGTGTGTGGCGGGTGCCTATAGTCCCAGCTACTCAGGAGCTGAGGGAAGAGAATCATTTAAGCCCAAGAGTTGGAGGCTGCTGTGAGCTGTGAC
>NW_003852397.1:5105058-5177981 GCF_000181295.1 Otolemur garnettii | reverse complement strand
AAAAAAAAAAAAAAAGCCCTAATCTTGGCTGAAACCAGATTTAAACTGGCAGACAGCATTATGGTTCTCCTCCTTAGTTTTGAGATAATTAGCTGAGACAACTTTTAGAACCATCTCTGGGATTGCTCCAGGAAATCATTTCACTTAATCATCTGAGATAGTCTATTAAATATTGGCTGCTCTGAGAAATTGGACTGCAGTCTGCCAATACTTGTGACTTATTAGAATTGATGAAAGACACTCACCTACAGGATGAATTTGGATCCCATTAACCCCTCCCTGGCTGTGGTGCAAATATGGAACACAATGGCCTGGTGTGACTAGATGGCGTTTGGGATCTGTTCTCAAAACATCACCAATTATTGATTCCTGTAGAATTGGTTTTGTCCTTGGCAAAACACTAGAGATAGGCTGGGTCTCTGTTGTGCTGCATTTGACAAGAATTGTCTTCTCCACCAAACAGATGGGGGTGGGGAGTAGCAGAGGAGAACCTGAGGTCCTGGGGGTGGGGGCCAGGGACCTCAGGCTGCAGGGGCATTTTCAAAGATTCTCCACCCTGAACTGGAGCTGCTATTCCCCTCCACTACCAGGCTCAGAAGGTCAAACTGATGTGCTCTAACAATCACTGAACGTCTTGGCTGCCTTTTGGGAGAGTAAGGAGTGATGGAGAGAAAGGAGACGTAGACCAGCAGTGAGTCTCTCTCCCCCAGCCAGAGCAGGGAAGGCACTTCTTTTTTTTTTAATTATTTTTGTTTGTTTGTTTTAAAGATTAAATTTATTTCAAAAGTCCTCATGCAAATTTCCTAAGCCCTCTAGGCCCTGCCTGGCCACTCCAGAACAACACGATGGAGGTGCGTGCAGCCCCGCCTGGCTCCAGTAGGTTGCCTCTCTAGGAAGGGGGTGCTTTCTGTAGCAAAACTGGGACTGAGGCGCTTATGGTCTGCTGAGAGATAGGGACTGTAGAGGGTCAAAAAAGTCGAGGCCGGGTGCATATGGGAAGCTGAGGGTCCCCATTGCCTCACCTCAGAATGCCTCCCTCCCTGGAATGGTGCCCGTGCAGATGTCAGGCCTCATTCAGAAGGTAGCAGCTCCCAAGCTTGGTGTTAGGGCAGAGTGACTAGAGTCTTGCTGGTCTGTGGGGCACCTTCAATTAGTAAAAAGAAGACCTATGATAAATCAGATCACATCCCACATTAGAGTCTCACTCTAATCCACATGAGTATTTTGGGTGATATTTAAGAAAAACTAAATAAAACAATTCTTAAAATTAAGAAAAATCATATCAGGAACCTGATCTTGCTCCCTCTCTTACCACCACCCCCTGGTCCCCAGTCAATCCTCCATGAACTGGAAAAAGACTGAGTTCTTGCCTAGGAACAAATCACCCCAATCCAGTTCATGATGCAAGTACATTTGTTAGGAGCCGCTGGTTTTAAAAAAGAAGTGAAGGAAACATGCACATACACACACACTGAGAAGGGAAGAATGGTTTACATTGGTATTAACTGGATTAAATCTTAATATTGTCTAATTATAGCAGTCATTTCCTTTCAGCCTGGCTTCTTGGTTCTCAAAAAATCATAGTGTCTTACCCAGTTTCCCATTAAACCTAACAATTAAAATCTATCTCCAGTGGTCCACATGCACATCTGCTGTGGACTCGATGAGATTTCTTTCTATTCAGATGCTCTGAAAATATTTAAAATGAGAGTTTAAAAAATTATATTTATTTGTGGCTCCCTAGCAATGAGAAGGTCACAGCTGGAGTGATTTGTAGAAGGCCAGGATCATCCTCACACCATCAACACACACCCCCCTCTTCTGCTGACTTCTCACTCTGTGTCAAATGTTCTCCAAGACAGTTGACTCAGAAGTATTTCCAGAAGGCAGTTAGGCATGGAAAGAGAAAAGACTTTAGAGTAAAGCAAACTTTGATTCAAATCCTGTTTGTTCTCTCAAGTATTGGCTGGTACTTAGAAACGTATTAAGTTCCTCTAAAACCCAGTTTCCCCTCTATATAAATGAGTGTAACAATATGTATTAGTTTTAATCTGAATACTACAACTGATGACATGAAATTGAGGATCTAAAACAGGAGGAATCTAATGCAGGAATTGATTACACAGGTGATAAAGAAGGTTAGGAAGTCACCCAGGGCACAGGAAGGTAATCCAGAGTTCACAGCAGCACCGAGCCACCCCTGCCTGAGGCTGGCGGGACCAAGGGAGGAGGCAGATTCACCAAGGCCAGGTACCAAGGTCTCCAGAAGGAAACTGCAACCCCAGCAGGTGCCAAGGTCATGTGAGAAAAGCAGCTGCTGCCAGAGAAGGCACCCAAGGCAAAAGGAAGGGAAGAAATTGTGTGGGTCCTCCTACTCCTGCTCATCTGGCAACCGTTCACTGAAGCCTTGGGTTGGCTGCACCCTACTGCTGGCCTGGCCCCTGGGGAGCACAGCCTGCAGGGCCCTCTCCCTGTCATACTGAGCAGGGTGAGGCTGGGTATGATTCTGAGGGACAAACAGGCCCCAGGCACAGCACTGAAGACCAAAGGTCTACAGCCACCCAGGCCTCTGCACAGTAAAGACTCCAGCACCCTCTCTGGGCACAGGGACTTTCTCCCTGCTGTCTGCCGACCTCAAGCACTGCCCCCCACCCCCCAGTTTGTGGCGCTGTCACCACCCTCTGTCTCTCTGTAAACAGACCCTTGGGTAAACAGATCCATGCTCTCTTCCCAAGCACTGGTCCTCGAAGACAAACATACAGCTCCCACTATAAAGCCACATACTGGGCAAGGGGGCCTGGGTGGCAGCAAGGGAGAAAGCCTGTGGCCATTGAGGGTTCCCAGGCATAGTCCTGCCTGTGAGCCTGGACTGGGGAGCCCCTGCTCTGAGCACCATTTTTGAAAGCCAGGATTCTAAGAGCCAAGAAGAAGAGATAACACCTATTCCTTGCTCTGGGTATCCAGGACACCCAAATTCCCTGTCCCCAAAACCCTGAGCATGTTTACAGAGGCTGACTGATCTTATCCCCTCATCAGACCTTCTGAGAATGGACCACCCGCTATAGAATGTGCATCCTCAGACCTGAGGGTGACTTATGCCTGGGAGTGAGGAGGTAAGGGAAGGCTGGGGTGTCCACACACCTATGCGTGTGTAGAAGCCCCTCATGAGGGTGTGAGAAGAAGGGGGATAGCCTGCAGATCAGGCCTGGGGACAGGGGCCAGCTCTCTCCATGCTAAGATATCACAAAGGACTAATTGTCAATTTATGAGGATAAAGCGTATTCTATTTAGCTTTGTTAGCTTGATCTGTACCATTCATGTATTGGGGGCTGCTATATGTATTCTAGCCCCAGACTCCACAAATGGTAGGGGGGGGTCTGCGCTAGAGTGGGCTGGTTCCTTAAAAAACAGAGGTTGGATAATGTATTGCGTATTTCAAAAAGGTCAGATTGTGAATGTTCTCACCACAAAAAAAGATAAGTTGGTGAGGTGATGGATATGTTAATTAGCTCAGTTTAATCTTTCTATTATGCACATGTATGCCTATATCAAAACATCACCTACTCCATAAATATATACAATTATCTGTCAAATAAAAAGTAAATTTGTGTCTGGGTGCAGTGGCTCACACCTATAATCCTAGTGCTCCAGGAGGCCAAGGCAGAAGGATCCCAGGAGCTTGAGGCTGCAGGGAGGTACAATGATGCCACCACACTCTAACAGGACGACAGAGTGAGACTTTGTCTCCAGTAAATTAATTAATTAATTCTTTAATTTTTAAAAGCAGCTATTGGGCTGGAAGATGTGCAAAGCAAGAAAAAGTGGCAGCTGGGACCCGAGGTGCCCATAGGCCAAGGAGGTGGGGAATCTATAGCCACACAGAGAGGCTGAGGCCAGGGGGTCTTCACCTGGCACCTGTGGCCCTCTTAGGCTCTGGGGGAGTGGCACGCATTCACATTTTCTAAACATTTATTGAAAATGGCAAACTTTGTTCTAAACACATTTTATATATTGTCACATTTAATCTCCCTGTGCGGTGGGTGATACCTTTATCTCCATTTCACAGATAAGAAAACAGACAAGGAGGTCGAGCAGCTTGACCAAGGCCACTCAGCATGTGAGTCACACAGCAAGATTCACTCAGGAGGCTGAGTGTGTAGCCAGGGCTTAATCCCCACCCTGTCCTGCCTCCCACTCCATGAAAATCATATATGTGTGTGTAGCTGTGTGGCCAGGGCTCCCTCATCTTCGGAGTGGTCCCTGACCCTTAGACAGTGAGGGACTACTCCCAAATATCTGTAAGCTCAGAGCTTACTTCCTCTTTTTTCCCTGGCTGAACTTCCCCATTTTTTCTGCTTTTCCCATGAGATAGAGCGTCCGGGTGCTTCGCCACCCAGCTTGCCCTTTCGTGGGATCGCTCTGCCCTGTCTCATTGTCTCTTGTGAAGTAGAAGACCCGGAACTGAAACCCTAAATTGAGTTGTCTGACCTGCCCCACGTGAGCAGAATTAGGAAATCATTTCTGGCCGTCATTCCTGCACAAAGACAAAAAAGACAGAATTAGCCTTGGGGGCAGCCAGTCCCATCCACAAACATTTGTTGGACACTTGCTCTGTGGATGGAATAGCCCCTGCCGTCAAGGACTGCACAGCACTGTGAAGGAGGGGAATTGGTCATTTTAACAAAATGTGGTGAGTGGCACCCAGAGTAGTGGGTGCTCTGTGGTGCTGCAGACGCCTCCGCCCAGGTGGAGTTGCTAAGCCGGGTCTTCAGGAGTGGCGGAGAATCCAGCAGGTGCACCGTAAGGGAAGGTGGAAGGATGCACACCTGTCAGGAGCTCAGTCATCAGCATCCATCAGCAGGACCCTGAACACGGTGCTCAGGAGGGTTCAGGTGTCCTGAAGGCAGAGGGGCACCATGAGCCAGTCTCCATGTCTGGATTCCTATTAACTCACACTGACCTTTTAGTCAGTTGAAATCCTTAATCTATGCTATTGCGTTGTTACATCCAAGTCCAGAACTTTCCATTTATTCCACTTAAATCCTGTCCTTTTTTTTTGAGATAGAGCCTCAAGCTATCAAGGGTGAGTGCCATGGCATCACAGCTCACAGCAATCTCCAACTCTTGGGCTTAAGCTATTCTCTTGCCTTAGCCTTCTGTGTAGCCAGGACTATAGGCACCCACCCCAACATGGGGCTATTTTTTGGTTGCAGTTGTCATTGTTTGGCAGGCCCGGCCAGATTCAAACCCACCAGCTCCGGTGTATGTGGCTGGCACCTTAGCTGCTTGACCTACAGGCACCGAGCCAATCCTGTCTTATTAGAAGTATTTTTCAACCTTTTAAATCTCATGGCATACTTGAACCTATAGTTAAACGTCCATGGCATACTTAAATTATGTTGATTTAAAAAAGTAAAAAAAAAGAATATACTTACTGTGTTTTGAACTTCTTTTGAAAATAATTTAATTAATGAACTTTAAAAATTTTCTCAACACACCTAAGATCCTCCCTCGGCACACCAGTGTGCCGCAGCACTGTTGAAAACCACCGTATTAGATCCTGCCCATCATTTCAGTCTGGATCCTATTGCTGGCATCCAAACTGTTAGCATCTCCCAGGGCTCCATCATTCTGCCCTTTATGTTATTGATTAAATGTGTCCAAAACCACAGGGCTCAGGACAGAGCCTTGTTGCCCACTGTTAACGACTTCCCCTGAGTTACATTTCTCAGCTCACACTTTCCCAATTTTGTCTATAAGGAAGTCATAAGCGACATTGTCAGCTGTCTTGCTGAAATCCAGATAAACCGCATCATGGCCTTCTCCCTGATCTACGATACCTGCAGCTGTTAAAGAAGGAAACAAGGCGAGACTGGCATAACCTGTTTCCAACAGACCCCTGCAGCTCTTGAGTGAGCTATGTTCCTCCTTTTAAGGGGCTGCAGACTGTTTAATTATACGTACTACAATTGTGTTGGGGTTCCCCTTCCACAGTTGTAGCTTTGTAGTGTTGTAGACCCAGAGTGTTCTCCCTTTTGAAAACTGGGGCTTTTGTCCACCCCATCCTGAAGCACGCTGCCTGTTATGTGCTTCAGCTTATGAAAAGCTAACAAGCCCCGAGCAATCGGCCTGCCACCTCCCGTATGCTGTGTGCCTGCGCCGGGGCTGGGGTGTCACCCACTGGTCAGAGCAAGGTGATTTAGGCCCCCCTTTGAATACGGTTGTGCTCCTTAGACAGCTTCTTGCCAATCTTTAGCTTCAATTCCAACTTGCAGGGTTATTTTTCTGTAAGTCATTCTTGGGAAGAGGGAAACAGAAGTTTGGCATTTTGTTATAATCGCTTTATCATGTGGTATTGCCTGCTAAAGAGTTTGAATTTGATCTGGTAGAGAAGTCAATGAAGATTTTTGGAAAAGGAGTGATGTGGTGTTATTTTTCAAAGTTTTGACCATTTCCAGTCATTAGTATATTTGCTCTTGCCATCAACGCCTACCACCAGCAGTAACCTGTAAGCGTGAAGGGCAGTGCAAACTCTACCAGCTGGGTTGATCATTTTATCTTTACCACAAGGCAGGAAGGGGAGGCAGCCTTGGGCAGGATTTGGAGTCTGAGACACCTGGGCTTAAATACCAGTTTCATCCAGGGGAACTTAAACAAGCACCTTCTCAGTTTCCTTATCTCTAAGATGAGAATAGTAATTGTATCCATCCCACAGGGTTGCTGTGAGGGTACAGATAATCAATGCAAAGTGCCTGGCACCACTGACAAAATGCTCAATAAATGAGCTTTCATCCAAATCCTTCATCTCCAGGTGCTAGGACTACTCCCCAGTCACCGTGCAGCTCCTCCTGACCAGGAGGGGCACGTTCCTGGAGCAGCCGTGGAGGGAGAGGGTGTCGTCCCCCACCCCTTAGATGTGGGCTCTGAGCTGATATCTGCAACAGGCCCATCAAGGCCCCAACCCCTGAGTGACCTGCAGGGGAGGCTGGCACTGAATTCCTAGAGTCCTGAGCGCTGTTTCACCCTAATTAGTTCCACCTGGGTGTGTGTCCTCTCGGGAGTTGCAGGGTTAATAGCTAGAAGAACCAGTTTTAAAATGCACCCTCAGGAGTTGGTCTGGATGATTCTTCAGAGGAGCCTGGAGCCTGGGGTGGGAGGCACCAGCCCCAGAAATGGCATGTGTCCCAAGACCCCACCCTGGAGCACCTGCAGCTTCCTGCACGTGTGGCCAGGTCAACGCCCTCACAGCTGAGTGTCTCCTCCCACCCAGCTGTGGGTGCAGAGAAGGAAAATGCAATATGCCTGGAAGCATGATCAGGACACCAGCCACCCCTCTATCCCATCGTCCTTCCACCTGCCCTTAGGTTGGCCTTGCTAGGCTGAGTAAAACAGCTTTGTTTAATCATGTATAGTGTTACTCTACCTCTGACTAGGGAAGGGTCCGTTCAGGCTGACAGCTTCTCTTGGCCAGAAGTAGCCACATTATCACTGAATACATTCCCACCCAGATGCCTAGTTCTTTAATTGTGACATGAATTTCCCAGTACATACATACTTCCATCCTATCAAGAATCCCTGGGTGGCACCTGTGGATCAAAGGAGTAGGGCACCGGCCCCATATGCCAGAGGTGGTGGGTTCAAACCCAGCCCTGGCCAAAAACCTGCAAAAATCAGACAACAGCAAAATAGAATCCCTGAACCTCCCAAACGCTAACATAGCATGTGGCCAAAATGCTAAGGGCTTTCCACACAGTGACTGTCTACCTGTGAATTGGATGCCATTACTGTCCCCATTTTATGGATTGGAAAACCGAGGCACTTGAGCAAGCAGGTATCTTGTCTAAGGTCACATAGCTAAGTAAGTGGTAGAGATGGGATTTGAACTCTTGGAAACTTGCTCTGCTCTATGTTCTATTTTCTCTCTTATGATAGAAAGGTAAGGACTCAGACCTGGTAGGAACAGCCACCAGCTACTGGGTCCCAATTCACTTCCTCAGGAGGCTGCCTCCAAGTAAAAATAAGCCCAGACTCTCTAGTGACTACATTAATCTGAGCTTTCTGCACCTCTGGGATAGGGTGGAGGCAGAGCAGAGCGTCCCCACACCCCCTCCCTGTCACCCTGCCCCCAACCACAGATATCCAGACACATACACCTCCTGCTCCTTCCCTGGGGTCCAGGCTGAGGCCACTGGATCCTTAACTCCTTCTATATTTTAATCATTTTATTATGGTAAAAAAATCCATAACATTGGCCACTTTAACCATTTTTAAGTGTATGGTTCAGTAGTGTTAAGTTTACCTGGTCATGAATCCACTATCCAGAACTTTTTCATCCTGCAGAATTGAAACTCTATACCACGAAACAACTCCCCATCTCTCCCTCCCCACTGCCCTTGGCAAAAACCATTCTGCTTCCTGTTTTTTATGAATTTGATTACTTCGAGTTCCTCATGTAAATGAAATTATGCAGTATTTTTTTTTTTTTTTTAGGCCAGGGCTGGGTTTGAACCCACCACCTCTGGCATATGAAGCCAGTGTCCTACTCCTTTGAGCCACAGGCACCGCCCTGAAATTATGTAGTGTTTGTGCTTTTGTGACTGGCTTATTAATCCTAGCATAATGTCCTCAAAGTTCATCCACGTTGCAGCATGCGACAGGATTCCTCCTTGTTTAAGGCCAAACAATATTCCATTCATGCGTGTATAGCACATTTTGTTTATCTCCTCATCCATCCCTAGACATCTGGGTCACTTCCACCTCTTATCTATTTTGAACAATGCTGTTAGGAACATGAATGTGCAAATCTCTCTTCAAGGCCCCACTTTCAATTCTTTTGGATGTATACCCAGAAGTAGGATTGCTGAACCATATGGTAGCTCTATTTTTAATTTTTTAAGAAAACTCCATACTGTTTTCCATAGCAGTTGCACCATTTTACAATCAAAGCTAGCAGTATACAAGGGTTCCAATTTTTCTACATCCTAGCCAACACTTGTTATTTTCTGATTTTGTGGGGTTTGGTGGGGGGACTTGTGTTTTGTTCTGTTTTGCTTCGATAGTGGCTGCCCTAATGGATATGACACGTGAAGCCTTAACTGTTAAACGTGGCATAGACTTACTGGAGCCTGAGTCTCCTGATGCCGGGACTGAGACTCACACATGGCAATGAGAGTTCCTGGTGATTCTCCCCATGGCCAAAGAGGCCCAGTGGTTCTTGCTTACTGGTGAAACCCACAGGCATAGTACAGCTTAGTCTTAGAGAATCCCTGAGAAACTTCTGTATGTTCAACAAAACTCTTCCTTGGTGAGCAGCGTTTTCAGTGAGTGGTGACCGATGGCAGAATGTCATGGGGGCAGAGACATTTGTCTTGGTCACCTTTTTCCCAGCACTTAGCACATAGTAAGGGTCCCATGAGTATTTATTGAACTAACAAATGAAGAATTGAACAGCTTTGTCAGCCTGTGGAAGGCAGTCCCTCTGAGCTGAAGTGATCTCCACTGGCAGTCTTTTGTAGACTGCTGCGTCCTGCTTGGGAATTCTTCTCCATGAGAGCCCCAGGTGTCACCCTCCCTGCCCACCCACCCTCCACAAAAGCATTCCATGTCTGGCTTCCAGCCACCATCCCATTCCTGTCACTCCTCCGTCTTACAAATGGCACTGGATTTTGTCAGTCTGACTGAACCAATAGGGAGAGAGCACTTTAATAGTTTGAGAAGCGATGCCTTAGAGGAAGGTTCTGGAAGGTAATGATATATCATCAACTTTGCTTCAGGGAAAAAATATGTGTATCTCTTCTTCTTCTACACAAAGGAGATTTTATAAGTTTTTTTGTATCTTTTAAGTGGAGAGTTTTATCTGTTTGCATTCAAGGTTATCATTGATATATGAGGGCTTATTTCCAACATGTTATTAATTTTTTGAGCAAACAGTGATATCTAGCAAACTCCACCTCCAGGCACAAAGACCCTCAAGTTAGGAATGAGAATGAGGGGGTTTCTAGCTAACATGTAATGACAAGCAAAACTCACTTCCACTGGTATCCTATGAGGAGAAGGAAATAGCTCTCTGCCAAGTGTGTCAGTCTGATGCCACACTTGGATATCACGGTCAGTAAAAACTTGTGGAGATAGCACTTGCTGTGTGCCTGGCACTGCTCTGAGTGCTGTGCATATAATAACTGATTTACTCCTCCCATCAGTTTTCAGGGAGGATACCATACCCATTGTACAGAGAGGTACACCAACCTACCATAAGTTAAGTTGCCTGCCCATGGTCACACATGGTTCCAGAGTCTGGGCTCTTAATGGCAAACTATGCTGACTCTCTTTAGACATTTATCCATTCAATTATTTTTATCTTTCTTCTTGTTTGATATGGTGTCTCACTCTGTCACCCAGGCTGGAATACAGTGATATAAGCTCATTACAGCCTTGAACTCTTGGGCTCAAGTGATCCTCCTGGCCTCAGCCTTCCAAGTAGCAGGGACTATAGGCTTGAGCCACTGCACCTGGCGCAATTCGTTTATTAATTCAACAGCCACATATAGAGAACCTACTGCATGGTAGGAACCACCTCAATCAGTGAATAAAACACAAACTTACCTTCCAAGAACCTTCTGTCTACCAAGAACTTTATTTCCTTGAAAAGATGTGTCGTATTTGTGGGAGAAGCCCAGAGTGAGTAGGAATTCAGACCCACAAATCACCAAGCCAAGTTAAATTCACTTAGCGGTACAGAGGGTCCTAACAAACTACTTCTAAGGAGCTGAAATTTAATTTTCTTCTTTGAACAAAATAGCCGTACGTGAAGGTGTGTGCCTTAATGGTGCCAGTGACCTTGAGGTGTGTGTCTTAATGGTGACAGTGACCTTGATAAGAGGTTTTGGAACATCCAAACTGGTGGGAGGGCTATTGATAGGACTGGCCCCAACTCCAGCCCAAGAATCAAGTAGAGCCAAGATTTCCTCATGAAGATGCCAAATGAAACCCTTAATAATACCAACTAATATTAATATCAGCCAGATTCCTGTATTGAAGTAGGACCAAAGGAGCTCTGGGCTTGCCCCTGGCTTCTCTGGGGGAGCCTAGCCAAATAGTGGTTTCTCATCAACTCAAATAAACCATAGGATTTTAAGTATGTGCAAACTTAAAGATAAGAATGGCAAAAATCCAACCCAACCCCCCCAAAAGACATGAAACTTCCTCAGCAGAGAAGAGGTGGAACTTTTCTGGGTCTCCCTGCTGCAGGCCCAACTGCAGAGCTGAGAGCACAGGCCTGGCTTTACTCCTGGCTCTGTGGCACATGTAGGCACATAACTGTTTATCTTTCAGTCTTCACATCTGTAAAATGGGTCTAAAAATTACTTACCACACCTTCTGCACAAGGTGGCTGTCAGGACGAAAGGAGAGAAGTAGCTAGAGCACTGTGGCCAGAAGAGGCAGGGGAGGTCTTAGCTACCGTTATATGCAGTGGCATGTTTTATTATTCTACCATGTGATATGTTATCTGCAAATAACTTCATTGGTTTTGAAATTCACTTCATTTCAATGAACGTGCTATGAGCATTTTATGAAATTATTTCTTCTACATTATTCAAAGTTTACACATTGTCCTTATATAGCAAGGCTGAGGCCCATGGTTGTTTATTGCTTTTGTTTTTGATTATTGTGGGGTTTTTTGTTTGTTTGTTTGTTTGTTTTTCAGTGAGATAGAAAGAGGAGCAGGCCTCTGCAATTCCAGTTCAAGGTCTGATCAGCAGCCCAAACTTCCTCCCACCCCTGGCCTCAGTCCATTTCATACATTCAGAATTGGAGTGCTCCGCTCACCCCACTCCTCACGGCTTTCCGTCCATCTTAGGATGGCCTCCTCAGAAAGCAGACTCGGGATGCAAGTAAGTGATTCAGGAAGGCTTCCAGAGGGGGCCAGTAAAGAGGTGGGGAAGCAGAACAGGAAGGGGAGGAAGCCAGGTGAGGGCTAGGTGGCAGCCCAGGTTCTCCAAGCCCCAGCAAGGGGTCCTGAGTGGGTGCACCTGTGTGGGACCCACTGGACTGGAGGGGTACCCTGGGAGTAGGAATGGCCCCACTCCCCCATCATTCCCAGGGGCCTTCATGAGGGCATCTGTGCTTCCCATTACCATAACTCTAGGTTCTGTGAGTCTATAAGTCCTAATTCCCAGAAGGAGACACTTCCACCAGGGACACAGAGTCTCCCCCAAACCTACATCTCTGGCAAGTATTCAGTCATTTGGCGTCCCTTCCTGTTGGCAGACGGTCAGACAAAGACAGAAATCAGCATCCTGGCAGGGCTAATTAACCCTAGTTGTTAGGAGGAGGTCTGTCCCTGCTACAGTGGGGCTGGGCAGGAGCACATGTTAAATGCAGAGCTTCTGGGTCACTCCCATGCCCAGCATTAACAATGACCAGGCCGTTATAGTAACCATGGTCATACTGACCAGAGTCTCAGACTCCTCAAGGATCAGGGCTGGGTCACCCCGCCAGGGAACACCCAGTAGAAGAGCCAGCTGCTGAGTGTGAGGAGTCCAGGAAGGCTGGGATGAATATCAGCTTTGCCTCTAGACTCCCTATGCAGGCGAGGACTGTAAATGACCCAACTAACCCCCTGTGCATTTCCCCCCATACACTCCAGTCCATCACTATAATGAAACTCTTTGATAGGAGGCAGTGAACTTGAACATGAAGTGCAAATGGGCAATGTCCATACTCCACCCAGCCCCCTCTCAGATCACTTCTGGAGATCTCTGTTCCCTCCTGGCTTCAGGTGCACTTTGCTTCCAGCTCCACCCTGGACGCCAGTGATCTCAGAGCAGGTTCCTGCAAAGCCTGCCCCTGAGTGAGGGCTTGTGCAGATGTGATGCAAGGGCACCAGCAAGGGGGTGGAGGGGCAGGACAGGGGAGGTCAGGGCCAATGTTAGCAGAGGGCTCCCAGCCTATCCTGCAGGGGACTTGTGGAAGTCCAGCTCCAGGCTCCGGAGGGCGTCTGCCAGACTGGCTTTGGAAGTGAAAGCACAGGGAACCCCACGGTGCACAAACAAGGCAACTGGAGGAGAGTACTGGGAGGACACTCAGACTCCTCCTATAAGCTTTACCACTAAAATGATTCAGAGTTGCTTTTTTTCTAAGAATGAATTTAGGTCAAAAACATGGAACCAAGAGGGGGCAGCAGGTCTGTTCCAACAGGTGTGGAGGACCACGTGCCTCTGAACTCACACAAACCCCAGTGCCCGGCCTTTCTAAGGACGGGGAAGGTGAGGGTGCAGGGAGGAGGGATGCCCAGCCCTGCCCTCCCATCCTGTCCAGTCCAGCTAGGGACAGGAGAAGCCACCTGTGAACTTTTTAAACCACAGCCCAGGGAGCTCCAGGCCGTCTATTATTTCAGGGCAACGGGAAGTACGTTCCCCAGGAGATTAGGGACTAGCAAGGTCACTCTGAACCCAAGAGGTAAAAAAACAAATAAAAAATACCGAGAGAATTGGCATTGACAAGTTCAAGACATATATTATTTCTTCAAATTACACTTCCTTAAGTTTTGCTTGGGCTGGGAGTTGTTTTTGAGCCAGGCAGATTTCCAAGGGTCAAAAGCTGTTTGGAGAGCAAGGCCATTCATTCATCCACTGCCCCTTCCTCTCAGTGCACATTGATGGCGCCAGCTCTGTCAACAGGGGTTGCACTAAGCATGGGGTTGGCAAAAAAAGAAACACTGCCCTGCCCCTGTGGGGTTTATGGTTTAATAGGGAGACAATCATCAAATAAGCATTCACACAAACACGGAAAGACAAATTGTGATGGATGTCTAGGAGGAAAAACACAGAATGCTACGAGAGAATATGGCAGGCAAACTAAAGTTTAAGTTAATTTGTCAGAAAATCTCTCTGAGGAAGTGGTGTGTAAATTGAGGACTGAAGGATGAGCAGGATTAAATCGTGGGGGGAGAAAGCGGGGGTGGGGCAGCCCTCCTGGGCAGAGAGAACAGCTGTGCTAAGGCCTGGCATTGGGAAAGACAGGCTGACCTCCCAATCACACCAAGCAGAGCACATAAGTGAACAAGAGCGCTCATTTCACCCAAGAATCTGAGCAGAACCAGCAGCTTGTTTCTGTATGTGCACAGTGGTTGTGGGGCGTCAGTAGGAGGATGGGGACCTAGAAAGGTGGTAAAAATGAGCCCCCCAATCCCATTTAAATTGGTCAGAAATTGTTACCTTTTTGATCAATGATACAGCAAAGTTGTCTCAGATCATACCACTGCACAGGCCAGGGCACCACCTTGACAAGATGCATGTGGATAGGGCCCCAGAGTAGGCAGTGGACGCCTGTATGAGTTTGGGAACAGATAGGCAGAAAAGAGGTTCTTTGGAGAAATAAGATGGTTTAATCTGTGGAGAGAAAAGAGGGGCTTCGTGCTATAATGATTAAGCTTTTGTTTTCTGAAGAAGCTGGAGACCAGAGAGAAGGAAGAGTAGAAATGGAGGTGTGACATGTGTTGAGAAGAAGAGAGTTTCTTTTTCAACAACTAAAAATATTTGTGAAGCCTTCTGATAGGCAATATTGAGTAAAACAGGCCAGGTCCCACCCTCATGAAGTGAAGCCCATGGTGCAGTGGGGATGCCAGTTCCTAAGTCTGGGACAGCTGCCCTGAGAAAGTGGAATTGGGGTGAGATTAAAAGGAGAAGCAGGGGTGGCACCTGTGGCTCAAGGAGTAGGGTGCCAGCCCCATATACTGGGGGTGGCGGGTTCAAGCCCAGCCCTGGACAAAACTGCAAAATCAAAATCTATATATGTATAAAGGAGAAGCAAAAGCGAATCAGGTGAAGTGAGCAGAGTGGGCAGGGTGAAAATGTCCTAGATGTTGGGACAGGCATAAGAAAAGGTCCTCTGGTGGAAATTGCTGAAGAATTAGAAGCCTGGGGCACCAAGAAATAAGGCAAGGAGAAATCATTAAAATGTGTCGGCCAGGAGTTAGACTTGTATTCTGAAGACTTATCCTTTTCCTTCATGGAAGGTGGTGTGAGGGGACAAGAGGCAGGGGGACTGATCAAGAGAGCGAGCAGGGAGACTGACCAGCTCTTGCAATGGTCCACGTGAGAGCTAGTTGTGGCCTGCACTAGAGTGGTAGCAACGGGGCTGGAGAGGGAGAGTAGGAGACGCTTGAAACCTAGGACAGAAATTGGACAGGAAACTGATAGACTGAATGTGGGGGGATGTGAGGGATGAAGGAGAGAGAGGTGTCAAGATTTTAGGCTCCTGGAATTCAAAGCATGTTGAATCAAGTTAAGGAACTTCATCAACTCATCAAGTTAAGGAACCCTGGAAAAGATCTGGGTTTGGGGTAGTGGATACCCATTTTGGGCAGATTGAGTTTAAGATGTACTGAGACATCCAAGAGGAAGCAGCTGGGTGGATAGACCTAACCCTCCCAGGAGCAGGCCAGACTACAAATACCGGCTTGGGAGTCAGGGACGAGAGCACATGGGAGTGCGTGTGTGTAGATGTGTGGGGTGATTCCACGGAGGCGTCATCGCTCAAATTAGGTTGGAGAATGCTGATGAAGCATACTTACACTGATTTTTTCACTGCATGACTTCTAATGAGTTTTTACACTTCTGGGGAAGGATAGTGAACCCTAGGAATCTCCAAAGGCTGAAGCGTATTCAAAGATCACTAAACTTTTTTGACCACAAAATCATTCTATCACAGAACATCTTGTTGAACTAGACAAATATTTCTGACAGTAAAGGTGGTAACCTGATCACTCTTTTTTCCTTTGAAGATAAAGCTAATAGCAACACCTCATGTGTGAACACTGCATTGCACGTAACCAAGTACCTTCATACAACTCCTCATTCAACTCCCAAAACAAAGCTGCAGAGGTGGACTTTGCATCCCCAGTCATGGACAAGGCTCAGATATGCTGAGAGGCATGCCCAATGCCAGTGTCTCCCAGCTGGTCAGCCATCCACCTGGAACTAAAGCCAGGGGCAACCAGGTTACCAACTCTAAAATCATGTGACGTTCTATGACCTTGACTGCTCCCAGTTGCAAACATATGGTCTTTAACAGCATCATTAATTTCATAGTAGTGAGGCCGAAGCGTGGATCCACAGAGGCTTCATCCCAGTAGCTAAAAAGCCTATGCTTTTGAACCAGGCTTCGAGTCTGCTTATTCTTAATCACCCGAGGATGGCTATTGGAGTCAGATACTCATAGTAGAAGCACATGGTTAACCTAAGGTAGGTCAACTTTAAAGGCTGGAACCATACTCAGGCATCCTAGCTTCTCTTTCTTAGACCATTATTAGTCTCACACCCAGGAATTTATCCAAAACTTAAAAAAAAAACCAACCTATTATTTTAATCGTGTGTCATCACTTGAGATAATGAGATCTCTAAATTAATTCTTGCTGTAAAATCTTTTAATCTCTTTTATGTTGATTGAAAATCACCTTGGAAGAAATAAATTTCTCAAAGAGGCAAGTAGACAGATCAAGACTACCTTCTAAAGTGAGCACAGGACTCCTCCTTTTGTGGAATTAAATACTGTACAGGCTCTTAGACCTAAAAATTACAGCATGTATCCTTGACTTCTTAAAATCCAACATAAATTTGTACTTTTTCCCATTTCTGGACAATATTTAGGACATACTTAAACTCCATCTTCCTCTTCCTTATCTTTTGTATATTGTTGTTGTGTGTTTTAATTCTACATATATTCTAACCCTCTCAAGATATTATTATTGTATACAGTCTATATTAATTTAAAATTTCCCACATGCTTACCCCTTACAATGCTTTTCATTCCTTTCTGCATCTCCTTGCTTCCATCTGGAATTCCTCCTCTTCTACCTAGAAAACTCTGGTTAGTTTTTCCTTTGGTGTCTGTCAGCTAGTTGTGAATTATCTCAATTGTTGTGTGACTGGAAATGTCTTTATTTCACACTCATTTTTGAATGATATTTGTTTTTGGGTATAGAATTTTTGGTTAGCAGTGGTGGTGGTGGTGGTGGGGTCAAAGCCTTTTAAAGTTGTCATTTCCTTGTTCTCTGGTTTCCGTTGCTTTTGTTGAAAAATTAGCAGCATATTGTGTCTCTGCACATAATGAGTTTTTTGTTTTGTTTTATAATCACTGCTTTTATAAATTTTTTTCAGCTTATTGTACAATTCCTCATATTGTAATATGATGTGCCTAATTGTGAGTTGTTTTTTATTAGTCACCTGTTTGGAGTCTGTAGCACTTCATGAATCTTTGACTTTATGTCTTTTGTCAGTCTTTAAATCTCTAGTTATGGCCAGGTGAGGTAACTCATGCTTGTAATCCTAGCATCCTGGGAGGCCAAGGCGGGTAGATTGCTTGAGCTCAGGAGTTGAAGACCAGCCTGAGCAAGAGCAAGATCCCATTTCTAAAAATAGCCAGGCATTGTAGTGGGCACCTGTAGTCCCAGCTACTTGGAAGGCTGAAGCAAGAGGATCTCTTGAGCCCAAGAGTTTGAGATTGCTGTGAGCTATGACACCACTGCACTCTACCAAGGGTGACAAAGTGAAATTCTGTCTCAAAAAAACATAAAATAAATAAATAAATCTTTAGTTATTTTCTCTTCAAATATTGTTGATGCTACACTGTCTCTTCTTTCCTCCCAGTACTCTAATAACACAAATGGTTTCACTGGGTCCCCTATACGTCTTAGGCCCTTTCCTGTATTTCCTAACTTTGTTTTTTATCTTGTAATTGTAGTGAAGTCCGAATATTTTCCTCTGAAACTATGTTCAAGTTCACAAATATTTTCTCCAGTTTTGTCTAATCTGCTTTTAGATCCTTCTATAAAGTTCTTAATTTCAGTCCTAGAATTTTTCTGCTATTTGATTCTTCTTTTTTTGTTATTGTTGATTCTTCTTAAAACAAATTCTACCTATCTCTTTAAATTATAACAGCTTTTTCTCTTGGCTTTAAACATTTGGTCCTATCTCCTAGTATGCCTGGTAGTTTAAAAAAATGCATTACCAGAGACAATGTGTGAAAAATTGCAGTGATAATTTGAGGTTCTAGAAAATATCTTCCTTCAGGGTAGATTTACTTTTGTTTCTGCCAGGCAGTTAGCCATAAGAATATCTCCTCAATCTAATCCAAAACGGAAATGATTCAGATTTGTGTTTCAGTCTCTGTGAGTGCTAGTCTATTTCTAGAATAGCTTTACTACCTGTGTATACCTTTATACTTTTATACCTTCAAATTTCCCAGCCAGAAGACTGGTATGTTACTAGGACTCATCTGCTTTGACAATCTTTGGATTCCAATTTTTGTCTCCTCATCCCTGTAAGAAGAGCTGCCAAAAGTTCTTACCTGCTCAGCATCTCTATACTGCTTCTGACTCAGAAAATGCTTCATGGGGAAAGTGGCTGCAGTTGTCAAACTATTCATCTCCCTGTGTTTCCCTTCTCCCTAGCTCCTTAGACCCTGTCTTAGTTGCTCTCTGGTGCTACCAAATAGATATTTATTATTTCTTTAAACCTCGGTTTTCTAGTTGTCCCCATAGGGAGGATTGAACTCCCCCCGAGGAGTTAACTAGTATGTCTCTTTCATGATTCTTAGTTCCTGTCCTTTAGTAACCTTTGCCTTAAATCTCAGTCCTAGTCGCTAAAATGAAAAGTCTTAGGATAACAAAAACAATTTATGCCCTGGATATCAAGTATTATTTTTTTTTCTTTTCTTTCTTTTTTTTTTTTGGCTGGGGCTTGCCCACCATCTCTGGCATTGGGGCCAATGCCCTACTCCTTTGAGCCACAGGAGCCGCCCCCAAGTATTATTTTTCAAGCAATATCTTTAAAACATCAATAATTTGTTTGATATCAAATATTATTGAGTGTGTACTCTGGGCTGAGCAATGTCCTCACACTTCACATGCATTAATTCATTTAATGGGAGGTAATGAGAGTCTATTGCTGTCCATCTTCATCAGTCACAGAGTTTGAGGAAAGGTGGGTCATGGGTGAAAATGACATATAATTCAACAAACAGAGAGAAGGCCTAACCAAAAAAAGTTCAGATATTATCTAGACTCTCAGTCATAGGAAACTCACAGGCAAAAAGATCATCTCCAAGCTTCTAACTACTACCCTATTAGTCTTTTTCCAGTGGGAACTACTAGCAAAATTAGTTGACAGCATAAGACTAACGATGAGCAAGGTTTTCCTTCCACTGTGAGCTGCCTAGTGGAGGTGATAAAATATCTAAAGTAAGTAGCAGAGAAGAAATAACAGGAGAAGGAAGAGGAAGAGAAAAGGAGACAACAAAGAGTTTATGTCAACTGTCCCTGGGTATCAAAAATCACCTTGATTTGCATTCAGCAGACATCAAATAATTAGCTTTGGACCATAGAAATGAGTTGGGTGACAAATATGAGATAGGAATGGAATGGGGATGATATGGTATTGGTGGCCTCAGACCCTGACAAAGAGAAATGAAAGGGAAATTTAGGCTATTTGCTCAAAAAAGCAGGGATACACTTTAGGTCATAGAACATGAAAATCTCACTCCAACTCTCAGCCACACTCTCCTCCAGCTTACATAATAAACAGTGTGTGCTTCAGTCTTGCTATTGGACAGAATTCGATTCAGCTCCCTCTGTACTCCAAACAATTTTGCTTCCACCAGTGGAAACAGTATGGAGTGACTGAAACATAGGCTCTATGTCTGTCTTGGTTCAAATCTTGGACCTGACACTGGGGTGACCTTGGCCAAATCATTTAACATTTCTGAGTCTCAGTCTCCTAATTGTGAAACAGGGATGATGATAATAATAGTTTTCAAAATGATATGAGATAATGATAGTGAAGTGCTTGACAAAAATTAAAAGCAAAATACTGGCTATGGCTATCATTTAACTTAATTCAGGGTTCTGGAGTATGAACAAAGGTCTTCCAGGGTTCACACCTATTGGTTTGCCCATTTGAGAGGCAGCCTTGGGAGAATTAAGGGAGGAAAAAGGAAGAGTAGGGAACATGGAGAGGTTCCTTGGTTTCATGGATGCACGAGTGGGCCTCAGTTAATCCAGTAGTAATAGTGCTCCTGAAGCTGGTATTTATATCTTTTTGGAGAAATGTTGCAACATTTATGAATATGAGTAGTCATTAGTCATCAGGTATCCTGTTTTCACTGCCCCCTTGGAGGGAGCTGGTTCTATTTCAAAACATCACAGGTCTCAACTCCCCCCACCTAGTCCCCGCAGGATGGCCTTGGATTATGAAGTCAATGGTGTCTCCCTACCCTGATGGTCAGAAGTGCTCCTCCCTGGAGCACAGGCACCTCCTGCTCACCAAATCTCTACTCAGAAAAGTGTCAAATGTCCATTATTTAGCTCTTGGTGTGAACTGAATTAATGTGTCATTTTACCCACATGCATTTGCAGTTTTACCTCATCTTCTCCATGGAATGAAAGGCTTGGGTCCCCATGAAAGCCGAGAGACAGTGATGAGAATGGGAGCCCCAGTTAGGTGGCCAATGGGCAAGGCGAAAGAGCCCATCCCCACTTCCGGTTCTCATTAGCTCTGTGGCTTTGGGTAATTTATTTTCCCTCCTTTGTCCTCAAAACGCTCCTTAAAGTGTCTCTAAAATCCCTTCCAGCCCTAAAAACTGTATCTCTGATGGTGATTTGCAAAGTCAGGCCATCTCAACCCGACCTAGGCAACGCTGAACCCCCCCCCACCCCACCCCCATGTGCCTGGCCCCCAGCCCTGGGTGAGGTCCCTCTGCCCCCACCTTCAGGGAAGTCCCCACCTGAGCCAGGCTCTGAGGGTGGCGGTATCCGGCCCCCACTTGAGCCTCACTGTGCAGCCCCCGTCTGTTCCTGTACCTAGCAGATTTATGATGTAGTTCAGAGAAGGAAGGATGATATAACAGCTTTCCTGCGCCCTCCCTCTTCCAACTGACTTAGTCTAACTGGCGGAAGGCCAAGCCGTTTTGCTCTCCACAGCCTCCCATGTGTAAAAATACTCCAGTCCCCAGCCCTCCCGCCGGGCACATGGCGTCAGCCTGCAAACCCACTGGTCAGGGCCTTCACTTGTGGGCGGGAAGGAGGCAGCCCCGTGAAGTGCTGGAGTCTAATTAAGTGCTGAGGAAACAAACCATACACTTCAATTTTAGCTCCGGAAATAGCCAGGGCCCAGGATTCCTCCCTCTGGCCTGGCTGTAACCTGACGACATTTGTCTCCCTCTGTTCGCTTAGCGCAGAGAAGAAAGAACTCACAGGGCATCCACAGCAGGAGGCCAAGGAGCAGAGAAGGGAGTGGGAGGAAGAGAAGAGGGAGACACAAACCCAGGCCGCTGGAATATTCTGCCCCCAGCCCCATCCCTGCTTCACACCCCAGGCCCTGACTCTGCACCGGCAGCCCGGAGTTCTGGGCCTCCGAACGCAGGAGCCCTGGTGGCTGAGACTGCCAAGCACTGGGGAGATCATAGAATACACAGCACAGGGTAACGTATAATCAATCCTCTCGGGCAACGAGGATGGGGAAAAACATCCACAAGTGAATAAGTGGAAATTAAAGCTCCCGCAGGTCAACTGAAAGAACGTCTAACAGGCTCCTGAACATACTCCTGGCTGCCTCCCAGTCAGGGTGCCAAGAAGTCAGCCCGCTGAGGGAGACGGGTGAGGACGCAGCGAACCACACAAATCCAGCTGGAAGAGAGTGGGTAGGCGCAACTGGAGAATAGGGTGCAGTGGGTCATCAACTTTGCCCACTGGGTGACCTGTTGGTCACACACCCTATCCTAGCTCTTCTGACCCTCCATTATCATTACCAGTGGTCTGATGACCACCTTCCCCACAGACCATGAGGCATGAGCTCCATAAGATCGCCTGCCTCCTGCTCCCAACCCCACTCCTGCACACCGAGGCACCTGGTTGAAATGCTTTGGTTCCTCTGCAACCTCCTTTTTGTATCAGCCAGTACTGAATTTGATTTCTCTTGTCATGAGCACTCTTACCTATGCGCTGGTACACAAGCTTGCCCGGCCTGCCCTTTGCATGCGTGACCCTACCCAGAGGGGGCTCAGAGCTCGAATGGGGCTCCTGGCATCTGTAATGGCTGCGGAGAAGAATGTTCCATGCACCAATTAAACTAGTACTCACTGCTTCTGGGGTGCTCAAAAGGGCAGCGGTGAGAGCTCTGGACTTGCCACTCTTCTGCGAGAGCCTGTCTGTCATGACAACGTTACCACGTGGTCAGGTTCCTGTCCAAAGTCCCTCCAGGTGATTCTTGGAAATACCTTCAGATTTCCTTCTTTCCTGCAGATTCAGTCAGTCCACCATGCTGGGGCATGGGCCACAGATTCGTGTGGCAGTCAGAACATGGGCACAGCCAGCAATGGGGCAGCTGAGATGGCTTCCATTCTTGGAAGGTATTTCCAAGAATGACCTGGAGGGACTTTGGACAGGAACCTGACCCCCCCCCCCACCCCAGGGCTTAGGGGGACAGGGCAGAGGCACCTACTACCACCTGGGGGGCATGGAAGGCTTCCCAGAGGAGGTGGACCTGACTCTCCTCCAACCTATCTCACTTTCCAGAGCGCCCCTGGCACACTGACCCCCCTCGGGGCCCATATGGTCCTCACACAGCCGCTTTCTCTCAGCAGCGACTGAGACCAGAGTGCGTTTGAGACCTATACAGGCGACTAGAGGGCAGGAATATTGATTGGAGGAGGAGGGAACGGGTGGCTGAGGAAAAGCACAGCTTACCCACCCTTAAGCACCCAGGACAGCTGTCCCCACCCCCAGCTGTGCTTGTGGAGACACAGCTCAGTGTGGCCAAACCACAAAGTCCCCCTTTGGAAAATCTCATTTTCTGAACACCTTGGCCCAACATCAATAGCAACCTTGCCCCGTAAGAAGTGGGAAGGCATTACTATGGGAACCTCCCACACCCAGGTGTGAAAACCAAGTTCAGACCTAGGAACTCCTCTGTGGAGTTCAGAAATGCGAAAAACAAAGTTCTCAGCCCAAGTTTCCTCTGCCAGACACACCCTCAGCACCCCTCCTTGAAGCAGCTGTGGGCCTCCTCCCAGGCCTCACATTAGTTCCTGACGATCCCCAGCTGTGCCAGCTTCCAGGCCTCCATGTTAACCCCTGGGTTTCCCCCCATCACTGCCAGAAAAAAAATTAAGCCTCAGGAATTCTGTGCAGCACGGAGAGGCAGAGAGCAGCTGCCACACCCTGTAAAAGGTGTGCACGGTCCACAGCTGCTGTGAGTAAAGCAAGTGAGGAAGAGTCCTGCCGTTTGTGGGGGTTTCCTATGCTCTCCCACCCACCAAGGTCAGCTCCTCTGCCTCCCTTCATCTTTGCCACACTCTAGGAAGGATCATTTCCCCATCTCACAAATGAAAAGGCTTAGACCAAGAGCCAGCAAGCAGACCCAGGATTGAAACTTGGCTCTGTTCTCTCTCTGCCCATCCCATCACTGTCCATCTTCCATAATACCATATTAAAGTTTCAAAGCTAGAAAACGCTGGGTTGAGACTGGAAAGAATCTCAGTTTCTCATCAGCCAAAGGAACTTGTGGACTTCGAGCAAGTACCAGTTACCTTGAGCTTCAGCAACCTGATTTTTCAAAAATAAAAATCTGATGGCTCAGCGCCTGTGGCTCAAGCGTCTAAGGCACCAGCCACATACACCTGAGCTGCCAGGTTTGAATCCAGCTCGGGCCTGCCAAACAACAATGATGGCTGCAACCAAAAAATAGCTAGGCATTGTGGCAGGTGCCTGTAATCCCATCTATTAGGGAGACGGAGGTAGGAGAATCGCTTGAGCCCAGGAGTTGGAGGTTGCTGTGAGTTGTGATGCCATAGCACTCTACCCAGGGTGATAGCTTGAGGCTCTCAAAAAAATAAATGAAGAAAATAAAAATCTGCCTTTCTTTCCCCTTGAGCTTGTTGGAAGATAGATGTAATAATAGGTCCAGCTGGGCAAAACTATTACAAACCATGCAGGATGGTGAAGAAGGATTGTGGTATTTGATGGCTGCCCTATGGGACCTTCCACATAGTAGGACAGAGAGGGTCACTTATATTGTTTCAGGGTGACACTGGGGCCTGATGTCCCATAAGCCCTTTGTTTAATTTGTGAGAGACCCTGTCATGTTTATGATTTTGGAAAACTAGAAAGTTTATCTGTCCTCCATGGTTGAACCTGAGCTGTGCCACAGGTGACACATTGGCAGGAGCCATATATGAGCCATTGTCGTTGGCCTGCCACCTGCCCCCTCTTCTCACACAGGTGCTGTGTATTATTCTCCCATGGAAAGGATCATTGAGTTTACCACCAACCCCCCAAACAACCCAAATATCCCTCATGTGGGGAGAAGATAAACAACCACGATATGTTTATATGATACAATATTAGCCATAAAAAGAAATAGAACACTGTTATGCACAGCGACATGCCTGGATCGCAAATGCTTTGGGCTAAGAAGCCAGACTCGGAAGGTTACATGCCCTGTGATTCCATTTCTGTGACATTCTAGAAAAGATACAACTACAGGGCTGGGGAACAGATCAGTGTTCCCAGGAATAAGTGTGTAGGGCAGTGGTTCTCAACCTTCCTAACGCCGTGACCCTTTAATATGCTGGAGGTGGTGGGTTCAAATCCAGTCCCAACCAAAAACTGCAAAAAAAAAAAAAAATCAAGAAATGAAATACTCTTGAGAAATTTTAAAAAATAGATCATTGAGAAAGTAGAGAGGCCGGGCATGATGGCTCACACCTGTAATCCTAGCTCTTTGGGAGGCCAAGGTGGGTGGATTGCTTGAGCTCACGGGTTCAAGATCAGCCTGAGCAAAAACAAGACCCTGTTTCTAGTAAAAATAGAAAAACTGAGGCAAGAGGATTGCTTGAGCCCAAGAGTTGGAGGTTGCTATAAGCTATGATGCCGCAGCACTCTACCCTGGGCAACCAAGGTCTCTGTCTCAAAAAAAAGTAAAAATAAAAATAAAAAATAACAAAGTAGAGAAATGTAGCAGGGAGTTTAGTAGTGCAGTGTAGTGTGGTATAGGGCAGCACGGTACTGGGCAGGGTCATGTGGCGTGTAGAGTAGTGTCACGTATAGTGCAGTCTAGTGCCACACATACACAGCAGTGCAGTGCACAGCGTGATATGTGACACAGTGCGTTGCATAGCGTGGTGACGGGTGGAGTGTGCAGTGTGTAGGTGGCGTATACAGCAGTGTCACGTACTGCAGTGCAGCATATGCAGTAGTCCGCCATGTAGTGTGCTGCGTATAGCAGTGTGTGTGTCGTGCAGGGCACAGTCTGGAATGTGAAGCGTAGCACAGGCAGCAGTGTGGGGTCCAGTGTCGAGTGTGTCATGTGTAATGTAGTACAGCGTGGTGTAGTGTGCAGTGGTATAGGAATTTGGCTACCGGTTCTCTAACTAGAGTTGGCAGCCATCACCTGGGGAAGCTGTTAAGAATCTAAGGACTCATCCCTAGATGATCAGATTGCCTGGATCTGGGGCAAACCAAGGAGTTTTTTTTTTTTTTTTGAGACTGAGTCTCACTCTATCATCCTAGGTAGAGTGCCATGGCTTCATAGCTCACAGCAACTTCAGAGTGATCCTCTTGCCTCACGCTCTTGAGTAGCTGAGGCTATAGGTGCCTACCACAACGCCTGGCTTATTTTTCTATTTTTTTGTGGAGATGGGATCTCACTCTTGCTCAGGCTGGTCTTGAACTCCTGAGCTCAAGCAATCCACCAGCCTCGGCCTCCCAAAGTGCTGGAATTACAGGCATGAGCCATGGGTGCCTGGCCAGGAGCCTGGATTTTAACAAGCAGTCCAGTTCATTTTGGTTCAATTGGTTAGCAGTCCACACATCAAGGCCCATTATTAGGCCTTTCTTCATTATCCCAGGATTATATTCTTCCATGATTAGGCTCCGTTTATTCATTGGTGTTTCTGTGGGGACCATTATTCAGTCTCCTATGCGTCATGGTCATCTGGGAGGGAGACCTCCCCGTACAAGTTGCAGGTACTCCAAGCTGCTGCCTGCATTCCAGTAGCAGTAGGCTTGGCAGCCTTAATTATCTGTCCCTCTGGGGTCTTCACCCTGAGCATCTTTTTCTGTTAACCTGGCATCTTAGAATCTACCTAGTTCTTAGGAAGTGGTAGGTTTGACCATAAGAGATATTGTTAAGATGAAATTTTGTCTCCCTAATATGCTTTAAATTTTCTCATAGGAAAACATCCTACGCTAGAGGCATGTCACTCTGGAGTATCAATAATTCTGAGCCCAAAGCCGCTCAAAAAGAAGGCAGGACACAAACCTGTGTTCAAGCCTCAGTTCCATCACTTACCACTTTCGTGATTCTGTGCAAGTAGTTTCACTTCTTTAAAATCTTGAGCACTTATATTTAAATTGTCCGTGTAGGCTCGGCGCCTGTGGCTCAAGCGGCTAAGGCGCCAGCCACATACACCTAAGGTGGTGGGTTTGAATCCCCAGCCCGGGCCCGCCAAACAACAATGACGGCTGCAACCAAAAAATGGCCAGGCGTTGTGGTGGGCGCCTGTAGTCCCAGCTACTTGGGAGGCTGAGGCAGGAGACTCGCTTGAGCCCAGGAGTTGGAGGTTGCTGTGAGCTGTAATGCCATGGCACTCTACCCAGGGGGATAGCTTGAGGCTCCCTCTCAAAAAAAAAAAAAAAAAAAGTAAATTGTCCGTGTAATGTAATGCTGATCACTATCCTACCTTGCACCACCAAGCCCCTGTGGGGCTTGGTGATGCACACCGAGGTGGTTGGAGGTGACATGTTACATTGATTGAACATTCAAAAGATTCAGCAAAAACAAAAACATATATGCATGTACATACATGTGTCAAGCAGATACAGGAAAATGTTAAGAATGGTAGAATCTAGGAGATGGAAATGGCTGATCATTCTTTTAACTTTTTTTCCTTTTAACTTTTCTATGGTTGAAGTTTTTCATAATAAAATCAGAATAAGAGATGATGAGTTTCAGGCCATCAGCAGAGTGCCTGTCACTTGGTAGGAGGTCTCAGCTGGCTGGGGAGCAGGGGAGGTGAGGGTGGCAGGGCAGAGAGTACAAGGGGACAGAGAGGGGAGAGAAGGAAAAAGGGCTGCAGGCTGGTCCAGTGGTGGAGGGGACCTGAGAGCCCTGCAGTGCCATTGGGAGGTTGTGGGTGAGAGCTGCCTTCATGCCTCCATCACAAGGGGACCTGGGGGTTGGAGAGGGACAGCCCCTAAGGCTGAGGGCCTGGTCCTTTCCTTTACTTCAGGGTTCTGGGAAGAGCCAATAGGGCCTCTTTCTGGTGCTCCAGGTCCTCTTGGTTGGGGTGAAAACATGATAGAGATACTTTGGGCCTCCAACTGTTTTCAGATTATAAACCCTCTGAGCCCCTGGTGCACGAGAATCTTGCTCAACAGCTGTCTGAGCACCGGAGTATAAATGAACAAGGAACAAATGGCAGGGGGAGGTCAGCAGAGCTGTGGGGACAGCCCGGGAGCCATGAAGCTAGTCCAAGCCTCCTCCCCTGAAGTTTCCCTCAGCCAAGGACTTTCACCTAAGCCCAGGGCTGGACCTCAAGGGGTCATCCGGCCTCAGTGGCATGAGTCCACCTGGTTTGAGAGGATATATTAGTTTTCTCTTGCTGCTGTAACAAATCACCGCAAACCTGGTGGTGATTTGTTAAACGACATAGTTATCTGGATTCTAGAGGTCAGGAATCCAGAAGGGTCTCACTGGGATAAAATCAAGATGCTGGGGGCAGGTTCCTTCTGGGGGCTCTAGGTGAGAATCTGGTCCCCTTCCAGCTTGTAGAAGCTGTTCTCATCCCTCAATTTTGGGGCCCTTCCTCTGTCTTCAACACCTGCAATGGCCAGTCAAGTCTTTCTCATGAGACCATCTCCCTGGTTCTGACTCTCCTGCCTCCCTCTACTCCATTCAAGGATCCTTGTAATTACACTGGACCCTCCTGGGTGATCTCCTTATTTTTAATAAGAGCCTGCAGATAGCACCTAAATCCTCCCTGGTACGTAACCCCACACATTCATGGGGTCTAGGAATTAGGATGTGGACATCTTTAGGGGGGCATTCTGCCTTCACAGAAGATATTCCCGAGTGAGTGGCCATTTCTACCTTTCACCCCAGAGATTTTCCAACATTGGTGCCCTTTAGCATCATGGGAGACAATGTTTGAAAAGGCACATTTTAGGCTCAGTCAGACTCCTAAATTCCTAAACTTGGTACCTCTGGAATGGGCCCGAGAAATATGAATTTTTGGCAAGTTCTTTCATACCTTCTTGATACACATGGTACAAAGACTATATCATGAAAAATCTTTTCTCTTTTGTCTTTGGATAATGTGTAGGGGCTACATTTAAAAAACCTACTTATAAACTCTATGGTCTATGATTTACTGAGAAATTCCAATGTACTAATAAGTGTAGCTAAGTTGTTTTTCGTTTTTATTATGGAATATATTGAGTATTGATATAACTAAGTTTATCAAGCAGTTACTACATGACGGATTCTGTTCTAAGTGCTGTCCACATCTCATCTCACTGAATCCTCACAGTGACACAGTGGGGCAGGGTTATTGTCATTATTATCTCCATTTCATAGGTAAGACAATAGAAGCTCAGGGGGTCAGGTAATTTACCTACAGTTGCACAGGCAAAGCCAGAAGCCTACATCTTTCTCCTTTCCTGTTTCTGAAGCTTGAGCTTTACTCACTAGCTCTAGCACAGTGCTGGCAAGTAATAGGTCCTCAATACGCATTAACTCCAGTGCTCATAAAAATCCTCCAGGGTGGTCGTATCAGTATCTCCCATGAAAAACACAAGGACCCTGAAGCTTGGAGAGAGAAAATGCCTTTCCTGTGTCTAACTCCGAAGTCCAGATGCTTCTCACTACACCAGGGGGCCTACAAGCCACAGTCCATATGTTCTCACAAAGACTGTTTTCTCATCGTGAGTTTATCACTATACAAAAAGCTTACCGTTATACAACTTCAATTGCTTTGAGTTCTGTAGTTAATAAATGGCTTCTATCAAAAAGAACCTAGTCCTAGTTGTACTAAACCAGGCCCAAGGGAAGAAGATGTTTTTTTTAACTCCCCCAGAGGTAGAGGAAGCCCTGGGTAGAGCCGAGCCTGGCAGGTGGTAGAGGGTGTGGAGGCTGGGGTGGGGGCGGCGTGGCCTGAACCTTTACACTCAGGGAGTCACGAACGCAGCAATTAAAACTTCAAACCACCCTGGTAGGTCCTCTTTAATTAAGTTGTTCTCAAAACACCTGGCAGGGCCATACCAGTGCCCTGGGCAGGAAGAGATATGTTAGGGAAATGCTATGTGGGCCTATCCAAGAGACAGGAAAATCAGACGGCTCTTCTCTCTCTCTCTCACGCACACACACACACACACACACACGCACACCACGAGACAGTGTCGCTCCATTACATGGGTGGGTCCCAGGCTGACACCATTCCCTGCCCCTTCAAACTAGCAGCAAATCACCCTGGTCTCCTGTCTGTGTCGGGCAGACCTTCCTTCCAGCTTGGGCCCCTGTATCATTTTACTTCTTTGGGAAAGAAACCTGAGAGACCCAACATAGCACCAGGCGGGTGAGAACACTGACATCTGTGCAGGAGGCACCACTGCCTCTCAAATGCCACCCTCGCCCCACTCCATCTCCACCTCCAAGTCCCCCTCTCTCTCTTCTGTCCTCTTCGTCCTCTTCCCTTTCTCCATTTGTTGTCCCTCCTCTTCAGGATGCACCCTCTCCCCAAATCTACCCCCAGGGTCCCATGGCCTAAGTGTTGGCTCTGGAGGCCCAGGACAGAAGGGCGGGTTGCTGCAAGGAACAGTGAGTCTTCAAACCCATTTTGGATCTGCCTCAGTTTCCCTTCTGGAAAACAAGTGTATCAGCATTCACCAACTTCCTGACTCAAAGTGGTTCTGGCACTTGCTTTGTGTTTTGTAAAGTGTGTGCTCCATTTCGGGGAAGCACGGAATGTTCATGAAGTGGGCTTTGCAGATGGGGAAACTGAGGGCCTTTGAGAGGCAAGTGACTCACTCAAGGCCACACAGCTTTGGGTGGCAGAGCCAGGACTAGAAACAAGTCTTCCAACTCTCTCTTGCCATGACATTTGGATCCTTCATGATAGTGACAATGATTCTATGGTACCAGCGTGGAGGAAGCCGCCCGTGAGTGTGGCTGCTGCCAACAGATCCAGAAGAACATCAAAGAAAAAGAGAGCAGAGAAACCTCACAAGTGGGTTAGCTTTTATTCTTAATTACCGTGCAATCTAATTATGCTGATGGGGTTCACTAATATCAGATTAATTTTGTTGTATGTTTTTATATGATTAAAAAAAAAACAACCACCACCCATGGAGCGTGGGCCAGGGAGATGTGTTGGGAGAGAGGAGGACCTGGATGGAGCCCTGGCTCCTGACTTGAAGTGTGCTGTGGATGCCTCTGGGGCAGGTTCTCGTGATCCTACCGCCTCTGCAGACCCCCAGCCTTGTTTCCATTTCACAAACAAGAATACAGGCCTAAGAAGTGAAGGGACTCCCACATCATCGTTCAGCTGGTTCAGTTCCAGGTCTGCCCCATTCCCAAGCTGAGTTTCTTCTCTCTCCCCCATGTCACCGGCTGCCCACACAGATGTAGGGCGCTTACCCGGTGACTCAGCTTCCTCTTCTGTAAAAGCCTGCCACCTGATTTGAGTGCACTAACCAGAGCCCCCCACTCCTGTGCCAGCCTGCGCGGTAGGACAGTGGGAAGGTGTTAGAGCTTCTCCTTAAGAAGAACAAGTTCTTCCACTTGGGGGGAGCCAACCCTGGAGGCCCCAGAGCCATGGGCACAGCCTCACCCTGGGGTGCCTGGGGGCCGGGACCTGGCTCTGAGCGCTGCTCTCCATGCCCAGCTGGGCTGGCCTCCAGCTGGTTGTGCAATCTGGCTATGAATAGGTCTGGGTGTGTGGTTTGGGGCCAAAGAGACCAGACTTGTTTCCTTAGGGTTGACAGCTCCCCTCTGGAATTCTGGGAGGTGAGGGAGCGCAGCTGTGAGGTCAGGCCACTGACCCAAGGCTGGGCGGTCCAGGCTGGTGGTGTGATGGGCGGAGCCTGTGGTCAGACTGGATGGACAGGTTGCTGGCCATGACTTCTCAGTATATGGAAATCACCTGAGTGCTAGGGCTCCCTGTACCTCCCCACACCTCCCTCCCACCCTTCACCCCTCATTCACTCCAGTCCAGGTTCTCCTTCCCTTAGGTATGGACCTAAAACAAAAAAGTTTGGAGAGAGGGAGGGAAAAACAGATTTGTAATTTATTTTTAAAATATCAAACATACGAGACTATGGGCAACCGGGGTTCTCAGACATGGTTGTTGCCAGTGGAGTGAATTTGTACATTGCAGGACAGTCCGGCCCACCTCTGTCAAAATTACAAATGTGTATACCCTTTGACCCCAAATTCTACATTTGAGCATTAATCCTATGGAGATTCTTGCACGTGCATGAATAATACATGCATAAGGTTGTAGTGTTGTGGTAAGAACAAATTTTTGGAAACAGTCCAATTTAACCAGTGGATTAAAAAATGGAATGCCCTGTATCTATAAAAAAGAAAGAGGAAGCTTTCTATGTCCTGACATCTCCATGTGTGAGGAAAACACTAGAAAAGCAAGATGCCCAACAGTGTCTATAATGTATTTTTTGTATAACAAAAAGGGGAAAATAAGGATCTGTATTTTTAGTACTTGTAGGTACATAAGAAATTTGGAGGAAACTTGGAAGAGGGAAGAAGTAAGCATACCTTTTCATGCTTTCTCGCTTTTCAATCATGTGAATGCCTTCCCTTTGAAAATATTAATTTAAGGGTGGTGCCTGTGGCTCAGTGAGTAGGGTGTCAGCGCCATATACCGAGGGTGGTGAGTTCAAACCCAGCCCTGGAAAAACTGCAACAACAACAAAAAATAATAAAAAAATAAAGTTTAAAAAAAAAAAGAAAATATTAATTTAAAAATGTTGCTACAAAATGAAGATTAATAGAAGGGTTCTTATGATTTGGTTGCATTGTTTGCACGTGTTAGGTAGTACCTGAGTTGTAGACGAGCCTTTCACCCGGGAGGTGTGCCATGTACCCCTGTGTTACACCTGTTAGGTGGGAGCTTTCTGAGTTCCATCCCCCCCACCCCCTTCTTGAACTTAATTGTTTTTTCCTCTTGAAGAACATTCTGTGCAAAAAAAAAAAAAAAATTCCATAACCCAAATGCCTTACTAAATGGACATTTGTCTTTTGGGGGCACATCCCAGCATGAGAACCTCCTTCCTACCAGGGGGAGTTACCTATTGGGTGCATTTTGGTGGGAGGAAGGACGCCTCCTCCCCTAATGAACAGGGCCACGTGTTCCTGATCCCTGTCTCCCACCAACCAGGGCTCAAGCAACCGGTGGCTCAGATGCTCTCTGACTTTAGGGCCAACAAGAAGGGCCTGAGTCCAGTGATGGGGCCAAACGTGTCCAGGACACAATGATTATTTCTATTTTTACATTTTACTTTTTAGTACTTCTCCCTAGCCATAGTTTTATACTGGTACAGACCACTATTCTGCTTTTACTCTTCTTATATCAATATATATAAGGTTACCCTATAAGAGCAAGAGATAATTACCTTTCTAGCAGTGTATACACAGTGCTTTCTGTGTATAGGACCAGCGCCCTACCCTTTTGAACCACAGGCACCACCCTTCCTAACTCTTCTTTTAAGAGATGAGTAATGTTCCTTTGTTCTGATTAGGTCCTTCTTATACTATGAAATTCAAGATATTAATAGGAAGTTAGGGAAACTCAAAGTTATGAAGATATAAATCTGCAATGACACTATCCATTATCAGTCAGAGTCCTTAAATCAGGTGTCGTCATCTCTCTGCCTCTCATCTACTTCCAATACCCTTCCCCCACCTGATTCCAGTTCCTTCCAGGGTCAGACGAGGACCAAGGCCACTCTCTCTATGTTGGTTGGCTCTTTAGAAGCTATATTTATCTCTACAATGTAATGCACTTTACAATGTAAAGGCAAGTTAAAATAGTCCGCAAGGGGAAGAGCCGAAATCCCAACTCCTTTGCTTCCCTCCCGTGACGTACCCATCACCAAGTCACCAGGCTTCTTGTGATTTCTTTCAGATCAGAGCTTTCCAGCTTGGATAGTCACAGGGCTCTGAGCTACTGTCCCTCAGCCCGCCGGGCAGCATCCCAGGGCCTGTGGCTGTGAGAGCCCTGAGCAGCTTCCTCTCCCTTTCTGGTGGGCCATACAAACACCATTCTCTAGGGTAGTCTAGAATTACTGTGGCTTCTCATTTCCTCAATGTCCTTCTTCTAGAATCTGCCTCCCACAGTGTGACTCAAGGCCCTTTCCAAAGGCCAGCTCACATCAGGCCACTGCCCTGCTGGTTTCCCGTACCCAGTCGAAAGTCTAAGCCACTTGGTCTGCAGTTGTCTGGCGCCTTCTTTTCTTGCCTGTCTTCTTTGCACTCTTTCAGCCCCAAACCAACCCACAGCTCAGTTTCCCAGGCATGTTCCAAAACTTACACTGTCTCCTGTCTTTGTCTTTGGGATTCTTCTGCCTCTGCTGAGTGGTATGGGTGACTTGACTGCCCTGCGTGTCAAAGTAACATTTGCTGGCTTAAGGCTTTGCCCTACTGCTTGAATACTTGCAGGATCAGTTGGGTTCTAAAGTCCGACCCATTCTGCCTTTCAGCTCAAGTGTTAGCTTCCTCTGTTCCTCCATCCTGCCCTTACAACATTCGTGGGATTCACTCACTCGAGTGCAGGCCAGCAGCCTGCTTGTTTCGGTCCAGCCCCTGGAGCCCATCTCACTGGGACAAGCGCCACCTGGCACATGAGGTGGATGAACGAATGTAGGATTGATTCGCAGAGAAGATGCTCTCTCGGTACAAGAAGGGCATCGAGACGTCTCTTCCTTGAGTGGAAGTGGGGATGTTTGTAGCGAGTTTCTAGCAAGTCCTCAGAGAAGGCAGGAAAAAGCATTTCTAAGCCATTCTGTGTGAGAGACACACACACGCTCAAGACTCAATTTTCTTCGGGTCTTAAAAATTGCTGATGGGGCGGTGCCTATGGCTCAAAGGAGTAGGGCACTGGCCCCATATGCCGGAGGTGGTGGGTTCAAACCCAGCCCAGGCCAAAAACTGCAAACAAACAAACAAACAAAAAAAAAAATTGCTGATGGTCTTCCTCATTTTTGAGTGAAAAAAATTCATGTGAAAAAGATTTTCCTTCCAGCTCCAAATGTGTCTGGTCCTCTGAGCCCATTACTTCCCTTTGACAGTGACAAAAGCAGCACTGAAGTGGGCCCCTCATACCTTAAATCAGTGGTTCTCAATCTTCCTAATGCTGTGGCCCTCTAATACAGGGCCTCTCAACCCATAGGTTGAGAACTGCCGCCTTAAAAGCACACCCTGACCCATTCCCTGGGCCAGAGGCACCCAGGGCACCAGGACTGCTCCCTGCCAGTACCCCACCGCCACCCCCCCTTTCCATGTCTCAGAGGAGTGGTTGGGACTGTGTGTGTCTGGCACATAGCGGCTGTGAATTCTATCCTCCTCACCTTTGACCCCCGTATTCCAGCTGTGGGATGGGTGACTTGGCCACTACATGCCAAAGTTAACATTTTCTGGCTTAAAGCTTTGCCCTCATGACTTCAGTATTTGCAAAATCAAGTCCTTAAAGCATTTTAGAGATTAGTTCAAATTTGTCCTCTTTTAAACAAAAATCAGAAGCAGGGAGTTAGCAAGAACCGGCCCTTCCTGCCCGGGTAGGGGAGGTGGACTGCCCCTGGTGGATCACAGGTGGGATCTGGGCTACTGCCACTCTGAGGGGCTTAATAACTGTGGATCATCAAATTAACTTTAGTTTCTAACTGCAGTTGTACCTGGTTTTGTAAAATTCTGTACCAGGAATCTTGTGGTAAGTGGTATTAGATTTCCATCTGTAATCTTTTGGGAGACAGAACCAAAATTGGGATGCACTCAAGCGACACACCCATCCCTGTAGTAGGCGGCTTTTTGGTATTAGGAGATGGTGAGGTTTCGCCCTTGTAGGTAATGAAAACAAAGCTAAAGCAAAACTGAGGAAAGCATGACTCTTCATCAATACAGAATTTACCTCAAATAGCCAACTTTAAAATCTTTCCTTCCTTTTTTTTTTTTTTTTTGAGACAAAGCCTCACTTTGTTGCCCTTAGTAGAGTGCCATGGTGTCATAGCTCAAAGCAACCTCAAACTCTTCTAGTGATTCTCTTGTCTCAACCTCCTGAGTAGCTGGGACTACAGGTGCCCACCACAATGCCTGGCTGTTTGTAGAGATGAGGTCTCTCTCTGGCTCTGGCTGGTGAGCTCAGGCAATCCACCCACCTCGGCCTCCCAGAGTGATCTTCCACTTTCTTGATCTGAAATATGAGCCCAGTAACGTGTAGGACCTTAAACCAGATCATCCTTCTTGTATAATCCAGATACTTTTTATAGGTCTGGTACAATGAAAAACACAACGCAGACTACCAAGAATAGTTTTACAATAGGGTGGAGTTATGTTGGAATAAGTTACCCCAACTTAACTGCGGTGGCCCTGAATGTACACACAGAGGAAGTATTTATGCTGTTGTACTAGAAGCTTCAAGTACTGTGTTTGACTTTCGGTATACACGAGGGCCTGTTGACAACTAATGTTCATTTGCTGGACTTAAATAAATAAGGGACCTCATTAGGTTCAAACCTCTGACATTTGCTGAAGGCAGCTGTCACCCTGCCTCCCTTCATAACAGCTCCTCCCTGGGAACTGACTCTGGGAACACAAGTGGCTAACAGCCACCAGACAAGGCCATAAACCTGCTTTTATTACATCGTCTGCTGCCTGTGGAGGTCTGAAGTGGGCCTAAGAGCATCACCAGGTTCATTTAGTTTAGCGATCTCAGGATAGAGTCTCTCAGCTTGGGGCCCCTCCCAGCCAGTGAAGTAATTCCACTGGAAGATCTGAAGGTAAACTCAGCCATTTTATTCCTAGGGTTAAATAAGGGGAGGGGGGAGAAGAAAAAGACTTCCAGGAATAAGACGAGTGTCATTGATGCTTTATTTACATGCGTCACCATCTCTTTTACAAACTAGATTACGGTTTTAAATGGAATACACAAGGCAAGATCTACAAACACCAAGGAAAGTAAGTACTGCATCTCTATTTCATTTGGAAAGGGGAATATTCCCAAATCAAACTGGTTTTGATCCTTGAGAAGGCGGCGGCAGAGTTAATTCGTGGCAGCATATGGTTAGACAAAATCCTCAGTAAGAATGCAATCTGATAGTGTTCGCTCTGAAAGAAAGGATGAGGTGCTTCAAACCCAAGTACAAACTGCTTGGCTCTCGGGTGTTTAAATACGGCCATGCACCATATTCTAGTTTATGTGGGGTATGAGCAAGGAACTGAAACAGATACGACAGTTTTACAGATACTGTATACAGATTTTTTTTTTCCATTCATGCAACTTTTCTTAAAAAAAAGTTAAACATGTGTAGCCAAAATGTATAATACATTTTAAAAAATATTAACTAATTTTTCTGGTCCTCCTTCACATCTGTTTACATTTCCTGTGTACATAATGTGCTGGGACAAGGATATAAGAGAAGACTGATTGCCAGGCAATGAGATAATTTTAGAGAAGTCACCGGACATACAGTTTTTCAAAGCAGCCGCACAAGTATTTCTGGAGTGTGGCAGAGGCCTCATAACCAATCATTCATCAAAGAAAAATACACACGAGTAAAACTAGAGGAAAAGATTCCATTCAAACTGCATAAAGTATCACCCACTTAAGATTTAGGTCAAATGTAATATACTCTTTTCAGTTACTGCTTTAAGATCTTGTTAGATGGGCCTGACCCCACAAGAATTCACTGTCCCCTGTGGCACTCTGCCTCCCCGGTTTCCAGGAGAGGATGGCTTTTTCGTACCTCTTTACTAGTGATTGCATTTCTATAAAAAATTTTTTAATTAAAAAAAAATCATTATGCCCAATCATTCAATGTTCCCCAAATACAGTAAAAAAAGGAAATCAGAGTTCAGAGCTGTCAGGGTTTTCTTTTTGCTTTTAGAAAGGGTAACATTTTTGTTTCCCCTCAGCAGCCCTTGGCACCCACATGTGGAACTCTGACTTGCTTTTTGACTGCTTTATTTTTGATGGTCTTTTCCAACAGATTCAAAGGCTATTTTTTAAGTGGGGTTCATAGGGTAGAGGCAAAGTCTGTCCTTACCATCCTTAAACTATGTGCAAGTTTGGAAGCCACCTGAAATCACACCCTTGGAGGGACATACCCTGTCCTGAGTAGTGAGCTGTGATGTCCTCCCCTCAGGGTGCAGAAGCAACACACATAATGCTGAGAATCAACACCAAACACAAACACAAAGTCCGCCTTGTACTATACATGGGAGCATGACCCTCCCACGAACAGGAGTGACAAACTTCTAAAAATTAAAAAAAAATGTGTTTCAGCAATCACTATATTGCAGAGGATGCAATTAAGGAAACCAACCCTCAGATTCATTCACAGTTAATGGGGTATGCTGAACCTGGCGGTCAGTTCTCATGCCAGGACAGTGAAGGCTTGTGATAAAGCTCTTTTCTAGCTTTGGTAAAAAGTATCAGGTTCTGGAGCCCTGAAGAGAATGACAGCCCCGAGTGCATGTCCTGATTTTAATATTACTCTTCTAATTTCCCATCAAAAAGTAGGCAGCTCCCTAGAGCAAGCGGCTTATTTAGAGGCTAGAGGTAGCCTCGGACAGGACAGTTCAAACAGGCCCCCTGAGGCTACTAAGTATTCTGCTGAGATGTGGGAACCATGATACTCAGAATGTGATGTGGCGGCCAACAGCTGGCCCAGACTGAAAGCAGGTCTCAATATGAGGGACAGGGGGCTCAGGCAGCACCTCTGCTCAGTCTGACCACCTTAGACCCTGGCTAGTCTGAGGGAGCCTCGCCTCTCTGGGTGGCCAGCTGAGGGTGAGGCACAGTGACTGTGAACAGGCCCAACTATTTGATTCTTGCCTGAACCCTCTCCTGGGGTTGGCAGGTCCCACGCTGCCAAAGCTGCACTGTCTCAGCTCTCCACAACAGTCTACCTGTAGATGCTGAGTTATTTATAAAAGAAAACAATGTCAACAAAAAACATCAAAGCACACACTGCCCATTTTCCTGACCTGTGACTGCCCTGCTCTCGTACCTCCTTCTGTCCCTTCTTCAGCTGTTTCAGATTAAATTATAATCTGGTTCTAGGACATTTGTAAAACATTCTGCCTGAAATCTAACAAACACTGGAAAAGAAGAGAATGAACGAGATGCCGCATGTCTGAAAGGAACTTGACATTTTAAACCTGAAACACATTGGAGGGTTGCCATTCTCATTCCCAGAGTCTATACACCTGTAGCTATTTTGTTTGCTGTTTCTTTGAACCCCGCAGAGAAATTCTCAGGGCCCTCACACTGGAAGCACTCTGGAGTTTCCTTTGTATTTGGCACCCCTCCCCCCAATTTCCCTGCTGCCCTGGCAACCAGCTGCTGCCAGACTCTCTAAGGCATCCCCACCTAAGCAGTGTCACTCAGGAGGCCAGAGAGGCAGCCCTCTTCCAACGGGACAGTTCTTGTGTACAGCAGACTCCTAAAGGATCAAGGAAGCGGCTAGCATCATCATAAAGGAATATAGTAAGGAGTCTGGCAAACTGACAAGCAGACCACATGAATAGAATATAGATTTTTAAAAATTATACATACTTTTAAAATGATTATAAACATGTAGCAGTTTAGAAAAGGCGATGTGCTACAGGTTTACTATAACCACAATTGCACAACAATTTACAGATTCAGTGAAAGGCAGGGTGAAATCAACAGGGCCATCGCTCAAACATGATGACCCAAGCGAGGCAGGAGAGATGTGTGACAATACCAAATGGAACTCTCATTATGCTAGGAGCTGTGATCACCACCAGTATCCCCCCCAGAGGAGTTATAAAGCAAAGGCGCACAAGGGTGCCCCTGGAGGCTGGTGGTGGGTGCGGGGTGGGGGGTGGGGTTGGGTGGCACGTCTGTGTTGGTGCCCATGTCACGGTGCAAGCATCAGTGAAAACTCAAGCAGGGAAGTCTGTGCTGAAATACTAGCCTGTAATCCTAACACCCATGCATAAGGTTCCATTTTTGTACTGTACATGATAAAAATATATTTATACATTTATATGCCTAATGCTTTTTATGCAAAGAAAAGAGCCTTCATATATCACTTTGGAGAAGTATGTCTATGCTGTGCTGATCAGAGCACGGTCACACCAGTTTCATATGTACCAATGGTGTTCCCAACTGTCCTGTCTACCAAGGAGGGCAACAAATATAAATCACACTTTCCAGGTTAAACAGAAAGCACCTATACAAGCACCATAACTTTGTGAAATTGAAACAGAATAAAATCCATAGAAGCAGGAAACAAAAGAGTTAAAAAGCCTTATCTTGTACTTTCATTGTGTCACTTGTACAATTACAACCTAAGCTTATATTTTAAAAATTCAGTTTGTATGCTATTGTCTCTCACTCAGACACTTTCAGTAGATCAGATTATACACAGCAAAGATGAAAATAATCAAGATTATATATTTAGGACAACAGTGAAATTAGAACTGCCTTAGTATTGACTGGGGTTTGTTTTCTTCACACATTTCTCACTGTAAAGCTTAATGCTCACCTGTAAATTCTTCCCTTCTGCAAAGCAAAACAGGACTTTTTTTCCCTTTCCTTTTCTCCTTAAAACTAAACCCTTTAGTGGCATTTGGCAACGAGTGGACAGCTGTGCTGCTTTCTTTCCTTAAAAGATCCTGGTTTCTAACAGACCAATACTGTTCACATTAGCTGAGGACACTGACAGGCGATCACAGGCCCTGCTGATCTGGCAGCCACAGACCAGGTGTTGGGGTCCCACCCACAGGCCACCCGACTCAGAACTGGGACACACTGAGCCAGACGCTGTGCTCCACCGGTTCTGCCTCTGCATGGCTCAGTCCTAGATGGGTGTACAGAGCAAACAACTATGCTATTGTTCAGTTTTTAGCAAAGGATAATTTTCTACTAAACAAAAGAAGAAAGAAAATCTCCCTCTAGTTTACGGAATTCCATGGGCTCAAAAGCTTGTGAAGCTGGAATGGTAACTGGTACATTTGTATTTAAATTTGCCAGGGGAAAGGACTGTTAACATTTTAACAGAAAAATACTGGAAGTTAATGCATGTGAAAAACTCAGAAAGTCAAAGAAAACACACACAAGAATGACACTTAAAACATCCCATAGACCATCGCAATATTAAAACACCACAGAATTGACGGGGGCTCCCGGTGTGCTCTGAGCCAGGGGGGCGGTGCTAGCGGGGCAGCTCGCCACCCCTGTACAAGGAAGATTTTGCATACTTTATAGAGTTCTGTTCCAAGGGTAAGTGCTTCACCCAGGGTAAGGGGCCATTAACAGTCTCTGCTGGGTTAGGAAAATGGCGCGGGATTCACAAAGGTGTTAAGCTGTAAACGGTATCACTGTCCACTTGCTGAAAGCAGATTTGGCAAAGGGTTTTCTCTGTAGATCTTGTGTCAGTTCGAGGGTCTAAAGGAGGAGAAAAGAAAACCGGATCATTAAGGGTACTGCAATAGTAAGAGTGGACACCCAACGGCTGGCTTCGCCAGCCTCTGGCCCTCCTCACCCGACCCTGGAGCCCAGAGAGCGCTCAGCAAAGCTGTTTTGCTGTACCATGTTCAAAAGCCTAAAATTCTAAAGACAAAGCATGAAGCCTACTTACCTTATTTCTTATTTCGTCCTTATTACAAAATATTCTATTTTATTCAATTCTAAAGGAAATGGGATCACTCACTTTGGATGACTAACAAAGGCAAATTAGGGTGTTTTAGTGGGCTCTTAAGTTGGGGATGCTCCAGGTGCAGAGGGGTTTTCTTCTGCATTGCGGGGTTTCCTGGGACATGGGACTATCACGCTAAACCAAGGAAAGGGTGGCATCGCCCTCCATAGACCAGCTGTACTCCTCTGGCTCTCCCCCCACTGGCTATGTGGACTAAGTGAACTTACCATCCTCCCAAGCATAAAAAGAGTAAGTCATGTCTAAGTGGGCCAAATTCCAAGTAGGAATTTCATTTTATTTTTTAAGAGACAGGATTTCATTATGTTGCTCAGTCTGAATTTGAACTCCTGGGCTCAAGTGCTCTTTCTGCCACAACTTCTCAAGTAGTTAGGAATATAGGTGCACGTCACTGAGCCTGACTCAGGAATTTGATTTTTATATTAAAAATTTATACAGATTCCTGAGTATAAATATAACACATACATACAGCCAAATACCCCCCCCCAAACACCCCATTGACAATTAACATTATTATTTTGCCTCTAATAGTCTTCAATGAAAAGGGACAAAAGAGGTCCTCTGAGAGCATGAGTTTATACAAGTCTCACCAGACTCGCCGAGTCCAGGAAAGTGAAAGGATTAAAATAGAAGGATAGATGTAGCTAGAGGAGCTGACATGAGAGACCTCAAGACATAAGATCTTTGTTTATGTAGACAGTGCTGTTACGGCTGTAAAAAACAAGGGCTCTGGGCCAAGAAGTGGACAAAGTGGGAGGGAAACAACACGAACTCCTAAGATCTTTCTTACTAGACAAGGGAACTAATGAAAACACACACATCAGCTTCTGCTCTCTTTATAGGAGTTCTATGTTCATTTGGAATTTTCACATGTATGTGGCTCCGATCTTTTCTGTGACTCCACACTCGCTGACAATCTCACCTTTCACTATCAATATCCACAAAGACAACAGGACTGAGTACTAATTTTATTACCTACTCAGGGTCATATTCACCCTTGTGATAGCTCCAAATATTAGAATTTAAGATTTTTTTTTATTGGGGGCACAGACAGTGAAGTAGGAAAAGGTCTTTTCTTTTTCCTACCTAATCTCTGGTATTTAGTTTCCTTGGCTGATGGTTTTTTGGAAGTATTGTTTTGTGAGGCTATTAGGTAATATTATCTTGTACTATAAAATAATGGCCTGTTGGTATCAGAGGGCAAAAAAGCTAATATACACACTAGATCTCAGTATCTGTGAGGAATTTAGGTTAGTAGATTACCTGGGCCTCCTTCTAAAGCGTGAACAGGGAGGGGCTTCACAGATACAGTCACCTGCAAGGGGAATCCGTTTTTTCCTTCACAGTAACACTTAATAAATCACAATCTGACATCAGTATGCAATTAGTCATCAAGGGTTATGGTCCCCAGGTCCCGATCCTGACTTACTGTGAGTGCCAAGGGAAAAGCTGTAAAGTATTACCTAATTCAGGCCCCTCCCCAGTTCCCTTTGGTGTTAATTATTCAGCCACGGAAGCCAGTACATAATGGTAAGGTGACACACTTCATTCCCTAAGTATAGAGGCAGAGTGTGCAGCTTGCTTTAATGTTGAGGCTGAGCCAACACAGAAAGGAAGGAAGAGAGGGCACCTACGAACCCCTTCAAGCGGCATCACTGAGGAGAACAGGCTGTCAGCTCTGAAACCAGGGGCAGGAGGCCCAGGTGGGGTAGTCTACAGCAATCACCACCAACAGTCCCCAAACCAAATACCCATTATCTCATCAAAGGCCCACAATCTTCAGGGAGCTTCGTCATCAAAGAGGAGATGGACTAATCATCACTCTGCCTTTCTGCAGAGGGACACTGTGGCTACCTGTGACACTATGTCTAGAGCTTCCTCTGAGGTCTGCAGGCAATGCCCTCTCAGGGAGGCCTGCTTGGCAAACTGCCTCAATGCCTATAGGTTGAGTAGGTGGAGGCCCAGGTATAGACAGGTCTTAGGGAGGACAAGTTTATTATAGAAATCCCCCACTGCACAGAACAGAGAGGCTTTCTCTGTGACAGAAAAAAACCAAACTGTAAAGTACTGTGAAAACAGAAAAGAACTAGATAAATGTTGAACAGAAATGTTGAACAATCATCCTTCTGAGAGAAACGCAGGAAAACGACCACAACAAAGACTGGGATTATAAAAAGAATCAAGAGATGTCTTAGATTTTTAATGGCTCTTATGTGGCTCAATGTCTGCACATTTATTTGACTCAGTCAAGAACAGAAAGAGGAGGGAGAGCACATCAAGCAGTGAAATCCAGCCACTGAGAGGGGAATTCAACGATGCAAGCGTTTTAAGGAGGCCCACATCATTCTTACATTGTCAAAGTATGACCTTTTAGTTAACTGCGTGAGGTTCATGGGTTTGTGGTGATACACATCAGGTTAAGCAAAACTTTCGGAAGGAGAAGCAAGCACACAGCTGATGGAATTACAGTGGTTACTTTGCAGTTTCTAGGCAATTTGCCAATTAACAATTAAAAAAATGTCCTGTCTCATTGGTGAGTTTCATTAGCAGGGAGAAGATGCCACCTGCCCTGATAAGTAAGTTTGAAACCAGTTGTTAATGCAAGGAAAATGAAATGAGACCAAATAAATGAGAAGGCCCATCCTAAAAATATCTATGGGATGCTGTCATCTGGTCTCTGGTGAGAGTAAGTCCCTCTATAATCTTGGCATCTGTAGGGAAGACAAGTTTCTGCCTAATTATCACCACTAAATCACATGATGTTCTAAGAAAGGGAAACGCCTCCAAAAACTCTACAGAAAACCCAAGAACCCCAATCGACTTTAATCGGGGATAAAACATAAATGTTCCTACTGCTGTCCTCCCACCACTTAATTCTACTGTGAGAAATTTTTCAGCAGTGCTTTCATCTTCTTGGCAGAGAAGAAAGGAACAGGACCCCAATACTAAAAATGACAGGGAGGAAAAAAGAGATAAAAGGTGAAACCCTCACAGCCACAAACCCGTAAAGGTTTGCAACTGTTTTCCTAGCTAGAACTACAAGATGTTTGAAGTAAAGTTTGCCTGAAAAACAAAAGTAAAGTGAAATGCCACTTCACTCTTTACAAGTAAAGATAATTTAAGACAAATCTGCAACCCCTTGGGAAAACTGGGGACTAAGTCTGAGACATTTAGGTTAGAAAAGGAAGCTTGGAGAACAGGTGTGGATCTCAGAGCTTGACTGTTTCCATTCAAACAGTAAAAGAAACACCTGCCGGGGCCTGCCACCATCTCTGCTTCACTCCACAGGGACTGAAGGACACCGACATATCATAAGACACTTCACCTGCAACCATCCACCACGGCTTGTGTAGTTGGTTTCATCCCAGGAAAAATAGCGCTTCTGCAGGTCTGGGGTGAAGCAGCTATGTCTGATTTTAGAGCACCAAAATGGCAGCAGTGGCCTGGAAGTCCATCTTCATAGGAAAACTCACGAGGTTCAGGAAAACATGCTAATGGCACATGCTCTGGCTTAATTTGGTCATTTTTTCAACACCTTCTAGGTTGGAATAAATGATAAAAAAAGAAGTTCATGGAAACCAGCCTGGTGGTCACTGATGGCTGGGACCTGGCCAAATGGACAACCTTCATGTCTACCAGGGATGAGGATTCAGGAGGTGCAGCACTGTAAAAATCCATTTTGGCAAATGCTGTCAACGGCTACACTACCATTTCAGGCAACGAACAGTTCGTGAAGGAAACAGAACAGGTTTAGAAGCTGTGGCCAGGGTAGGGGCCAGAGTTGCACTCTGCTGAGAGCCTCCCTAAAGGAAAGTTGTATTTCTAGGAAACCTGCTTCATTGGCTCTGGTGCTTTCTAACGGACAAGAAAGCACTTATGGAGAAGGTGTGGATGTTATAGGAAGGCTTAGGAGGAGAGGCTTTTAATGGCAAAGGTGATATTCAGGACAATAGCAGATTGGCTCTTGACCCTACTCAGAAAAAAAAAGCCTCAGTTTGTGTAAGAGAAAAGCTTGACTTGTGTGAAGACTGCTTTGTGCTACCCCCAAAGAAATTCCTGGGCTTGTTCAAGGCAGTGAGTGGGTGAAGCCTGAGGAGGCTGAGGACACAGGACCCTCAAGAGCCTTTGCCACCAGGACTCCTCAGAACCTGGATGTGACATGGACTGCCCTTTCAGCGTTCGTGCAGTGCTGAAAAGTCAGAAGGGAGATAGCCCAGGAGAGCAGCCACCATCCCAGCACTTCAAAGCCGAAGGACAAAGAGCTTGGTGGTGGCCACCTGCTGAGAGGCACCAGCTTTTCTGTTTAAAGTTTAGAGACTTAAGAAGCTTAAGTTAAGAATGCCCCATCTGCCTATACACCGGGCAGGGACATGTTAATCAATATTCTTCGAGTGTCCAGGGTTGACTATGGAGACTGACATAGCAGAAACATGGTAGGCACTGATTTACTATCAACAGCAAACTTGCCAAGATTTCAAATCATACAGAATAGTATGTAAAGTTTTGGATTATGTTCTTTTACAGAACAAATTTCAAGGCTTTAAGGGGCACTTGGATCTTCCCTGGACTCAAGGTTGCCTAAAGGTAACATCCAAAAATCTTAGTTGGCAAAGGCTGGTGGGATTAAGAGCTGTGGTCTTCATGCTTTATGACCCATGGCTACTTCTGGAACAACCCTCTGCTGCATCAGGAATGCTCTCCCTGCTCAGCTCTTCTCACTACCGTGTGAATCACCCACACGTTCAGACAGCACCTCCAGCCCCACTTCCTAGGCTGTCCTTGACTGAACTCTTACGACACTCAACTGGCATCTAATCATATCGTGCCCGGAATGACTACTTTTTCATGAACTCTGAGCTCCCAACATGCTGAACTCCTTGAGAGCAGGGCAAAGTCTTTAAATCAAATCATACTTACAGAGCACCTACTATTTTAAGAGCACTGTCTTAGACGTGGTACTTGCCCTCTAGCAATGCACATTTTGGTGAGGGAAACAAAATTTTCTTGATGTCCCAGGTAGCCTTGAAAATTAGAAGTATAGAACAGGCACACAGTAAATGTTGGCTGAATAAATGAAAGAACCACCCCTCTGGAACCAGCACTCTCTCTCTGCCAATGGCATTCTCAATGTCCTTCAATTGCTAATGCTTCTTTGACTTACGTGTGCTAAGACTTTATCTGAAGATAGGCAAGACCTACTGCTTATGTGACAAGACCTAGGATTTCTAATCCTTTTTTTGGGTGTGGATAATACTTTCCAATGATTAAATTCCCGTTTCTTAAAAAATGAAATCAATACAAGGCATGATTTTAGCATGTGACCAAATCTTCTGCCATCCTTTCTGTACATCCCACTACGCATATCCTTTACCACCAGCCAGCCCCCAAATAACGAGTGCTGCTGTCTTAAGTTTCAAGTTGCTGTCGTTAATAAAGTGATTCACCACTTAAGAACAAAAGGGAACTGTAGAGTCCAGGAGGAAATGCTCAAAGCTACCAACCGTGACCTGAATGTCACAATGTCTATGTACACTGGGTGTGACCCTATCCTGTATGACTCCTCCCTGCATTTACTGGGGCATAAGGGTGGAGGATGAATGGTGAGAGTGTGCAGGCTGGGATGTCCTAGATCCTTAGAGGGTGGGTGGAAGTGCAGGTGTATCGCCAGCCCATCTAAGGGTTCAGCTACCAAGTACAGAAGAGAGGGGCCTCTAAGTCTTCTTTTCCTGCTCTAGATATACAAAGTTTTGAGAAACAAGTCTAATTTTCCCAAGTGATTCTGAAATTGAAATCACAAATCAGCTCTTTTTGTGGCACAAACAGTTCAAACCACACATCCAGGGAATATGGTATGACCAGGGCATGCAGGTGACACAGGAGGTGCCCAAGCAGCAGCCATCACGTTGGCACAATAGAGGAAGGAAATCAAAAGGGAACTGAAAGGAGAGACCCCGAGGTGGTTCCATGATGGAGACAGAGGACTGTCATGAGGTCAGGCATGCAGATTCTAGGAGTAGGTAAATTCATCTCACTGCTTGGTCTGCACTGCGGAAATATGTACAGAGGCTTCCTGCAGCGGCGCACCCCACCAACCAGCAGGGCGGCCTGGCCAGAACCTGACTGGGGCTGAACAGGGAGTGCTTTGGCTTTAGGCTGTCAGTACATAGGCAGCATGTTGACTGATACATAGGTGTATCAGTCAACATGAATTTCACGATTGCTTGTAACAATGCTGGGCTGTATTACTTTCTGATCATTTCTGAACACGCTAATCAGAACCTCTAATTAATTATAAAGGAGTATATACAAATGAAGGCCCAGTATAAATTAATTTAAAATTTCAGCCTCGGAACTCTTAGACTGCTGCCTCTGGCCTTCTCCTCTTGGCCACTAATTTTCCCTAAGGAATCAAATCAAATATTCCACACAAATACTTTAAAAAAATTATGGCCCAGACTTCTTTCATAAGGAAGCGAATGACATTCTGACACACAAGCCTTCAATCAATCCAGGATTGACAATTAAAGTTTTATCCCTCAGAAACACTGGCATTACTTTCTGATAACTCATAACTGATTCTCATCCCTTAATAAGTGAATGCTATGAATTCCAGCAAAAGAGAGGTTATAAAAACTAGTAAATCAAGAATTACAGAATAAGGTCCCCATCTATTACTGAGAGAGAAAGAAAAAAAGAACACCTGCAACCAGTGCCCAGTGGCTCTTTACAGAGTGGTGTATTTTAGTTCCAGGCCCAGCTGCTGCTGCTACTTTAGGAAGAAAGCACCTGAAGAAAAATGACCTATTTTTCCTGGGTTTTTAGTGAACTTAGGCTTGGAAGAGATCTTAAGCCTCTTAAGGGTGCAGTGACTGTATTTTCTGAGCCTCAGATTGTGTCACATTAGCCAATAAGAAATAAACCACCTGGCTCGGCGCCCACAGCGCCAAGGACTGTCCTTAGCGTGTTGCTTCTCTTGCTCTGTGGCCATACTGACCTACTTTACTCTCAGGAAAATTTGGTGACTTTTCATTTTTAACTGAGTAAATATCCCCTCAACCTCCTGCAAAGTATTCTGAAGAAAAGTAACCCTAAGGTTCCATTATGGCATAATAATAAAATGCACTAGTCTCCAAAGTAGTAACTTATTATCAAAATCATAGTTCATAAAATAAAATTTTAAAATTTAAGTATTGAAATCTCCCTTAAAAGATTTTTGTAGAATCTTTTATCATTATGCATACACGAGAAAGGTCTGCTACTCAACTAAAAGGGAAACCTACTCCTGAAAACTCAGACAAAAACCGACAGTACATGTCTTTCCTGAATGAATGTGCTCTTTCCAATGAGCTACAAAGTTACCTCCTTACAATTATACCCCAATTCAAACTTACTTGTGTCTTTAAAAGCCTCTACTTAAGGGAAGACAAACCATTTAGTCATGTAAAAGCCAAGCATCTAAATTTCTAAAGGCAAATCTTCCACATGCCTCCCTTCAAGGAAGATAAACTATTCTTCTAAAAGCCAAATATCTAAATTTTTTTTTTTTTTTTAGAAACGGAGTCTTACTTTGTTAGCCTCAGTAGAGTGCCATAGTGTCATAGCTCACAGCAACCTCCAACTCTTGGGCTTAGGATTCTCTTGCCTCAGCCTCCCGAGTAGCTGGGACTACAGGTGCCCGCCACAATGCCCGGTTATTTTTTGTTGAAGTTTGGCTGGGGCCCAGTTCAAACCCGCCACCCTTAGGATATGAGGCTGGCGGCCCTACCCACTGAGCCACAGGCACTGCCCCAAAATATCTAAAGTCAAATCTCCATCAGTCAAGTTCTGATATGGCACTGAGGTGGCTGGCATGAAAGTCCTCCCATTACAGTCTTTTTACCATCTCAAGAGCTATTAAATGAGTAAAATCAGATGTCTGAGTTCCATCAGGGCCTCTTATGCTTGGGTGAGTTGGGAAGCTTTAGCATCAAAACACTCCTGACATTCCCCTTTCTACAACTACCCAGGAGCTGGTGTGAGCTCCTCCAGGAGACCCTTGTAATTCCTTCACCATGGCAGAGGGTTAAACAAGGCTCAAGTTTTTTGGGGTTTGAATTCCCTTTCTTTTTACACCATTTAAAGAAGCACGTAAGCAGTGTGCTGATATGGAAACAAAACAATACAAAACAAAGGAGCTGGGGCAGAGAACTGAGCCTTGTTCAGGGGGAGGCTCTGGGTGCACACCTGTTGCAGAAGATCCCATTCATCTCACTTCTTGAGGAGGAAGGTTTCAGGGCAAGCTTGTCTATTATCTGCTACTCAGGTTCCAGTTCACAGCTACTCTGGTTTAAGCCATTTAAGAAATGTGTCCAGCTTTGTGACCTTGGACAAACTACTTAACCTTTCTGAAGGTTCACTTCTCTATTCACCTGTCTACATACCTAATTGCACCATAAATATTTCAGCCCACTGCAGTATTCAAAGCACTTTCATAAACTTTGGTGCATTTGATTCTTGCAATAACCTTATAAAGTGGCAGGGGTTACTAGATTCATTTTATTAAATTGGAAATTTGAGACTCAAAGACCTAATGACACACTCACAATGACAGCCAGAAAGTGGTGGAAATGGGCCTATACCCTCAATTCCTGATTCCAATCATATATTTTTCCTAACACACTGCATTGCCTGATTTTATGGTGCCAACACCATTAAAAGGCCACAATTTTTAAAATCTGTCACGATCCACAACCCATGCCATAAAGTATTAGAAACCTGACATCATTTATAGGCTGGGGAACAAGGAGAAGTACCTAAGTGCTCCCCCAGATAAAAACTTGTATTTTCAACTTAATTCCCTACTTTTCTAAATGCTTAGATCCTGAGTGCTAATAAAGATGCCTAATACTAAGATGAAGAATAATCTAAGATAAAGATGTTCTTTCTGACATAAATATTCATATGTGAAAGAATTCAGAATACATATTCCTCAGTTAAGTTAGAAGTGTTATAAACTGTTACTTTACTGGAAAAAAAGATGAAGAAACCATAATACCAAAGATCGACAAAGACAGTGTTGGTGCCAGGCATGGTGGCTCACACCTGTAATCCCAGCACCCTGGGAGGCCAAGGCAGGTGGATTGTTGGAGCTCAGGAGTTCAAGACCAACCTAAGCCAAGAGTGAGACTACCTCTCTACTAAAGAAGTAGAAAAACTAGCCAGGCATGCTGGTGCAAACCTACAGTTCCAGCTACTCAGGAGGCTGAGGCAAGACGATTGCTTAAGCCCATGAGTTTGAGGTTGCTGTGAGCTATGACAGAACAGTGCTCTACACAGGGCAACAGAATGACAGACTCTGTCTCAAGAAAAAGATAGTGTTGGACCAGAGAGTCCTAAGAAAGTCCTTTGGCTTGGGGCCTTATCTCTGAAATATGGTCTATCATCCATCCCCTTCCTCGCCTTCTGTTCTCATCTCCTCCTGTCAGGTAGGGGGACCTGTGTCATAGGTCACAGAGGATGACTAAATACAGGGAAGAATGAGACCTTTTACTAGCAGTGAAATTCCTTGGGTTTGAGACGAGCTGGTTGGGAGCCATAGTGCACCACTGCTCCACGGTTCTCATGTGGAATAAAGTTTTAAGTAAATGGAAGACAGGCTGCCCCCAAGGTTTTCCCTTCATCCCGTCTTGTCACTTGTACACCAGAGCACGGGGCACTGACCTGCTTTGCCCACTTCCCCTTCCTCAGTGATCCTTCAGCCTGGCACCCAGCTCTGAGATGAGGCCTGCTTAGCACCAGTGAAGCTCCCCACGTTCAAACCAACAACGTTCTGTGTGGAGATGAGGGAATCAAAGTTAAAATCCAACCCATCAGCATCCATGAGTTCACTACGGATAATAGACTCCATGTCACATTCTAAGCTCCCATTGAACATGTCCAGGTCCAAGTCGCTGGGGAACTTCTCATGGCCCATGACGGGAAGGTTTGCACTACTTGAGTACAAGGAGGAGCCTGAGAGAGAGTCCGAAAGGGTTTGCATAGACTGGTTGACAGGTGACTGCTGCTGGTGTTTGGCTGACCCAAGACTGCTCGAGTCACTCAAGCCCATGTTGCTGACGGAATTCGACAAGGCACGGCTGCCACCGAGAGCGCCCTGGGTTTGGTGCTGGTGGTGGAGCAAGTTCTGATTGACCAAACTCCCCTGGTTGGGCTGGGCGGCGAAGGACATCATTGGGTCGCTGCGAAGCATCACGTTCCGGCGGGAATTCTGGGCAGATACTGCAGTGCTGGCCTGAGACATCAAAGGGTCTGACTGGGTCATCATGACATCACTGTGGCTGAGTGAGTCCGAGGTCAGCAGGTCCTGGAGTGTCTGGTTCCCATAGTGGGACATGGAAGAGAAGGTAGCTGGCTTGTTCTCTTGGATGGTCTGCATGGGAGACTGGCGCAGGGAGTTGAGGGACGAAGGTCCGAACACCGTGCTGTTAAAGGAGCTGGTTGGAGAGCCCAGGCCGGAGCCCTTGGTGGGGTAGGGGAAGCTAGAGCTCCGCTGCATGAGCCCCCCAGTGGGTGACGGCTGGGATGATGGAAGCGGGATGTTATCCAGCAGGTCATCCATGAGGTTGTCAGCCAGCCCGTCGTTCAGATTCATGGTGCCCGCCATGTCGGTCAGCCGCGGCAGCTCCACAGTGCACGGCTTGCTGACAGAGGGGGACAGGCTTGCTGAGTTGCTGTAGAGCATGGGTGAGAGAGGAGCATCGTCATCCTGGACGTCATCCAACTCTGTGCTTGCCAGAATGGGAGACAGGCGGCCACTCACTGTGCTGGCATTGGAATTGGTGCGTGAGCGGAAGTCTGTCCACGCATCCAGCTCATCACTGCTACGGGACGTGGGGCTGCCAGGCCACTTAGAGAGCTGGGAGGGACTGTCGTCGGCTGACTCCGGGGCTGACTGCAGGGCTGCCTTCTTCTTGGCGGCTCGGCCACGGCTCTTGGTATACTTGTTGCTGTTGTCCATGGAGACGGCCCGCCGCCGGGGGGCCTTCCCACTCTTCCCCCCATCAGGGTTGATTATCCACCAAGAACTCTTGCCGGTTCCCTCATTCTGGACCCGCATGAATCGGCTATGCAGAGACAGGTTGTGCCGGATAGAATTCTACAGAGAGAGAAGAGAAAATACAGAACATGAACCAGAATGAATGGTCCCAAACCAAGCACCCTGAAGACAGGGCTAACCAATTCCTCACTTTAAAAGCCTCCTCAATTTCAAAGGAAAAAAAAGAAGGAAAGAAAGAAAAAGAAAAAGATCCGAGCCCTTTTGGCTGGAGACACCATCTTCCAATAATTCACCAAAATGACAAACACAAAGGGAAAGAGGAGAGGCACCTGATACGTGTTCTCTAGGCCTTTTAGAAAACATGGAGTTGTTCCTTTGGCCACATACATGTGAATCTACAGGAAAGGTGATATTGTAGACATCAAGGGAATGGGTACTGTTCAAAAAGGCAGGCCACACAGATGTTACCATGGCAAAACTGGAAGAGTCTACAATGATACCCAGCATGCTGTTGGCATTGTTGTAAACAAACAAGTTAAGGTAAGGTGACTAGGCAGGACAGTCCCAATTGTTAGCAATTTGTCCCACGGTATTTTTTTTTTGAAAGAATGCACGACAAGCTAGGGAATGGCGGGAGAACGGGAAGGGAATATATGGTTTTTTTGGCTGCCATGTGGCTATTTCGCCAGGAGATGAGTTTTATATTATTTTTGTTAATTTTATAATGTTAAACTTAAATCATAACAAATAATTGTTGAGAATTGATTATCGAGAACTGCTTATCAAAGTTTGCACTGTTGATCAGTTGTTAGAATTCAACCACCATTGTTTGGACTTAATGAACAATGGCATTTTTTGGCATTGGTAATGACAAAAACATTTTGTAACTGTCTCTCAGAAGATACACATTGTACTGTGTGCTAATGCTAGTTAAACAAGTGATGTCAACAAATCAGCTATTCAGGTAATTTAGGTAAGTAATTTATTTATTTCATGAATTTAGCAGACAGTACTCATATTATTTATATTTTATAGTGGCAGAAAAAAGTCTAGTGCCAGCATTGAAAGTGACACTTACAAGGTATCATTATTAAAAAAATGTGTTGATAAGGAAAAGGTTAAATCTTGGGCATCAGCAAAAATCACAATAGAGAATAAATGCTTAGAAATATTTCATCATTTTGAAACAAAGCATGTTCCATACAATAATGCACTAAAAATTGTGGGATACACGCTGTCCTTACCAGAAACTAATGCTGCGACTGAATGTGTTTTTTCTACAGTAAATAAAGTGTGGATAACAGAAAAATCACAATTAAGTGTTGAGACTTTGAAAGCCATTTTATGTGTAAAATATAGTTTAACAAATTCTTGTGAAAAATTTCATGACCTTTTAAACAATGACAGAAATCTACTAAAAAAAATCCACTCAAATGAGAAATATGCCAAAGAATAAAATAATACTATACATAATTTTTTTAATGTATTAGATTTGTAAATTGTACTTATGTTGAAATAAAAAAATATATTACAATACTATTTTTGCATTCTATGAAAATTTCTGTTGCTCCATATAGACCAAATTTGTAATTAAGAAACCACCCCCACCTTGGTCAATGGTGTCCTGCTTTACCAATGTTAAAATCTGGTCACCTTAAGTTAAGGGCAAGATTCTTGCCAAGAGGATTAATGTTCATATTGAGCATATTAATAAGCACTCCAAGCGCTGCGGTAGCTTCCTGAAACGTGGGAAGGAAAATGATCAGAAAAAGAAGGAAGCCAAAGAGAAAGGTACCTGGGTTCAACTGAAGCGCCAGCCTGCTCCACCCAGAGAAGCCCACTTTGTGAGAACCAACAGAAAGGAGCCTGAGCTCCTGGAACCCATTCCCTTTGAATTCATGGCATAAAGCATGTAATAGCACACAGGAGTACCAGTAGACCCATGTTTTTAGGTGCAAGAACCTATTTATTCCCCATGAGCTCATGGCATAATAGGTGTACAGCTTAGCACACAGGATAACCAATGCACCCCATGTACAGTGATACAAGGTGCTAGAACCTATTTCCTATGAATTCAAAAGTTAATCAATGTTTTGTCACATTCGATGGCCAGGTGCCTCCCTGAGCTACTGGAACCTCTTCCCTATGAATTCATGGCATGGCAGATAAAAATAATAGCCTATGCCACTGTAAAAATGTTTCTTGTTTATTCACTAAAAGTACGGTATTTTTTTCCCCAAAGAAGTATTAAAACAAATTTTAATGTGTCCTTAAAAAAAAAAAAAAGATCTGAGAAAACAAACCTCTGCACGACCCTCCTTGATGTGGTATAAAACAACAACATGTTAAATGGCAGGTTTCGTATCGAGGAGATGGGGAGACGGTTTCATCTTCAGGAGATACTGGGAATGCATAAGCTCACTGACAGTGGTTTCTTCTTGAATTCCTAAGTTTTACTGCTCCGTCTATAATTATATTGTCCATATTAAAGTTCACACCTATAATTTATTACCATACCACTCTCCCCACTGTACTTTGCAATAAACCTCCTTGGCTCTCCAAGGGCAATCAATCACCTGGGAGGCTATTTTATTTCCTACGGTCCCTTTCTCCACTAGTGTAGAGGCAGCACCCACCTTCTCTTAGCCACTTCTATGAATTCAGAACTAGTAAGGATTTTACCTATCCTTTCTGAGACTCCATCTTGTCCTGCCACAATTTCACACCTCACCGTGTAACTCTTGGCAGACATAAGAAAGCAGAAAGCATGGTACAGCAGGATTTGCTGGGACGATGAAAGAAGCAGGCAAGTCTCCCATTCGGAAGAATTAGAATAGTTTATAAAGATAATCCAACCTCAAGGCAGTATGAGCTGAGCATCGTAACTATCTTTCAAAGAGTACAGAATGAAGAGGCAGGGAAAGGGCGACTTCACGGTGGAGAAACGTGGTGCCCAACACCGTCTCCACCAGGTGATCAAGGTCTCAACGTCGACACAGCAAGTCATGCTGACAGCATGCACCCCTGATGTGACGTGATAAAAATGGCACCTTCTTCCGTGGTCTGCCTTCCAAAACCCATAGTCTCAGTCTAATCACGAAGAAAACATTAGACAAATTGCAATTAAAGGACATTTACAAAATGCCTCTTCAGTACTTCTCAAAACTGTCAGAGGTAAGAAGAGCCTAAGGAGACACGATGGCTAAACGTGAAGGGGTCTCCTGAATGGAATCTTGGAGGAGGAAAAGGACATTAAGTAAAAATGAAGGAAACATGAATGAAGCATGAACTTTAGTTAATAATAATATGACCATACTGGTTCATCAGTTATGACAAACGCACCATATTATATAAGATGTTCACAATAGGAGAAAATTGATGCTGGCTATATGGAGAGTCTACTATCAATATCTTTGCAACCTTTTGGTAAATCTAAAAAAGTATTCTAAAATGAAAGGTTTTGCTTTTTTTTAAAAAAGTAGAGAAAAATACCCTCAAAACCCTAATGACTGCACCCATCTCGTAAGAATTCTCCTCCTGGTTTGGTAGGATAAGCCCAAAGACAGGGATGACCCAGATTCAGTCCTATCTCTGCCACTAACTGACTGCGTAGCCCTGAATACGTCGTTAATCTGCTTGTAACAAATGCAGTTCCGTCTCCATTATGGCCACAATAATATTCCATCCACCCCTCTCTGACAAGGATGATGTGAGATGACATACGATGATATACTTCGTGTAGATATGCTGTGAACCCAGGGTGTCCTGACTGCTGTTACAGAACACAGAGTCCATGGTGGAGAGAGTGCGTGGCCTGGGGCAGGCTGGTTCTCAGCCACAAATGCCTCACCTGCAGCCAAAGTGGGGAGTTGATGAATACATAGTCTCTGTATCTGGAACAGCACCTGCAGACCACATGAGCTTTTATTTGTGAGTTGAAGATTAAGGATATTGCCCGATGCTGTATATTCAATATGAACGATCCTAAAAGTTACTAGATTTTTTTTTTAATTGGCAATCACTGACTGTATTTATATAGAGGATCACAAATACATGTGTTCTACCAGAATGTTTTTAAAACACAGAAATTCAACAGGATTTTACCATAAATAAATAATTCACAATACTCAGTGTTTCCCGTGTACGTTCCCATGTAAGAAGGGCTTGTATGCTCAGCCTGGGCAATGAGCATCAGCAATCAGGGGTCATCAGCTGGCATTTCTACAACTGCCACAAAGATGCATTTGGGAGAGGAAAATAGGCAACACGCTGAGTCTCTGATGAAACAAATGTTGCCCAGGAGACTATCTATCCTGCCTCCTTTTTACTTTTATGGTTTTTAAAAAGAGTAATGGCATCTCTAATGGCTCAGATATGATTATTTCTTTAAAAAGTAAAACACTTTCTCTATGAAAGAGGTTATGAAGCATGCTTTTAACATGCACTCTAAAGGGTTCAGAAAACAGGCAAGTACAAGGTGGTTCTACTACTGAATACACTGACGACTACATATAATAAACAAAAACGCATGCTCAAGCTTCTAGGTGAAAAAACCATGGAGGTCCTGAGGCTATGCGGGACGGTGAAGGCATCAGCCCTAATTATTCCTGCCCTGGTCAGCCCCCTTCGCTCTAGATTCTGTGAAGAGTTTACACTAACATCTATAATTAACAAGAACAACTAATCGTAAGTATTTAGTTATTTCCCCTTTAAAAAGAATTTAAGGAACCGTATTTTTAAAAATATTTTAGTTTCACCAATTCCAATTGAGAAAACAAATGAAATATTTTATAGAACCGCAAAATGCCCCATATGACTTTTCTGATGGCCACATCTATCACTATGACTCCCACAACGTATGTAATTATACACAATTTCAACTGTATACAACTAGCTAAAATTTGGAGACAGCTATTACACTTCTGTGAGGGCAAGGGGTAATGAGGTTAGAATACTCACACCTAGGATCCAAACCACAGGGCATAGAAGGACCATGGAGAACGCTCACCTGTCCAGGTCTCTAGTTAAAAGGGGTGAAGATGTGATAGCCTGCCAGCTTACAGCCCTGCCAGTTACTGACTCACAGGTTTTAGATTCATTGTCTCTAATCCTCATAACAAACCTGCAAAATTCAAGTATTAGTGCCCTAGTTTTATATATGAAAACTCAGGCTCAGTGTTAAATATCTTAACACAAGGTCCGGTAGCTGGCATATATAAAACTGAAATTGGGTTTCCCAACTCTAATCCGTTGCTTTTTCTGTAATTCTTCAAAGGCCAAAATTATTTGGAAGTCACCATTTAATCTATTTGTGCTAACAGTAAAAGAAACATTTAAAGAAACTAATATTTAAGAAAGAAGAGGGCTACAAAAGCACAATCTTAAAATAGCCAGGAGTTGTGGCAAGCGCTGTGGTTCCAGCTACTTGAGAGGCTGAGGCAAGAGAATCACCTAAGCCCAGGAGTTGGAGGTTGCTGGGAACAATGTGACATGCCATGGCACTCTACCCAGGGTGATAAAATGAGACTGTTTCTATAAAAACAACAACAACACCACAATCTTACTGTAATTCCATTTATGAAATAGGGGTAACAATTTGGCAGGTCCTTCTTAAAACTTAAAAAAAAGATTTTTCAAATGAAAGCCAGTCTTTCAGCAGAACACACCTGCAAGTGTGAGCCCCCTTTAAGGCCACACGTTTGCCTTTCCTTAGTAAAGAGGCCAGCACAGCATTCACTCTAAGGAGACAACAGTGGCTTACTATACAAACCAACGTTAACCACTCCTCAGATTCTGAAACAAAGCCCAACTTATTAAACGGCTGATTAGCTTCAGTGCCCAATCTTCACCTGACTCATTTTAGAAGTTTATTAGCAGCCAAACACATTCCCTGAGGCTTACTGCCTATGGAACGCTCAGACAGGTAGTTTAGTCACATTACTAAGACAACACAAACAAAAGCTGTGCCACTATCATCCTCTCTATCTCCAATCTCAGCAGACTTCCATTTATCAAATCCATAATCTGAAAGTAGTCCGGCATTGACAATGTCTAATAAGTAAGACTTATCTGTTCATTTCTAGTTCAAATGCCCCCTCGCCCTGCTTAGGCCAGATACCAGAAATGTACTCTACTGTTTTCCTCACAGATCATGATTATAATTACAGTCATTCCTTGGTATCCTGGGGGACTGGTTCCAGGACTGCCATGTATAAACAAACTACCCATATTCAAGTCCCACAGTTGGCCTTGAAGGACTCCCCTATAGGAAAAGTTGGCCCTCTAAATACCGTTGTAATTCTGATTTTGAGAATACTGTAATTTTGATCCTCGTTTGGCTGATAAAATGCCACACATAAGTAAACATGCATAATTCAAACATATATTGTTTAAGGCAGGGGTCCTCAAACTTTTTAAACAGGGGGCCAGTTCACTGTCCCTCAGACTGTTGGAGGGCTGGACTATGGGCCCCAGGACGAGTCAGCTGCTAAGCAGGACAGGCAGTGGTGGCAAAAACACCCGGTGGGCCAGATAAATGTCCTAGGCGGGCTGCATGTAGCCTGTGGGCTGTAGTTTGAGGACTCCTGGTTTAAGGGTCAACTGTGCTAACTTCCTGACTTAAATTTTGATAAAACAGAAAAAGTAAATAAATAGATGCCAGGTAAAACATCAGCCTACTCAGAGGGCTGAGGTTGAGGCAAGAAGACCACTTGAGCCTAGGAGTTTGAGGTTACAGTGAACTATGATCCTGCCACTACTTTCTAGCCTGGGCAACAACGTGAGATTCTATCTCTAAATTAATCTTAAAAGGCCAGGCATGGCGGCTCACACCTGGAATCCTAGCCTTTGGGGGCCAAGGTGGAATGACTGCTTGAGGCCAGGAGTTTGAGACCTGCCTGGGCAACACAGCAAGTCTCCCCTTCTTAAAAAAAAAAAAAACCCGGGGGGTGGCGCCAGTGGCACACTGGGAAGGGTACCAGCCCCATATACCAAAGGTGGTGGGTTCAAACCCGGCCCCAGCCAAACTGCAACAACAACAACAACAAAGCCAGGTGTGGTGGTGCCCACCTGTATAGCCCTAGCTACTTGGCTGAGGCAGGAGACTCATTTGAGCCCAGGAGTTTGAGGTCACAGTGAGCTACGTTTGTACCATTGGACTCTAACCTGGGTGATAGTGAGATCCCCATCTCTTAAAAAAAAAAAAAAAAGGAGAAGAATAAAGGGGAAACAATTAGACCTGCAGTTTTCCTGCAACTTCCCTGGTAACAAAAGTTAATGGTGGTAAGATTTCTGTAAGATTTTAAATGACCCCTTCCCATCCTTAATCCCTGAAAAACCACCATTAAAAAAAAGTTTTTTACTAATTTATATATCCATCTTACCAAATAGTCTAAATTTCTAGATTTTTACATTAGTTTGGGGATTTGGGAGCTGAAGGTAAAGAAGGAATGGTTTGATAGAGCTATAGTGATGTTTCTTATCACATCTAGATACATATGATAAACACCGTGAGGCAGGCCTGTGTGAACCCCCCCCCCGCCCCCCCAAAGAACCAGGGGATGTGTTTCCCTTAAGATTATAAGATATATAATGCCAACCAAACTCCTATGCTACAGCTCAGGCTGTTCTGTCACTGTGGTTACTTATGAAATGAGCTAAGAAGCTACTATAACCCTAACTCAAAACCATGTGAATAGTTCTGGTTATTTAAATCCACTACTTAGAAATCAAGATTCTGATGAATTATAAGAAAGCAAACATCTCTAGGAAGAAGCTTTAGCTTCAGGTACAAATACATCCACTTTTCCCCAGCTTGCACCCAAAGACTCAGAGAATCCTTACAACAGCTCTATCACAATGTGTCTAAAGGGAAAGCAGAGATAAGAACGCTCCTATCTCATTTTTATGTCAACCTTCTCTTTTACAAAATGATTTACACAGAAGCAAGCCCTGCACTGGGGCAGAAACCCTTCAGGTGCAGTTAATCAGTAGCAGAGCTGGCAAGCCTGTGTCCTGCACCACTGCAGCTGCACTTAGTGGCATAACCTTTCAAGGAGGAATGTGCACTGGGTGTGTGACAGAGGCCAAACAATGGAATTCACGTTTCACCGTCATGCTGCTTAGAGATTCCTTTGCGTGGCCCACCTCGAAGAAATTAGCATAAAGATGACTATACTTATCAGAATCTGGTGATTATTTTCTTGTTATAATAAAGACAGTTTTCAATCAAAGATACATGGTCCCTATGCAACCAATGCAAATTGGTTGTGAAGACAGGGGGACCCAAATAGATTATGTGTTAGAAGCTGCTTGGAAAAGTGTTTCACCAATAATTCACAAAAGTAGATAGTTCTCACATGCAATTTAGGATGGCCAATGGAAGGAGGCAGCGTGATGCTGAAGAAAAGACCCCTGGTCTTTGATGTCAGCCAGGTCTGTGTTGGAGTCCTGATTCCAGCCCTTGCCTATGACCGTGGACAAACTTCTTAACCTTGGTTGCCCCTTTGGTAAAATGGGGATAAAAACACTCTCATCGCTGGGATCTTTGGGAAGACTAAATAAAGCTCTGCATGCAAACTACTACTGGAATGCCAAACACAAAAGCAGCTCTAACCAACTGCTGGATCCCACCCACGGAAGCAGTGACATCACAAATATTAACTTACTGTTTTCCGAGCATCACATACTTTAAGCCAATAAGGGAGAGGGCGGCCCCTTCCAGGAAAGGATTTCAAACTTCTTAAAAGTATTTCAAAGGTTCTATGCCAGTCAGGAGTAACTGGTAATTTCTTAATGCTGCTACCCTGCGTCCACTTGGGCCCTTCCAATGCATGTTTACCTTGTGGAGACTGTCCACTAAGCCAGACGCCAGCTGCCTGTGCTTCCCCTGGAACACAGAAGAGGTTTTGTCTGGAGGCAACATGTGGTATCAATTTATCTTTCTCAGCAACTCAATAAGAAATCTACTCACTTTAAAAATAAAAAGGGAGTTGTGTAATTTAACTCTTAAAAGCCCGTGCTTTTCTTTTCTTTTTTAAAAAAGATAACTCCCTCCTGTTCTTGCTTTAGAGGGGAGAGAGCTCTCTCTAGAGCAGCAGAACGAGTTATGGTTGTCAACTCTGAAGCCAGGCCTACTATGTCTCACCAGGCAGACTGCAGGTTTCTCCTGGTCCTTATGAGGGATTTCAGGGGGAAGCAAAGCAAAGGACTGCCTTTAAACACAGCGCTCATCTATCTTGTGCACAAGGACCTGCATTTCAAACAAGTCTCACCGCTTGACATGGGGACACTGACAATTCAGAATGAGATTGCCAAATGCCTGAATTCTTACATATGCCTCTGCTGACCTGTGGATGACAAAGGTTACACGAACAGCCCAATGGAAACCATGAGTCACAGGGCGGCCCAGAGGTCTGTGTGCCACAGCAGAGCAATGCAAAGAGACAGCTTCAGGAAAGGGCCTGGGCAGGAGCCGTTGGTTTATCTTGACAGGCTCCTTCTAAGGCAGTTCTCTGGCTTAGGCCCTTGATTCAGTAGTAGTTCCTTCACCCTGGCTGTCCATTAGAATCATGTGGGGAGGCTTTAAGCCCTCGCACCCCACTCTCAAAGTTCTGATTCAATTGGCTGGGTATAGGTACATTATTAAAGCTCCCCAGATTATTCTAATGTGCAATGAGGACTAAGAACCACTGGAATTTTGCCCTTAGCTTTCCACTGACTAAGAACCTGACTTCCACCTCATGATCCCCGTCTTTCCAGTTGTGGCGACACAGCACAGTGATGTCCTTCAACATCATGAAGATAAGGACGAGAATTGGGGTAAGAGATTAAAGCTGTGATTATATGTGGAGCATAAAATGAAGAGTTAGGGCAATTTCAGAGCAATGAAGTCTGATCTGGACTTGCTCTTAAAAAATGATGAGGTGGGGGGAAGAATCCTTGAGGACAGCCACTCATTCTGCCCTTTGATGGCTCTCCACTGACGGTAAAGAGGGCAGGTGGACTTTCACAAAGCTAGGAACCGAAACTGACTGAAGAAGAAGGGCTGGCTCTGATGCCTGTAACTTTCTTAGACGTTGATCAGGTCTAGCTTTTAGCTGCCTACCGTCTTTTACCAGGTTTTATCTACTTTGGGACTAATGTGTTCAAAAGCAGAAAGTATGACAGCATAAAACATATCTGAAATCAGAAACAGTTATTTCACATGTAATACCAGCTACAATGGTATTTTACAATGGCTAAAAACAAACCTTTCAGGTTGAGAAGAAAATGTAAATAAACCTTCACATAAAGGATTGCGCAATCAACCCTGACGTGAGACAAGTTCCAGTTCCAGGCCAGCTCCACTCTCACTCTTGTCCAAAACTTGAAACTGTAAACAATTAAGGGAGTTAAAAAAAAAAATGTTTTAAAATAAATATTGCTGGGAACACGACTGAAGGATTAAATTTCCAGTTGGAAACAAGATTTCCCATTAAATTTGCTGACAATACTCCTCTACCCAAAGAAATCTCCTTTGGAAACTAACATTGGTTTTAAGTTTTCAGGCAGTAATCAAGTGACAGGTTCTGGTCCCTCATTAGAAAGAATAAAATAATCATGTAGGTATCAGAATAACCAGTCCAGTTCCCATCCAAAGAAAATGAGACAAGTCAGGCTTTACTAGGGGAGGAAGAGATAGGCAGACGACTTCTTCTGTCCCCAACTGAAAAGAAATTCTGAATGGGAAGAAAAACTCTTAACTAGCAGGAGAAAGAAGGCTCCTGCTGGGCTACAGTTTTGTTGGGTTTCTAGTGTGGATTTTATTTTCATATTAATTTTTTATTTTTTTCATTTAGTAATCTTCTTTTCAAGCTTTTCCACAGCTGTTTCTGCTCTTGGAGGGCAAGAGGGAACATTCCATTCCTCACAGCCAAACCTGCACTTCCGGCACACAGAGAACCTGGCAGTTTTGCAGCCTCTGCCCACACCCACTGCCTGCAGCACGCTGGCCTGGCCCTCCCCCCAAACTCTACTTCCAACCCTAGTCCTTCTCCCACAGACTGAGGGAGCAGCAGCTATGGGTGTGCAGTCAACGGAATGACTGTCCTCAGAAAGCAGGTTAAAGTTGCAGCATTTGGCCACCCCTGCTCTCCTTCTCCAAGCTTCTCCCCTCTTCTGACTGGGACAGTCTCACCTTGCCACAAGGGGCTCAGCAAACACATGCCACTGAAATTCCCCTTTGAGACCATGTACAGCTCAGGTGTACAAAGGGAGGCTTCAAAGGGTTAAAAGCCATGGCGTCATAAAAGCAGTGAAGTAGATCAGAAGTAGTTTTAGTATTAACATAATATTCACTTAGATTAAAAAAAATAAGGCTGCACCTTTTTCCAGTTTGAAAGCTTACTGTGTGTGGAAATGAAGAAAATAAAAGAGCAATGGAAATACAGACCCAGAATTCTAGAGCATATCACACAGTTTAGAATCACTTCCATGACATATGACAAGCAATCAGGGCGGAAGCTCAATAAAAATAGTCATACTGGGAATGCGAAGAGGGCAGAAAACCTTTGTGCCTGTGAAACAAGCAGCCCTAACTGCACGGTGAAAGACAGTGAGCACCAGAGGTGCCTGGATCCAACCAGCTCACACGTGGCAACAGAGCTGAGACAGACTCAGGTCCCAGTGTCCAGATCACCACCTCCCCTGAAGGGCCAACCCACAGGGAGCTCAGCCCTTCTAACACAGATTGTGGCTTAGACCAGATACCACGTTTTATTATAACTTTAACACCTGGCATAGGGCCTGGTACACAACAGGTGCTCAAAAATTAATATTTTTAATCTGTGAATTAGTGGGACGGGGGATACAAAATAGACCTGATTTATACTTTAAAATGAGATGTGATAAAACGCTAGACCAATGAATGATCCTCATGTGAGTAAAGATGGAAGTAAGCTTTCGCTGTAAAGTCTGAAGTAGCATTTTTAAAAGGTGACAAGCCCTACCCTGGATATTAACTTCAGTGTTTAGGTAACCCAATTTCCAAACACCTGATAACATATACTACTAAGGAGGTTTAAAGTTCTCTCTAATGAGGGACGGGAAGAAGTGCAACATGATAATTAATATGCGGGCTCCTCAATGGAGTGGGGCCTCCGCAAAAGGCAGCTCAGGCCATCCAGGGTGAAGAGCTGACCCCCTCCCTGTCTTGGGATGGCTCAGCGTCCTCAGAGGTATACCCCAAACCACAGATAACATACCCTGGTTCTAAGTCTCCTCCACGCAAGCACCTAGGTAGCAAGGGAAATCCACATCAGAGTCTCCATGCGCTGTGCTTGACCAATCTAATCTCATTTCATTTTCATAGCAAGCCTGTCAGCGGGAACTGAGGTACACTGTTTTGGAGGCTGTGGTGCTAGAAACCAAGCCTGAGGCTAACTCCAAGATGAAGCTATGAAGCCCTCACCACAGCATAAGTGTTTCTCTCTGGAGTCACCCAAATGCCTAAGGAGGGAGGCACTGGCAACAGGTGCAAAGACTACAAAATCTGTGCAGGTGTCCCACCCAGATGACAAAATGGAGGGAGAAGGTAGAACTAACTGGTGAGACACAAAGCAAGCCTTGTTGGGAACAACATGCTCCCCTGCTAAAATTATTTTTTTTAGAAATGATACCTTTTCTTCTCAGATACGCCCCCAAAGGGACACTGTTGCACGTCCTAACTCTATCTGGGATCACTGTTTTGGAGAATGACCAAACATGATTACAGACACAAACCGAACCGTTCTGTGCTCAGGGAGAATTAGCCCATGGCTGAGTCAGGCCAGTACTACCCAGCTGTCCCCGGCAGGCCTATTCGGGTTCTACAACAGCTGGCATGATGCTATGGATCCTCAGGCCAGACACGTCAGGCAAATGTCTGCTATTGCTCTGGACCTAAGCATTATGAAGCCTAATCTGAAACAGGGACTCAGCTCTATATTATTTAAAACATGTAATTAGTTTATTACTGAGCCAGAAAAGGCTAGTTCTAAAAACTATGTGAATCTTAAAATATGATGCCTTTGCCTGCCAACTGACATCATGATCAGGATGCTTCTGTTTAACCTCAATCAAAAACTCTGGCAGAAAACTGCTTTAAGGTTACATATGCATACTATCTTATTATTTGTCTTTTGGCATTAAAAGCTGAAGAAACAGAAATCACTGACAATGCGAGCACATTAAAAGGATAGATGTGGAGGCGCTGAGTGGGTGAGTTAAACAGCTTGAGAGTTTGACATCTGAAATCCGGGAAACTGCTTTTCTGTTCTTAGTTTACAATCCCTTCCTTCATACGAAATTTACCGGCTTTCACATCACACATACAAACACAACTGTTGCTAGCTCTTCAGATGTTATGGCTCAGAAAAACCTTTCTTTTTCATCCTGTTATTTCAAGAGCAACTGATTTCTTTTTGGTAACTCTGAAATATATGCCAACGTGTGGGCATAGTCACACAGCTACGCACAGGCCCACACCCTGGAAAGACTGGAAGGAGTGGAGACACATTTTTTCAGCTGGGTAAGGAAAAAGTTTGGGCAAGTATTTACAAAACAGACGAGTGTGCATGCATTTGGAAGCAGGCTATCTTCTAAGTGTCAGTGTTAATTATCCTAACAGTCACCATAAATCAAGGTGTTACTGGAGAAAGAAGCAGAAAAATTAAGTAAATGTCACATAACAGAATATCCCATGTTGGCTACTGAAAACAAAACAACTGGTGGACCTTTATCTCCACGGGAATAAAGAGTACGACATGGTCAATTCTGTAAAATGACTTGGGTGAGTAGTAGCTTCTGTGTCCTGCAAACCCCACTGAAATTCAGCTAAAGAGGAGCTTCCTGAGGAACTCTCTTGCAAACCTAAGCCTGGCAGTATTTCACTGCAATAGTTTTGCAAGATTTTTTCCTTGTTTAAAACCACAGGATGCAAAAGTGGTTGATGACCAATATAATCATATTGCTAACATGCTGAGAATCAATCATTAATTCCAGGCTACTCTTGGGTGTCACTTGCACAACAGAAACATCAAATATCCACATAAAATGATCAAATAGGGGCGGCGCCTGTGCCTTAGTGAGTAAGGCACTGGCCCCATATACCGAGGGTGGCGGGTTTGAACCAGCTCCCACCAAACTGTAGCTAAAAAAAAAAGCCAGGTGTTGTGGCAGGCACCTATATTCCCAGTTACTCGGGAGGCTGAGGCAAGAGAATCACCTAAGCCCAAGAGCTGAAGGTTGCTGTGAGCTGTGGCACCACACCACTCTACTAAGGGCGACAAAATGAGACTGTGTCTTTAAAAAAAGAAAATCAAATAAAGGGGAAAAAGGACATTTCCATTGACTAACCAATGAAGCACTCACTCCATTTTTCTGAAAAAGCATCCACTGAGCTACTTAGATACAATGCATTTTTAACTTAAAATGTAGATGTTCCCAAATGTGCAAATTAATAATAGTACAATTCTCTAAACCAGGGGTGTCCAACCTGCGGTCTACAGGCCAAATACGGATTTTGTGAGGATATTTTTTGCTTTTCTGTGGTATTGGATATCACAGAAAGTATGCATGGACCTATTTTTTTGCTAATCAGCTTTAGTCAGTCTTTGTGTATTTAATATGTGACCCATGCCAACTCTTATTTTTCCAATATGCAGCAGAGAAAATAAAAAGATTGGATACCCCTGTGAAACTATGAAGCAGGCTCAATGTGCACAGGATAAATTACCATTTTTCTAAAGGCTGTGACAGAAATGCAATGCCCCAGTACTCACATGTACTAGGCTCTAACCTACCCTCATATACAATGCTAGTTAAGCTTGAAAGCACTTCAGGGATTAGAAACACCAGCATCAGTAGTGTGATATCTAGCACCCAAAGGGCAGGAGGGAGAATATTAATTGGCAAGGACAGTCACATAAGAGACTACAAAAGTAGAAATGGAAAATTCGTGTAACTGGATGCTTCAAGGGCTAAAGGAATTTAGGAGACAATTCTTTCAGACGCTGTCAGCGGGTGGAGGAGGCAGAAGAGTCTAAGAGGAAGAAGTCAGAGTATGGTGGAGAGTTGGGCGGAGCCCACTCCCCAACCAGGTGTCACCGCGCTCCAGGAATTACTGGTCCCCACATGTTAACCATCACGTTTGGGTATAGCTACCTCCCTGGTTACATCTGACTTGGCAGGTTTAGCCCTCTCCCCCAACCTCTGAGGCCCTTTACCTGGGGCTCTGAAGATCCCAACACTTTCCCTCTAGGTTGTTCCTTTGCTGATGGCAACTGCGTATGGGCTCACAGCATAATTGGGTCCCTGGTATTTCCCTAAGTCTTAAAAAAAAAATCACTGGACATTGGGGGCCACTGAGACTAATTCCTTTACATCAAGACAAGGAAGGAAAAATACACAGAAACAGATGCTGCTGAGCCATTTTCAGCTTCAAGTAATGCATTTCCACCTCTCTGAGGCATCAGGTGGGATAATATAGTATTACCCTATAATATTAGCTGTTTCTCCAGAAATAAGTTTATCAGGCTCTTTCAAACAGCTGAGAACTAAACTGTCATCCTGAGAATGACAGCCGAGTCCTGATGTTACTTTGTGCACAGAAAGGGAAGTGGAAATAACAAATACTTGTAAGATTAACAAATCCACACTGGGAGGTAATTTTCCATGGGTCTCTTGTCATCACATGCCTTACAAAAATACTAATGGCTTTTTGTTCTGCACTACCTTTCACGGGTATTTGCATTTACGTCGTGAACAGCCTGCAAGCAAAGGACAGACAAGTATCTTGCCCATTACAAAAGATTTAGGATCCCTAAACTCAGGGCTCCCAAGCATCCCACTACACGTGAAGGCCTCAATCTGGGCCCAGTGTCACCCCATGGAACTCGAGGGCAAAGAGGGAAATGATGCAAAATACATTATAGCTAACGCTGCTCGCTGTGTCATGAGTTAATAAATTCCTTCGCCTCTGACCCAAGAATTCTGCAGCTAGAAGGGGCAATTCTGAGCCTCTTGTAATTTCAACAGTCCACTGCTTTAACTTATGAATAGCTATTTCTTTAACTGAAAAAGATGAAATCAGGCAGTTCAATTCTAGCCAATTTCCTACCCTTTCCCTACATAAATAAGGGATATAAGACAATGGGATGAAAAAGGAATAGCAAGAGAAGATATACATGGCTCCAGTACTTTGAATGTTCAGGCCTGGCTCTGCCAAGGACTCTTAAGGCTTTATGACAACAAGCCATTAATCAAAGAGGAGAGGGCAAGAAGATCCCCAGAGACTTACTTTGCAGGGTTTCATCTGCTTGTCACCTTCTTTTTCAGCTGTCGCTCAATGCCGTGGTTTGAGCGGATGGTTTAGGTGTATTTGTTTTTGTCTTTCTCTTCTACTAGACAGACCACCTATGTCTACCCCTCCCCATCTCCCTGATTAACTGGCTGCCCTATCCTTAGGCTCCTCAAGGTACTGAGTTTCTGCAGGGTCCAGATCTCCATTATGGAGTCCTGGGCCATTCTAAGGGAGAAGAATTTCTCCTTAGTTCTTTGACTCAATTTAACCATAACAGAAACCCTTTTGGATCTTTCCCTTCTCCACAGTGACTTTGTCGCTGTGAGGGGTTAGGTATGGAATAACCTAGGATTCCCTCCTCTTTCCACTTCAGCTCTTCCAAATAAATTTTTCTTCATTCTTGTTGGCAATATTTAGTAGGCTTAAACCTACAAAAAGGAAAATGGACTGGGCATTTCCTATGAACCAACAGCAAACACATACAAAAATGCATTTATATATTCTCTCCAAGTTTCCAAAAGAAGAGTCAATTTTCTAGCTTATTAACTACAAGCCAAGAAGAGCCTTTGCTATTGCTATGAAATACACAAATCTTACAAGATTTCACACATCGCAGTTTCCACTACTGATTTAAGCCAGACATGTTCTGGTACAGAGCAAATTGGTATTTTCTTTTCCCTCCCCTTTCCTCTTGGATAAGCTACTTCTATATTGGCAAAAGGAGGGTATATTTACTATGGTGTTCTCATATATCTACAGGTCTAATGCCTCTCTGGAAGGATACTGGACTGTTGCCACATGACCAAATAATGTACTCTTTGAAAAATAATTACCAATTAGAATGCTGTAAAATGGGCCAGTAGTTCCTCTCTGTTCACACTGTGTGGTATTTTGGCCACCAAAGACAATGAGCTTTCTTTGGTTATTCCTTACATCAATAAGAAAACTATAGTCATCTGCTGTGATGCTATTTGTGGACAAGCATGGAACAGAATGTAGGCACCCAGGAGTTCACTAGGGTCAACTCACTCCACTCAGGCACCAGGTCAGCACACAGGCACTCCCCATACAGCAGACATTACACTGGGAACCCAGCCTGGGCAGAGTGGCAAGGGCTGCAGAAACAAGAAACTATTAGCAACAACTTACAATTAATCAATTTTTAGCGCTTTCAGTCCACACTAGTTTCCAAAAGAATTTGGCAAAAGCCACTATTTTAAAAACATCAATTTATACTGCAGTGAGGTATTCTTACTATAGTAAATAGGTTTTAGTTTATCTGCCTAAGTCTACAGATCAGGTCTAAAAAAGAAGGGGAAAAAAAGTTTAAAATTTTGATACTATTGGACATTTAAAAAAATCCTCTAACTTTTCTGTCTTGTACCTGCTCTGTTTTTTGTGGTACTATGATTAGTGATGATTATTAAAATGCTTACTGGGGAGGAGAAGTGTAAAATATGGAGAAGTCATATCAGATCCTAAGAAGGAAAGTGAGAGGAGTTAGACAGCAAAACAGGTCTCCTATTATGAAGATGCCTGGCATGTGGAAGACTCTCCTCAATAACATTTTCCTGAAAGGACAAACAAAGTCTCCCTTTATTTTTTCTTTTGAACTAAATCATGCTGTGTAAGGTTTGTATCTGCAGTAAAATGCAGGAGGTCCAGCACTGAAGAAGTAGACATTCTCTTTTCTCCGGTTCTCCATTGCTAAGGTAGAAAACCTACCTTTAGCATTGAAAGTCACAGTAATAAGTATCAAACTTAAATAAATTAGGTTATCTGCCTTAATGAATGCCGCCAGAAGCATTCAGAAGTAAATGTGAATAGAAAATAAAGTTTTAATAGAAGTTATATTCATGTTTCAATTTGACTATACAATTCAAATACAGTAATAGAAAACATTTTACTTTATTTTGTTGAAACAGAGTCTCAGAATCTCAGTTGCCCTGGGATTAAGTGCTGTAACATTATTGCTCACAGCAACCTCAAACTCCTGGGCTCAAGTGATACTCTTGTCTCAGCCTCTGGAGTAGCTGGGACTACAGGGGCCCACCTCAACACCCGGTTAGTTTTAGAGATGGGGTCTCGCTGTTGCTCAGGCTGGTCTCAGAGTTGAGAGCTGAAGTGATCCATCTGCCTTGGCCTCCCAGAGTGCTAGGATTGCAGGTGTGAACCACCCCAGGGCTGGCCTTAAAACATTTTAAATTAAGATTCAGGAAAATAAATACATGGAACTGGTTGTTGAAAGTATAAAGTAGATGCAAAGTCTTTGAAGGATTGTTTATCAGTATCTATTGATAAAAGTAAAGAATCTTTGACTAAGTGGAACAGATGACTCCATTCTTCTCCTCTTATTCCTTACTAACACAGTCCTGGTCTCTAGCCAGGCCCAGACAAAAAAAGACTTACTTCTTAGCCTGCCTTGAAGTTAGATGTGGCCATGTGACTTCTGAAAACTAAATGACACGGGAACCAAGAGTTCCATGGAACTTTGAGGAAGACAGTTTGAAGGCAGCTGAAGCAGGGGAGGGTTAGTCCCTTCTGTCATTCTTCCTCCTTTTGACCTATAGCTGTACAGACTAAGAGGGGACCCTGAGGACGAAAGTCACTTGCTGACTTTTCACCTTGCTCTGGGGAGAAGTGTAAGAAGAGACTGATCCTCCATCACTTCTCAGAGTGGCTGTGTCAACCCTACACTTCTTTTACAAGAGAAGTAATTTCACTATGAAATTTGAGTTTTCTGTTACCCAGGCCAAATCTAGTTCTAACTGACAGACCCAACAATTCTATTTTTAGGAATTAATTTTACTGATACACCCCAGGCATGTGTTATCTGTGTGGACACCACATATAAGGGCTGTCTGGAAAGTATCTGGCTACGTATGTCTCTATTTTTTGTATTACATGGCTGGATACTTTCCAGATAGCCCCCCATAGAGGCTCTCTCAACTTTTGCATAAGATTCATTAAAAATGGTTAATTATAAAATTTCAATTATTAATAACGGAAATTAGAAATGTCTGATCACATTAAGTAAGATAATGCAATAGAGACACCTAACCAAAAAGACCCTCATGTGTCTGCCTCCCACCTACCTTAATGTATGTGCCCTCAGGCACTTTGAAAGTACCTGTCAGTGAGTGATCATGTGTGTGCTGGACACCACCTCCTCTAATGTACAGGCTGGCAGGGCTAGTGGTAATCTTCCTAGTCACAGAGTTTCAGAAGTTTTGACACTGAGGCTGGCCCATTTGCAACCGAGAGGTTTGATTATTATTATGAGGCTTTTTACACTTGTTTTGGGTGAACCTGGATTTCAAGAAAAAAAGCACTTTGGGGAATACAAGACACCAAAAGATGGCCTGAAGAGACATATAATCTTAACTCCTACTAAGAAGTTTATGGTAACAGAATATCTAAGGTTATTCCTACCATACAGGGGAATTATACTTGGGCCACTGCCTTAGCAACAATTTTCATGGATCTATCCACAAATAACATCAACAGCCAGTGATCACAGAATATCTATAAAATGCCACAATGTCGTAAGTTGGACAAAGGCTTACATAATACTCTTCTAACTTTGGAACAACATGAAATGGACAGGAAGTAAAGAGTCTCCTTTTAAGCCCAGAGCACCAAGCCTAAAGAATAAAAATGTTAACCCAATAAGAAAAGAAAATGGACAGACATATATATGTGACTATATATGTATGTGTGTATGTATATATGTGTGTGTGTGTTGGCATGGCATTGGTAACTGTGTTAAAAAAAAATTCTATAATTCCACTGGACCCAAATTGTGGTCCTTTACCTTTTCCTTAAAATGATTTTCCCAAAATTAGGAAAAGAATTAAAACTCTAAATAATGAATGCTATATAAGAATAAAAACTTTATTGTATTAAAATACCATGGGCCTCTCTCACTTTTTCCTGTCTATAGAGGGGACATTGAAAATAGTGCCTAATAAACAGGATAGCTTTCATCATGAACGTTTAATTATGCTGTCTAATTTAGTCTATATGTAAGAAAGAACATCCTGGAAAAACGGCCCAAATGTTCCTAGCAAGATATGTACTTGGTGGGTAGGAGAAAATGAATATGAAGACAGGGCCATCCTCAGGAAGAGAGAAAAAAAATGGATAATATACTTAGAGGAAAGGAGGTTACTTAGTAACTAATCTTTTATATACATTTTACTGATAAATACTCCATAGTTAATCCCCTGGGCCTGTGTGAGATGAAACATGTTTATTTCAAGGTTTAAACTATCCCTTTCAACATCGTTTAACCCCTTATTGATATGCTCGTGAGTTCAGTCCTGGCATCTCATAAATAATGTGGAAAGTCCTGGCTCTCTGAGTGGCCCTGTGGCATCAGCACCCCCGGGCCAGGACTGCCAGCTGCTGTGATGTTTCCCATGAAATTCCCAGCACAGAGCTGGGCATGCCACAGATACTCTTTTTTTCCATTAAACTACAACCACACTGAAGGAAACTGTAAAAGGAAAAAACCCTTCAAATCACAAATATCTAATGAAGTAACAACTGTTTCCTGAGGCATAAATGTCCTACATTCTATTTCCTTTTTTTTTTTTTTT